>NC_022023.1:26778308-26795473 GCF_000317375.1 Microtus ochrogaster | reverse complement strand
AGAGAAGAAAAGATGAGAAAGCACATGGCAAACATGGCTTGATTTCTGTTGTGCAAATTCTTTCATCATGGTCCATTTATTTTTAGGATGCTGGTCAGTGCTATCAGTGACAGTGGGGCTTGGATTACCATGACAACGTAGTCTCACAGGTGCGAGCCAGCCCTAGCCTGCCCCAGTTCTGCAAATCCACTGCATCCCCCCACTTCCACTCACGGCCAAGGCTCTTCCCTGCTGCTTTTGGCTGTCTCTGCTGGCAAGCAGAGCTGTGAGGTCATTTTTCCTGTGCAGCCCTGTGGGGGTCTTTTCCAGGGGTCAGAAGGCAAGTGGGGAGGCCCCTCTGCTGGCCTCCTGGCCCTGCTGGCTAACAGGCTTATGTAGTAGCTCCCAGGCTCTGGTTCCCAGGCTTTGTTCAAGCATCCATTCAGTAGGTCAGGCTCCTCACCCTTTCAATGAAACTCTAAGGCCCTCACTTCCTGTTCTTTGGGCTTGAGACTGTAGAGTGGGTTCTGATGCTAAAGCACAGAGATACAAAGTGTAACTGAAAACCACTTTGGATTTTAAACACACACACACACACACACACACACACACACACACACACACACTGTTCTCAGCCCTGTCACTAATCCAGCTGGGTGAAAGAATTAAGCGGAGACACTTGGAACAATCTTTAGTTAAACTGGCTTCGCATGGTTTGTTAAGCGCCACTGCTCTGCAGAGGAACACCTGTCTGACCTAAGAAAAAAACGTTGCCACAATTGTTAGGGTCACAGCCTGGGCCTTGGGAACGCTAACAAAACAGGCCCCACCACTTGTCCCCAATAGACCCATTAAAGAGACAAGCAATCCAGAAAAGCAGAGAAAGGGGAGTTTAATCCATGTGGTCCCATTAGGAAGAAGAGCAGAGAAAAGATGTTTGTTACTGCCAATCTGCTTTGGGGTTTGACAATAGGTTTCTGCAAGAGGCCTGATTAACTAAGCAATCCTGGTCCAACACGGTCCCGCCCACTACTGCCATGGCCTGTCAAGTGTCTCACTTCTAGCCTTCCCTCAAGTCTGACAAGTTGTCAGAAGCATGTAAGATTGCTCCCTAGGAGACAGCCGTTCCTTCTCTGGCTCCAGGGTCTACCCTTACCCTAGCATGAGACACCTAAGTGGTGTAGGAGGTCCTTCTGTCCATGTGTTGCTTTCATTGGTTAATGAATAAATAAACTGCCTTGGCCTAGTTGATAGGGCAAAACTCAGGTAGGCGGGAAAGACAGAACTGAATTCTGGGAGGAAGAAAGGAGAATCAGAGAGAAGCCATGGATCCTCCGCCTGGGACAGACGCCAGTTAGAATCTTTCCCAGTAAGCCACTGCCATGTGGCGATATACAGATTAATAGAAATCGGTTAAATCAAGATGTGAGAGAGAGCCAATAAGAGGCTAGAACTAATGGGCCAAGCAGTGATTTAATTAATACAATTTCTATGTGGTTATTTCCGGGATAAGCTAGCTGTATGGTTGGGAAGAACAAGCGGGCACTCTCCTCGCAACACCTAAGGACCTTCCAGCTCCTTCGGGGGCATTGTCTCAACAGCCTAATCGCCAAAGGGAGGAGCAGAAGTATCTCTCTTTAGATTATCTTTGCTCACGCAGGAGACTTGAAACGTCACTTCCAGAGCCTTCTCAGATTCACAAGGCCTAGGCTACATTGTGGGAAATAGTGCCAGTTTAAAGCAAGGAACTTGTTTTTTCTTGGTCAGTACAACCAAACATAAGTCATTAGTATATGTCACCTACTTTGTTAATGCAAATGTACTTTGAGGCTGAGGTGACGGGGCTGGGCATGTCTCCTAAGGTGTTTCCCATATAGCCCAGCACCCCTGACATGGCACCTATAGGGACTTTTCTTTCTCGTCTTTCTTTCTTTCTTTCTTTCTTTCTTTCTTTCTTTCTTTCTTTCTTTCTTCCTTCCTTCCTTCCTTTCTTTCTTTCTTTCTTTCTTTCTTTCTTTCTTCTTTTTTCTTTCTTTCTTTCTTTTTTCTTACTGGCAAATGCTTCCTGGAGGAGGAGCCTGCTGTTGGCTCCTAGCTTCTAAGTTCGAGTGAGCATTTTTCTAAGGGTCAATATTCTGGGTGTGAGACACAGCCGTTGTGAGTGTGATAGCCAGGATCATGACCAGTGCAGCAGGCAAGGGCCAGTCTCGGTGGATGTTAGGATTCAGGCATTATGCTGGTCACCTGGCAAGATAAACCTAGGCAGCACCCTGGCCAACCCAGGGTCCTAGGGCTGCTACATGCTTCGTAGTCTGTATGCAGATGCAAAGATCTCTTCTGCTGTTTTATAACCGTGGGATCTCTCAAAGTGACCCCTGAGCTCTGGAACAATACGCCTGAGGACCTGGAGTCCTTGGACAAGCTCCTCAGCTCTCTGTTGTCATTTATGAAGTGAGGCTTGACACACCTCACATCCAGGGGCAGTAGGATAGGATGAAGACAGAGGCGCTGGGGAGAAAGCTCATGGGGGCGGAGTGTGGGACGCATCTACCTGGGTTCTGGCGATTAGGAAAACACCACGTAGTAAGTGGACAGTGGTGACAGGGATGGCAGGAAGGTGCAGCCCAGCGTTGCTGTCAGCAGCCTGAGAGCTCCCTCCTTTCGGGGCCTTCACGCCGACAGAGCCAGGTTCTTGACTGCTCTGTAGAGAGCTTCAGGATAAGTCTAAGTGAAGTGGCTAGCGAGTTTAGTAAGTGACGCTAATGACCAGTGCGTGTCTCAGGAGTCAGGGTGGGTAGAGAGGGGAGAGACACTTAAGGAAAGGCCAGCACCATCCCTATGATAAGGGTGCCAGCTACCTAAGAGGAAGAGCTACACTTAGGTATCTTCATGATGGCTCTTTATGGCCCTGTGGCCCCCTGGGTGACAAGCAAAGATGTGATTTACACTGAGGTTTAAAGATTAAACAAAGTCTGAAGTTTAAAAGTTAAGGGGACTGGGAAGGACTCAGTTGGTAAAGTGTTTACCTCATAAGCTTCAACACGTGAACTTGATCCCAGCACTGATGTAAAAAGCCAGGCATAGGGGCTGGAGAGATGGCTCAGTGGTTAAGAGCATTGCCTGCTCTTCCAAAGCTCCTGAGTTCAATTCCCAGCAACCACATGGTGGCTCACAACCATCTGGAATGAGGTCTGGTGCCCTCTTCTGGCCTGCAGACATACACACAGACAGAATAATGTATACATAATAAATAAATATTTTAAAAAAAAGCCAGGCATAGTGACGTGTACTTATAATTAATTCAGGCAAGGCTGGCACATCCCTGGGGCTCATTGGACAGCCTACCTGGGGAGCCCCAGCTCTCAGGGAGAGACTATCTCAGAAAACAGGTGGACAGCTCCTGAGAAACACCACCAGAGGCTGAACTTTGGTCTCCACACGTGGACACACACGTGAGCCTGTGCACAGACACCAGACAGACAGACAGACAGACAGACAGACAGACACACACACACACACAGAGTCCTATGAGGCCTGCTGTTTGGGTTTAGGGATGGGACAGGTGTGCTGCTGTGGTCAAACTCAAGGTCACAAGCATTTGGCCCAAAGCAACAATGGTTCCTGTGCTATTTTCCACAGCCTGACTGAGATGTCTTTAAGAAAGCACACGTTATCAGTGTCAGCAATTTCAGCTTTGTCAGTTGCACTGAACTTTCTTCGCTCCCCTCAGACAGCCTCAAACCAGACCCCAGGGTGACCTAGTCCCTAGGGTGAGGGGCTTCTTTCTTTCTTGTCCCAAGCCCTATTAATTGTCCTGCCTCCAGGCAGCTGGCCAGGCTGGACTAATGCTTTTAATTAGCAGGCAGGACAACAGACTCGTCCCAAGGAGAATGTTTTGTTGGTCTAAGTTCTCAACAATGGCCGGAGCTTCTGTGAGTTACAGCCCACAAATCAACAAGCTTTTACGGCTCATCTTGTAACAAGATTGCTTTCCCCTACAGGAACTTCAATTTGGAGAATTGTTGACTATGCTGGTGGCCAGCTGTTGGGAGTTCTGAGGGGGCTTGGGGCATGATTCAGCCCCAGCCGTGGGAGCTGTATGTGCTCCTGCATTGGAACAGCTGGCTTGAAGTGAGTCACTTCAAGTTCCGTCACTCCGTGAGACCACTGACGCTCTCATCTGGGTTAGAGTTTAAGACAAGTCAAGAGAGCAAACTGCAAGGCTAGCAAGTTTTAATCCGAAGGAGAAGTATTTGACTAAACTGGAACAATGTCTTTAAAAATGAACGTGTTATTTTAAAATATTGCTACCCAGTTGAAACACATCCATTTAAACTTCAAACAAAAGAGCAAATTAAGAAAACTACGTATTGCAGGAAATGCAACAGTTGCCCAAGCTTTTTTATATGTGTTTTGGCTTTCTTGTAAATTATTCATAGTTCCACAATGCTATCACTGCAAGATCCAGGGTGGTTTTTAATCTGTGCACGACATTGCATAAACATCGCCATTGTCTAGTTCTAGAACATTTATATTACTTGAAAAAATTAAATTCACGCGATTAGCAGTTGCTTCTCCTCCACGCATTTCCCCCAAGGCAAAACTAATCTTTGCCTCCGTGCGTTTGCCTGCTCGGGCATTTGATGTCCATGAAATCAGAGTCTGTGTGACTGTTGGTGTCTGGGTTCTTCACCGAATGTTTTCCAGATCCATTCACACTGCAGCATGCCAGAATTTCCTCTAAACGCTGACAGCCCACGATACGGGTTAGCCATTCTTCTGCTTTCCTTGCTTCTGAATGACACAACCATAAAGACTCGTGTCCGCGATTCTGTGCAATCCAACCGTGATGGTTTGCTTTCATTGTCAAACCAACATGGGAGGAAGTCTCGACGAGGGATTGTCTCCATTTGGTTGGCCTGTGGGTGTGTCTGTAAATGAATGTCTTAATTATGATAGTTGGTACGGGGAGGACCCAGCCCTGTGTGGATAGCACCATTCTCTAGGCCGGGCATCCTGAACTATGTGAGGGAAGGAACAGAGCTGAGTACAAACCAGCAGTCAAGGGTGTTGCCAGAGGTTTCTGTCCCATCTGGTCCCACAACTGTTCAGTCCCAAAGATACACGCAGAGGTCTACATTAATTATGAACTGGTTGGCCTATTAGATCAGGCTTCTTATTAACTAATTTCTACATCTTAACCCATAATTCTTGTCTGGGTTAGCCATGTGGCTTGGTACCTTTTATCAATGAGGCGTTCTCATCTTGCTTCCTCTGTGTCTGGCTTCCTCTGTGATAACTGCAGACTCAGCCTTTCCTCTTCCCAGAATTCTTCTGTTGTTGTCACCCCACTTATACTTCCTGCCTGGCTTCTGGCCATACAATGCTTTATTAAAACAATACAATATGAGTGACAGGGTACAAGACCATTGTCCCAGAGCACAAGGGAACATGCACGTGTTCATCTCCCTCTGCTCCTGACCCTGGATATGATGTGACCAGCTAATCAACTGCTTTCAGTTCCTGTTGCCTTCCTTGATTTCCCCTGCAAGATGGACAGGACCTGGAAAGATGAACAGAAATAAACTCATGTTCTCTTAAGCTGCTTTTTATCAGGATATTTTATCACAGTGTTATAAGACAGAATTTTCCTGGGGAGGCACAACATGAATGTGTCTATTTACCCCAGAAAGGGAACCGACGACAAACCAAAGTGCCAGTCACGCCAATATCCAATTTGGTAACCCAGTGTGTTTTTATTGGGTATCGGGGTTACTGAGAAACATGGATGAGGGGGTACTTACAGGCACAGGCAGCTGTACCACCTAAAAGCTCACCCAGCACAGGTGACCCCTCTTGAAAGCTGCAATGGCAGAGCTGTCTGCACAGTTCACAGGCAGCTTTGCAGTCCAGGAATCTTTTCTCTCCAGCTTATCTGCCCTGTGTCCCCTCCCTGAGCCATTGCTTACTCTATTCTATTCTGCCAGGGAGGGGCCCTCTAGAATCTTCCAAGCATTTATTATCCTTTTGTGTACCTCCTGAGTCCTATGAGCCTTTCCTCCCTCCTGGAGGGAATGTTTAATTGGTAGGAAACTGCCACCCAACACACAGCAACAGAAATGACGCTAGAATGCCAATGTTTTTCTTTTCTTCGGGTGGAATTGTTGCTCACATGGAAACTCAGTCTAACTTTTTAAAGTAACAACAAACTGTTTGCCCACATGTCTGCATCAATTGTGAATTCTAGCAGCTGTCCATATGGGCTTCAGTTTCTCGACATTCTCACACATGTACATGGGGGCCACAATAAAAACCTCCTCTCTTTCCAGGACTGGGCATGGCTCAGTGGTCCAGTATTGTCTAGTATATGCAAGATCTTGGGCTTGGTCTCCAGCAATACAAAATAAGCAGTAGTCATTGTAGTTGGGTGTGATGTAATATCTTGCTGTGGTTGAGCTCAACTTTCCTTCAGTGGCAAGCTGTATGCTCTTTGGCCATTTGGATCTTCTTTAGAGAAGTTCTGTGGTCACTTTAAATGAATCATTTGTCTTTTTACTGTTGAGTTTTAAGCACTCATATATTCTAGAAGCAAGTCCTTTGTCAGCTGTAAGATAGAGGAATCTTTTATCCTAATCTGTGCGTGGATTGGCCCTTCATGGTCTATTGGTCAAGTCTTACGTCAGCCAGAGGATAGGAGATGAACTGTGCCTATTTACTTATTTATTTAAAAAATTATGTTCATTGGTGTTTTGCCTGCATGTGTGTCTGTGTGAGGGTGTCAGCAGCCCTGGAACTGGAGCTACAGACAGGTGAGAGCCACCATGTGGATGCTAGAAATTGAACCCAGGTTCTCTGGAAGACTAGTCAGTGATCTCAACTGCTGCACCATTTACCAGCCTCTAAACTGTGCCCCTTGGTAGAGAAGATGCCCAAACTGCAAGGAACCTGGGACCATCTTATTTATTTACTTTTTATTGATAGAGTCTCACTAAGCAGCCTTGTCTTGTCTGGAATACCCTGTGTAGACCAGACTGGCCTTGAACTCATGGAGATCTATTTTTCTCTGCCTCCTGAGTGCTGGGATTAAAAGCATGTGCCACCTATGCCTGACGAAGGAGGGTTTTTAAAAAGAGATTTGTTTGTTTACTTATGTGTGTTTGTTTGCCTGAGTTTATGTGCACCAATGTGCATACAGGATTCAGGAGAGGCCAGAAGAGTGAGTTGGATTCAAGACAGGGTTTCTCTGTACCTTTGGAGCCTGTCCAGGAACTCACTCTGTACAGTAGCCTGGGCTTGAGCTCACAGAGGTCCCCCTGCCTCTGCCTTCCAAGTGCTGGGATTAAATGCATGTACCACCACCACCCAGTGAGCAGCAAGTACTCTTAACCTACAAGCCATTTTTCCAGCCCCTGTGATGATTTTTAATTCATTAAAGTTTTACCGCAGCAGCGTGTATTCCCTAAGAATGAGATGATTTTTTTTCTGGAGAAAGTGTGTCAAGAGAACAGAGTAGTAACTGTGACCCAGATGAAGTGATGGACTAGAGCATGGGTCCAGTGTTTCTTTTCCTGATGCTGAGGTAGCATCTTCTGATAAAGGCATCTTACAGGAGAAAAGGTTTCCTTTGGCTTGCTGTTCAGTCTACCGTGTGGGGTCTTCCCCACAGAAGCTAGAACAACAGGTCACGATGTGTCCACAGTCAGGAAGCAGAGACCCATGGTTGTCCATGCTCAGCTCACTCCCCCCTTTTTGTTATGTGTAGGACTCAACCCCAGGGAATGACATTAAGGGTCTGTCTTCTCACTTGACCCAATCAAGACAACCCTTTGCAGGCATGCACAGAGACTAAGTCTGAACGGACTATGACGGGCTCATCATTGTCAGTCGCTGCACTGACCTGTGATGACGGACTGTAACCTGGGATTGTGTGCTAAAAGGAACCTTTCTTCTTTACGATGGTTTTTCTCAGGCTGTTTTGTCGCAGCAGCAGAAATGAAACCAGGACACCAGCAGGATGTGAACAGTCCCTGCCAGGTGTGCCCCCCGAGGCTCACCCTAGGTGGTTCTGGACACTAACCTGATGTAAACAGTCCCTGCCAGGTGTGCCCCTGAGGCTCACCCTAGGTGGTCTGGATCTGCTCAAGTTGGCCACCCACATTAATCTCCACAGGAAAGTAGGAGAAAGAGCATGCACAAAGGTCTTGGGTGAGAGGGTGGGGCTGGTGACTGTATCAGATGGGACGGGGTATATGAGAGGGCGCCATGTGTTGTGGCGCAGAAGCCAACACTCTGTCTACCATGCTATCTTAATATACAATAGTGTGGTGGTTTAAATAAGAACCCGTCCCCCATAGACTCATGTTTTTGAATGCATGGCCCATAGGAAGTGGCACAATTAGGAGGTGTGGCCTTGTGAGAGGAAATGTGTCATGGTGGGAGCAGGCTTTGAGATTTTCCATAGCTTGAGCTATGCCCAGTGTGTCTCAGTCTCCTGCTGCTGCCTGAGGAACAAGATGTAGAACTCTCAGCTCCTTCTGCAGCACCACATTGTTTACATGCCGCCATGATAACGGACTGAACGTCTGAGTCTATAAGCCACCCCAGCGAAATGTTTTCCTTTATAAGAGCTGCTGCAGCTATAATGTCCACTCACTGCAATCAAATCCTAACACAAACAGAGTCACAAAGGTGGGGGGACAGCAAAAGAGCTGCTTTCACTAGTGGCATCTGAGTCAGGGGGTCTCTGGAAGACCACACACCCCTGAGTGTCACAATACTACCACTTCTGCCTATTGTGGGAGCTGCCTCAGGAACCCCAGCCAGTCACCCCAAGATCTGCTGAGGCTGCTTGGCCCTAGCTCTGGGCTGGAGCAGGCAGACTCTTTGGCATGCAGAAGCTCAGGTTCCAGTGGGACCTGAGAGGTCGAAGGTGTTCATTCCAGAGTGTAGGCTTGCTCAGGAGGTGCCCTGGCTTCACAGAACAGTTTCCTCGGGGTCCTCAGGGGCACAGACAGGCTTCAGGCTCAGGCAGCTCTGGTCTGTGAGACTCAGCCTGCTGCAGTTTGCATCTGAAATGTCCCCAGAGATTCCTGTGCTAAAGGGCTGGCTGCTGGCTGCTGGCTGCTGGCTGCTGGCTGCTGGCTGCTGGCTGCTGGCTGCTGGCTGCTGGCTTGTGACACTATTAGGAGGTAGCAGAACCCTCGAGAGGTGAGGTAGAGGACGTTGGGTCACTGGTCTGTAGCGGGGATGGTGTTTTCTTCTGCATGCTGATCACTGTGGTGTTTGGGAACTTTCTCCCCCTCATTCTGCTGCCTTTTATTGTGCTACCACAGGCCCCAAGCCACAGGACCAACTGCCACAAACCAAAACTTTTCCAAGTATCAGCCCAAAGAAATCTTTCTTTTTTTTATTGCACATGAATGAATTCATGAATTCATTGATTTAGTGTGTATGGTGGGGGTGGCGCATGATATGGCATATGTGTGGAGGGCAGAAGGGTAACCTGCAGGAGTTGGGTCTCTCCTTCTATCACATGGGTCCTGGGGGTTGAACTCAGGCCGCCAGTCTTGGCTGCAAGCACCTTTATCCACTTAACTCTCCTGCCCTAGTTATCTCAGGCCAGGCGTTCTGTGCCGGTGACAGAAAAGCTAATGTAAGTACATTTTAAAAACAGTAGGAGACCGGTAAAACAATGTTACTGGCACTAACATGCATTTTTAGCATAGATGGCTGCATTAGTCAGGGTTCTTTGGAAGAAAAGAACCAACGGAATGAATATCTATCGCCACAGGGGATTTATTATGTGACTTGCACAATAGCTGGGTAGTCCCACATGGCTGTCTGCCTGCTGAGAATCCATAGCGAGCTGCTCAGGCCACAGAGCTGGATGACTCAGCAGTCCCAAACTGGTGCTGAAGGCCTGGAGGATTCCTGGGGAGGGGGGCACCCAGCGTCAGTCCATGCTGGAAAGCAGGGTTCTGATGTGAAGAGGGGCAGCGGAAGAAAGAGCAAATGCATTCAGCAGCCAGAAACGAAAGTGGGCAGGCAAAAGCCGTCCTGCTTTTTTTCGAATATTGCTGAATCACCATTGGGCAATGCTGCCTATTTTGGGGTCACGTCTTCTCACCCAATCAATTCTTCCTGGGAATGCCCTCCCAGAGCCACCCAGAGGACTGTCTTAGTTCATTCTATATCTTATCAAGTTGATAACGGCCATAGGCTAACAAGTAGATAGCATTTTAAGCCACAGAGCCCCAAGGTGACAGAGCCTGGTGGGCAGAGTGGACTTCAATTCTTCCTGGAAGGTCTGTGTGACCCTAGGTCCTGCTCCATCTGATTGGCTGTCACCAGAAAGTCCTCTGTGACCCCCTGTGGTCACCCTGTGGGAGTAGAAGCAGGAAGCTCCCTTGACACAGGGTGAGGGAGTTCACTTGGCTGGGACCAGCTCAGACACGTGGGGTCAGGTTCTTCCTGGCTGTCCCTACTCACTGTCCTTCTCTCCCATCATTCCCTCTGCAGGACCTTCCTCTCTTCACTGCCTGGCCTCCTATGACAGAGTTGCAGAGGATTCTGGGTAGGACCTTTCTCCCACGCAGGCCAGACTCTTCCCTGTTGGAGCATGGCCTTCCCGAGCACAAACACCTGTGGGTGTTTTCTGCCTTCGGCAGTGGAGGGCACTAGTGTTGGTGCCTCAGTTGAGCCTACACAGCTTGAGCAAGCCACAATCACACCAGCAGGGCCCCTCTTGCAGTGTGACCCTTCTGCCACACTATCACAGGGTCAGGGGCATCCTGCAGAAGTGATATTTTCCTTGGTCCCTTTCTATCCGCTTGCTATTTTTTTCTCAAGACTCTGGGAACAAGAATGCCCATGTACCTCAAAGTTTGTCCTCTTAGTGGGCCAAGGCCCGGCCCTTCTAATGTTGGGGTTGCCAAAGGTGCGAGAGTGTCACTGTCAGGGCCAGCTGAGGGTGAAGGCATGCCTCAGAGGCAGGGCGGTGGGTGCGGCCTGGCTCGGCTGCACCAACATGGTATTTAAATATTTATTTTTAGTGGCCACTAGTTAAATAGCAGCCTTCAGTTTGGTGGAAGCAATCATGAAAAGTAAAAATAAATCAGATTTTTTGCCTTGTCACTCATCGCAACCAGAACCTGTTGGGTGGACTCTTGGGCTCAGCACCCCACATTTCTAGGCTAAATGCCGTGTTAGTTAGATGGAGGAGTGGTGGTGGAGGCATGTATGGGGGATCCACAGTTCCTAGCTGCTTCCCTGGCTTTGGGGAGGGGGATAACAGCTCATGCTTCAAGATGGGCTCCTTGAGCAGGCTCTGAGAGACAGCAGCAATTGATCCCCATTGTTCCTGTGTTGGAAGGTGTGGCCTGCATGGCTGGAGCTTGGATAAGCCCTGTAGGTTTGGGTGGGGGGGTACTTCCTTGAGGAGGTCCTCATTGGGACCTTCTGTGTGCTTGCTACTGAGTCTGGCATTCCCACTAAGGAGAGATTTCCTCAGGCCAAGGTTGTACTTCTGAGGGTGAGTGTGAAGACTAAGCTGTTTCAGGATGGGGGTACCTGGAAGAGAAGGACCACTAACACTGCTGAGCTGCCTCAGGCCATACCAGCATCTCCATGAGTAGCTGCTGCCCCAAGTCAACACACTTTTCACGTGAGAAGACTGACTCAGTGGAGCTAACAGTGAGGACAGTGGAGCTCTGTCCTCAGCACAGAGCTGGTTAGGGAATATGGCTCCAGCCTAGAGTTTGTGTTTCTACCCTCTCCAGATCACTTCTATATAAAGGATGCTGGGGAGGGAGCTTGTCCTTTCCCATCTCTGCTGCCATGGGAACATGGTGTGGGTCAGTGGGCTATATTCTGTCAATTATATTTCTTAAAAAAATGCTGATTGGCCAGTAGTCAGGCAGAAAGTATAGGTGGGACAACCAGACAGGAAGTAGAGGCTGGAGACAAGAATAGGAGAATTCTGGGAAGAAGAAAGCTCTCTGCAGTCCTGACCCAACCAGAGAAGAAGCAAGATGTGACTGCCCCACTGAATAAGGTACTGAGCCACATGGTCAGCATAGATAAGAACAATGGGCTAATAATGGGCTATATAAGTTAGGAGTTAAGAAGCCCGAGCTAATGGGCCAATCAGTATATAGTTAATGTAGACCTTTGTGTGATTTCTTTGGGACTTAACTACTGCAGGAACTGGGCAGGACAAGGACTGGGTGGGACAGAAATCCCAGACAACAGAATGGTACCCAATGTGGGGTGCCATTTGTTGTCAAGGGTTTCTGTGTATCTTTGTTCTGGAACTCACTCTGTAGACCAGGCTGTCCTTGAACTCATAGAGATCTGCCTGCCTCTGCCTCCCAAGTGCTGGGATTAAAGGTGTGTGCTCCACACCCAGTATAGCCAAAGATACACAAAGAACCTGTCTCAAAAAGCCAAAAATTAAAAGTAAAAATAAAAGAAATAGAGGTTAAAATAAAGCCATGTAAAGATGAAAAATACACAGAGAGTCTGGATCCTGTATGTTATTATGCTCTCTTTGAATTGTTTGAATGCTGAGGAAAGAGCAACAGCTTTTAAAAGATATTTATTCATTAATGCTGCTGAATTAATCCAAGATAGATATTTTGAAAATATCTTGACTTCAAAATTGAAGTCAAAAGGTATGTTACTTTGGAGAAGAGGATTTGCTTCTGTTTTCACAGGAAATGAGAGGCTGTGGATTCATTCTGAGTTAAGAAAAATCAAGTTTGATCAAGGAAGACCACCTGAGAAATCTCTGGTAGGAACAGATGGCCCAGATGTCTGAGTTCTACATCCAGAACAGATTCAAGATGCTGCCTGAGATGATCAAGCCTCAAAGGATACTCCAGTCAGGACTTGATATTAATTCTAAATTTTCTTTAGGTCCCCATAAGATTATCAGTGTCCCCAACCAGCAGGAAGTAGCCTAGAAAACTACGCCCACATTCCCAAAAAAATGGACTATGAATATTTTCCTTTGTTTAAAAAAAAAGAGGGGGAAGTGGTATGGGAGAATGGTCTGTATTCTGTCAATTATATTGTAAATAAACACTGATTGGCCAGTAGCCAGGCAGGAAGTATAGGCGGGACAACCAGAGAGGAAGTAGAGGTGCGTCAAAGAAAACAGGAGAATTCTGGGAAAGAGGAAGTCCATTCTTCTGTGGTCATGACCCGGACTACAGAAGAGCAAGATGTGACTGCTTTGCTGAATAAGGTACTGAGCCACATGGCTAACACAGATAAGAATAATGGGCTATATAAGTTATAAGAGTTAATAAGAAGCCTGAGCTAATGGACCAATCAGTTTATAACTAATGTAGACCTCTGTTTGATTTCTTTGGGACTTAATGATTGTGGGAACCAGGCAGCATAAGGATGGGGTGGAACAGAAACCCCGACAACAATGCTGGGAGCATAGTGTGAGCCACGAATGATCTCCATCCCCTTCAGAGCTCTGCTCCACCAAAATGGCTGAAGTGTTACTTTCCCAGGAAAGATCTGCACTCAGGTCCCTGGACTGTGTGGATGCAGAGCCTTCACCTTGCCGAGCCATGGAAACAAAGGTGCCTCTCTTCAACATCCCTGCTGAGCTGATCCAACTGTCTTTTAACTTCTCTGCTGTGAGGGAGGGCCATGATAAAGCCAAGCAGACAGAGGCCTGGATCGGGCCAGACCTGAAGCTTTCTACTCATTGATCTTGATTCTATCAACTTCAAAATCCCTACTAAGTGGTTTGCATCTTGACTCAAGGATCAGTCCTTATGGCTCAAAAGCAATGTTTTAAAAATCTCCTTTAGTCCTGGGGAGCCAATTCAGGGTCCGGGGCACACTAAGTAAGAGGAATACACAGCCTGTGAACCTTTATCCACCTCCTTTCTGCTATTGTGTCAAGCCCTAAGTTAGGTGCTGGGGACCAAGGGTGGGTGACACCCTCAATTATACATGTCAACTGCTGGACAGATGGGAGACAAAGAGACCCACTGTGCTGATTGTTGTGGGGGAGGCAGGGCAGGGAGAAACCGTGCAGGGCTCTCCCGAGGAGGTGAATGAGGTTTTTCAGAGAGCTGGTGGAACCTGGTGGGTAAGAGCCTACGTGGCTGAGTACCAGCATGTGAAAATAATACCGAAAGCAGAACCCTGCTAAAGCCTCTCTGCCGCTGCAGGAGCCCCAGGCCAGCCCTTCTGCTTGGAGTGCTGGCAGGAAGAGGCTTGGGGGAGACACAGGAAGACACTTGTGGCTGAGAGCATCAGGAGAAAGGAGGGGGCAGAGTCTTTTCATTCCAGCCCCAGTAGTAAAGAAATGGCCTTCTTCTTGAGCGAATGCAGCTTCCCACGGCTGGGGAAAGAACAGATTCGTGCTATGTTTTACTGATGCCTGGCTCGGGCCAGGCAGAGCCTGAGCGGTCTGATGTGCCCACAGCTGGCCTGGCTGTACCCATACTACAACCGCTGTCTTGTTGGCCCTGCCTGGGCCCCGGCCTCTGCATCCAGCCAGAGAAACTTGGCCAGGCTGCAGTTTTCAAAATAAAGTGGTTTTCATTTCATAGTCACAAGAGAGGTTACAAAATAGAACTGGGGCTGGCGCTTCTCATATTATTTATGCAATTCTCCCCCTTTTCCCGTCCCCAAGGCAAATCACAAAGGGGTCTTTGTTCTCTCTAAGTTCAAAGTCAGCTCCTCCAAGGGAAAACTTGTGCGGGATTGCAAGCAGGAGGCTGGGTTTTACAACGCTGGGGCTGTCAGAGCAGAAATATGGTCCGCAGCAGGGTTCCTGCAGGCTGCTGGCTGCAGAAGCCAGGTCTCTGGATTTCCTATGTGAATTGGGTGGGTGGGGCACTGGGTTGGGGCAGAAGAGAGGTACTACTCATTTCATCCTGCAAGGGCCCCAGCGAGCCCTGCCCAACAGCCTGGTTTCCCCATCTGCAGAGCCAGGCTTTTGCTGACTGGTCTCAATCAGAGGAGTTTGCTCAGTTCTTCAGGTGGGGAGGGCTCAGTCGTCCGTGCCCTAGCTTGCGCTTTGAAATGTCCAATAGACTGAATGGCTAGGCATTGGTGTGAGAAAACGACATTTTAAGCAAGTCAGACCTGGTGATACAGTCTTAGCTACATTCTTTGGAGGCAGAGGAGGGAGGATAGCAAGTGTAAGGACGCCTGGGCTGCAGAGTGAGTTCCAGGTCAGTCCTGGAAACTTAGTAAGACCACGTCTCAAAATAAACAGTAAATATTGCTCGGTGGTAGAAAACTTACCTAGCCTGTACAAGGCCCTAGGTCCAATCTCCAGCACTGCCAAACAAACAAACAAAACCAGTTTAAGTGGGAGTTTGCCAGTGCTTTGACCTCTGTGTGATCCCAGACCCTAGAGGATTGCAGGAGTCTAGGACTCGGTTAAAGCCACAGGATCCTGGGCAGCCTGGAGCTGGGCAGCCAGCCTTCCACAGTTCAGACTGTTCTTCCCGACAGTGGGGTCCTGATGAGAGTAAAACCCCAGCCAAGGGTCCACAGTGCAAAGGGACCCAGAAGCCACCCTGCCCTGGGCACCTAGTGCTTGTTGGAACCAGCCTTGCACCTTGGACAGATGGGAAAGCTTGCCTATAGTGCAAAACACCCCTGCATCCCCTCCCTGCCAAACACTGCCATTGAGAGAAGCTGAGACAGGGACTCAGCCCTGTTGGTCCTGAACTGGGTCGCTCCTCCTCACTGCGATGGAGGCAGGCTCCCAGCATCCTCCAACTTCAGTGGTGTGGCCTCTTCTCTCTACAAGACTTCAAGGCAGGGGATACATGAACACCTCGGTGAGAATGACACAGTGTGCTTGGCCACACTGTCCTTGATCCCGTGTTTGGTTGAGGGTCTCTATTTCTGGAGCCTCACTTCTGATGACCTCAAACCTGGCCCCTTCTCTCTCCATTGCTGGAGCCCTGCATGACTGCACAGACCTTGGGTCCATGTTACCGAATTTTCACTGTGGCCCTGCCTGGGCATTTGGGGTTGGGCAGGGAAGTGGTGCATGCCAACCCCTTGCTATATGGTTATTTTTGGAGGACCATTGGCCCTCTGCTTCATCAGGAGCAGCGGAGATGCTAAGATGTCTGGGTCAGGCCATCCTTTTGCCAGAGCAAAGGCAGCAGGAAGATTGGTGACTTTCAATGCACCACAGTAGAGAAATGAACAAAATGAGAACGACAATCTTGTCCTTTGCCCCAGGGATGGGTGCCTGCCCTTGAGAAGGCTGCCCTCACGTTCTGCCCCGTGGATCCCTCTGCAGAATGCTGTCTGGCCTGCTCTTTCCTTACTTCTTTTTTCCAACATATTTTTTAATTGATTCTTTGGGAATTTCACATCATTTATCCCAATCCCTTCCATGTCCACCCCACCCCTGTAACCTACTGCCTCCCCACAAAGAAAATAAAAAATTAAAACGAACAAAAATACAAAAACAAAAAGCCCACCACCCCCACTACCACAACAAAAAACATGGCTGCCTCCTCCGGGCAATGGCCTGCTCCTCTATCAACCTTCTCTCGTGCCCATTACAACCGTCTTTATCCCAGTTCCATCTTGCACGTCCCACTCCTCCCCGCCATCTTCCCAGCCCCTCTATCACGTATTCGTTTGCTGTAGTGGCCTTGGGAGCTGGGGGTGTCACTCAGTATACAGCTTTACTTGCAAATGTTTATGGCGATGACATTGGTCTAGTTCAAGGCCTCTGGCTTCTGCTACACCATCAATCCTAGGGCCTCGCTGAGACTCCTCTCAGGTATCTGCTGTTGCCTAGAGTCATGGAGATCCTGTGGCTATGGTGCTGGCCCCTTCACGTGCTCCTGCCGCTCATAGGTGGGGTAGATGTTGGGGTTGGCAAACTCAAAGCCCCCCTGGATGTGGGCCTGGGTGGTAGCTGTGTTGGTCAGCATGGGCCTCCATGGGGACCCACATAGCTGCAAGGTGGCCAGCAAGCACTTGGGCCACAGCTGGTTAGCCTGGATCTTCCAGAGTCATCTAGTTACCACTGGTTATTACTGGCCTGGGTGGGAATAAGGCTCTGGCCGTCATTGTCCCTGACCACCCCAATCTGGATTAGGTTGAAGGGAAGGGGGGCAGACATGGAAGGGCCCTGTACTGGATAGTTAGTTCTATATCAACTTGACACAGGTATT
>NC_022023.1:26775578-26777358 GCF_000317375.1 Microtus ochrogaster | reverse complement strand
GAGCCTGTAAGGCATTTTTTAAATTAGTGATTGATGGGGGAGGGCCCAGCCAGTTGCAGATGGTGCCATGCCTGCATGGTCCTGGGTTTTTATAAAAAAGCAGGCTGAGCAAGCCAGTAAGCAGCATTCCTCATGGCTTCTGCATCAGCTCCTGCTTCTGGGTTCCTCTTTTGTTGGTGTTCCTATACCGATTTCCTTCAGCGAGAGACAATGATGTGGACACATAAGCCAAATAGACATTTTCCTCCCCAAGTTGCTTTGGCCATGGTATTTCATCACAGTAATAGTAACCCTGACTAAGACAGACCCTGCCACTGCTCCGAGAATAACTGACCTCCTGGGTTGGTAGATCTGGTCTTCCCTTGTCTTTCAGGAGGAACGGTGCAACCTAGAAATACCTTTTCATCCAAAGAGGGAGAGCCAGCTGCTGAAATGAGACTGGGGACCTATACCCCTCTTTTAGGGAAGCCGAAGATGAGTTTGTGCATCTTCAGGGTGATGCTGAGGCAAGGGAGAAGACCAGGAGTGGAGCTGGAGCGGTATCAGAAAGATCAGAGCTGCCTTCCCCCTCTCCAGAGAGACACAACCGTCCTGGAGAGTGGCTAGAGGGGAAGGGAGGAACAGCAGCTGACTCAGGGAAAACAGACAGAGGTGGGATGTCTGAGAGGTTTTGTGAGTACCCGCCCCAGGGCCCCAGGATTCCTGGTCATTCTCGAGTGTTGATTGCAGAGACCCAGAGACCTGCAGAGCAGAACAGGCCCCGATGCAGGTCCCTGGCAAACCACCCTTACCCCGCCCCTGCCCCAGACTTCTCAGAAACAGTCTTCCTGTGGCTACCAGACTGTGGGCAAACTCTGGGGACCAGAGGTTTGTCTCTGGCCACCACTGCTGTTGAGGGCTGAGTTCACCAATAATCATCTGTAAGGCAGTGGGACTTTGGGGGGCCAGGAAGACATTTGGCATAGTCAGAGCCCATTCTACGAAAAGTGCCACTTGGAGTTTTACATGAAAATAAATATTTCTGCCACACTGGCTCTGTGTCACCAGAAAGGCCCACTGTGGTAATGTGGTCCCTATCACCTTGAGCAGCAGGTCATCTCAGCTGCAATGCATTATGGGATGCTGCAGGCTACCTAGGCCCAGTAATCAAATGCGTCCCTCTGCAACATGAGACAGAGCCTGATTCTGCCCATTTCACAAACAGGGAAACCGAGGTCCCCTGATTTGTCAAGGTTAAAACAGGGCCTGTGGAACAGGTCAGGCAGGCTGCCTTCAAGCCTGAGCACTTCAGAGTGGCCTCGTGTGTATGGGAAGGACAGTCACAGATAGCATCATGTCTATCACGGGGAGCCTGCTGGATGTCACACGTATCTCACTGGTATTACCTTGTTCAGTCTGCACATCCTATCTACACAGTAGGTGTGATGGCTCATTTTGATTGTCAGCTTGACAGGAACACACCTCTAGGAGGGTCTGCAGGGGGCATTTCCTGAGAGAATTCATTGAGGGAAAAGACCCTTTCCTAGAGTGGGGGAGTGGGTGGCACTTTCCAGAGGGCGACACTGGCTCAAAGGGTTGTCACATGCACTTCATGTTGGCTGTTACAGCTGTCCCATTTGCCCTCACCCCTGTCCTTGACATCAGACTGCTGCTGTTCTGCTTTCCACTGTGAACTGAAGACCAGCAGCTCTCTCAGAAATTCTCAGGCCTTTAGTGCCAGACTGGTCCTGCCAAGTCAGCCAACCACCTGGTTCTCAGTCCAAGGTGGGATTCCCCTCTG
>NC_022023.1:26751954-26775478 GCF_000317375.1 Microtus ochrogaster | reverse complement strand
GAAGAAAGAGAGAGAGAGAGAGAGAGAGAGAGAGAGAGAGAGAGAGAGAGAGAGAGAGAGAAGGCAGAGTCAAGAGATGTCATGTAGCTGCCAAGGGAGGCAGACACATTGCAACTGCCCAAGAAGCAAGAGGTAACAAACCACATGCCTTGGGGTAGAATATAGAATAATAGAAACGGGTTAATTTAAGATGTAAGAGTTAGCTAGAAATATGCATAAGCTATTGTCCAAACAGTGTTGTAATTAACATAGTTTCTGTGTGGTTATTAGAGCATCGGAAAGGAGCAAGCACTCTCCCTTCACATCAGCTCCCTGAGTGTGCACAAATGGCCGTGGCTATTCCACTCACCTTCTAGTGTGTAAGTCACTAGCAAGTCCCCATATATCATACACTCCATTCGCTCTGCCCTCTAGAGAATACTGCCTGAAATAGTCGTGGTGTTCAGAGTGGTTTTAGAGAAAACAGAATTGTAAGGATGAACTTGAGTTTGGTGGTATCTGCAGCTGACTCCACTAAACTCAAAGCCTTCTGGTAACACGAAGAGCACTGGAAATCACGCTGTGAGCCGTTTGGAGAATTACAGGCGCTAAACACAGCTGGTGCTCCCGAGTCACCTCTTAGCGCAGCTGTGAATTCAGTGACTCGACACAGAAAGCTTCGGAACGTTTCTGGAAAACTAAGAATGAAATGAAGCAATCTGGCTGCTTCCAACATCTTTGGCTAAAGCAACAAAGGACAAGATTTGCTGTAGAGATGAAAAATTTCAAATTGCGTAACCAACCTACAGGTTTCTAAGTGTGTCCTGGAAGAGATCTTCTTTCCAGCAGCCACAGGACTCGAATAGCAGAAAAACCAAACCCAAGCCCTCGCTGGATGATTGACTGTGTCAAATGCAACTTACGTCTCAGCTTTGAAAGGGGCCGACAATTAAAATGAGGGTACCGAGGCTACACATGGTGGCACCCACCTTTAGTCCCAACACTGGGAAGGCAGAGACAAGAGGATCTTTCTGAGTTGGGGGCCAGCCTGGGCTACATAGTAAGTTTCAGGCTAGCCAGGGCTATATAGTGATATCCTGTCTAAAAATAAAATAAAAGAAAAGAAAATAAAAGAAAAGAAAAGCAACCAAATGAGGGCACTGATTGGAAAGGAGAGGGGTACAGAGCATGGCATTTAGATACACGAGAGGACCACTGACTGGGGAGTCTGGGCTCGATGTGGCCGCTCACACAGTTAAAGAGATCCCAACAGCTGATTTGATCGGCTGGCTGTAGTGTTGTCAAAAGATCTGAATGCGTCTGAGACCCCTTGGTTTAGCTGGTGAAGGAATTTAAAAGCTCAAGTTGAAAGGTGGGAGTGGGCTTTACCATAGGGAAACTGATCCTCCCCTCCCCACCGGGAGGGCAAGGTCTAGAAGCCGTGTTCTTTTCTTCACCACTACTGGCCGGAACCAGATGCGTGAGGCAGAAGCCAGCACAGCTGGAAAGCTCTGCCATTTCTCAGCTTGCCAGGGCTTCTCGTGGGAAGCTACCGCTGCTCAATTAGATAACTTAAAAGCAAGGGAGCTAATGGGATCCTGGAGGCGCAAGGGCCAAGTGGCAGCACTCACTCAGTCTCCAAAGGCGAGGTGAGTGTGCTTACTGTAATGGACAGCCCAGGCAAGGAAAGGCTGGTTATGTCTGCCTCAGGAAGCCGCTTGGCGCTAGCTGATTAATCGTGGCGTTCCCAGAAGGGGGCTAGATAGGAAGCCTACTAAGCTTTTGCTCTTGCTGCATAAGCATAGCAAATGAACAAAAGATTGCCTTGAATCACAGCACAGAGAGTTATGGCTCCGCAACCCATTTCCAGACAAGCCAGGTTCCCAGACCCAGAACCCCTTGAGGGAAGAGGAGGGCATGTCCCCTTGAGGAAGACCCTGGCTACCAGGATAAATGTACATTGGGGAAAATGAAATGACCTGATCTTTCTGGGCCTCCTGCATACTGGCTCTGAGTTGAGTGGGGGACCCCAGACAACACTATAGCCCTGCAGTAAGGGCTGCATGAGCAGGTTTCTCGAAGTCAGATGGTAATGGAGTTTTACCGGAAGTCTGACTCAGAGTGGGTTCAGGGTGAACCCAATCTCATCCTAGGGTTATTTCCCCAGTCCCAGATGGCGTGGTTGAAGAAGGTATGCTTTGGAGTTGAAACTTTCTGCACTGTGCTCCCATGGCCTCACATTCTGCTGCCCCAAAGCCTTGGTTCCAAACTGGGAAGTGCTTCCACCTGGAGACACAACAAGCACTGGTTGAACTGGAAGCTCAGACTTCTCCTTGAATACTCTGGGTTCCTGATAGCCTAGAGTCTACAGGCGAAGAATAACTGTTAGAAAGGGGTGACTGATTCATATTGTTTGGGGTGGGGGGGATTTGATTGCTTTGCCACAATGTGTTGCATGAGGAGGGTGGCCCTTTGTTTGTTCCGGCCACCCGGCTAGATTACACCTGAAATAACCACACAGAAATTGTATTAATTAAGTCACTGACTGGCCCATTATCTCTAGCGTCTTATTGGCTAACTCTCACATCTTGATTTAACCCATTTCTATTCATCTCTATATCACCACGAGGTCCTGGCTTACCGGGAAAGATTCAGCACGTCTGATTCTGGCGGCCCCATGGCGGTTCTCTCACTCTGCTTTCTTCCTCCCAGAATTCAGTTCTGTCTTCTCTGCCTACCTATGTTCTGCCCTATCAGCTAGGCCAAGGCAGTTTCTTTATTCATCATCCAATGAAAGCAACACACAAACAGAAGGAATTCCTATACCAACAATGGAAGCAAGGTTGGAATACGTCTGGAGGATGGGAGATCCTTGCAATGGTTCTCGACCTTCCTGATGCTGTGACCCTTTAATACAGCTCCTCATGTTGTGGTGACCCCAGCCATAACACTGTTTCCATTACTACTTCAGAAGTGTAATTTTGTTACTGTTATGAATCCTAATGTAAATGTATTTTCCAGTGTTCTCAGGTGACCCCTGTGAAAGGGTCATTCAAACCCTAAGGTGGTCTCCATCCACACATGGTGAACCACTGTTTTAGGGCATCTTTTAATGTTACCATGTCCTGTGATTAAAATCAATGACAAACTACAACTCAATCCAGGCAGGATGGCAAAGGGCATGGGTCCTTCAGGGATGAAGATGTGGGTCACCAGCCCAGGGAAAGAACTGAGACCTGCTGAGGTACATACTGAGGGCAGAGAAAATACAGAATGGCTAGTAGAGGAAGGTGGTTGGTTATAAATACCAACTGTGGTCATGTGACCAGTTACGGACAGGAGCGTTGGTCTTGCATGAGTGTTTCTGGACCCATTTCATTAACAATGTATCTCTGTATACATAGATACATGCACATTTGTTAAAAGATGTTTATGTTTTCTTTTATCTTCTTTTCTACCATTTTACATATATCAACTGAGAATATATCAGTAGTTAAGTATTATTAAATCTATGCTGTATTTAAGTCAAGGCATACTAGAAAACCAGGCATTTCTCAAGGAATATTCCGGATGGAGATCTGGTGGGTTTGGTTGTTCATGGGTTAGCTGTATCATGTCAGGTAGACTATGCTTCTGCTGTTGCCGTCATCTGGAACTCAAGCAAGCTGTGAGAAATGATGCGGTTGGGTGTCAGGCTGATGGGGTAGACATGTGATGGTTAATCCTACTGTTAGCTTGGCAAGATCCAGAATTACCTATGACGTGAATTAACTTTGATCAGTCTGAGGAGCATTCCTGGAAGGATTAACTGTGAGGATAAAACACTTCCTCAGGCTGGGCAGCACCTTTTGAGAGACACAGAGGAAAAGAGATCCAAGGAGGTAAAATCCCTGTTGCCTCCTGCCTGCCTTTCGCTTCTTGCTGGAGAGTGGGGCCATTCTGTTGCTGATGCTGCAGCTATCACAGTGCCATCCATGAATGACATCCATCTCCAGCTTCTTTGGTCTCCCAATAGAATGACTATCTACCATCCAGGAACCTGTTGGGCCTTCAGTACTGAATTGGGACTGCTGAGACATCCACTTTTAGGGCCTGAAGAGAAGCGACTGGGTCCTCAGCCCCCCGCTACATACACTACTACTGTTGGGGTACCCAAATCCAATTATATGAGCAGTGCTAGTAAGTCTCCTTCTCTCTCTCTCTCTGTCTCTCTCTCCGGGGTGTGTGTGTTCTAATCCACTAGATGCAGTATGGGCCAGTATCAGAGTTTCCCAGAGTTCCTCAGAGCCTTCTGGGATAGCCTGGCTGGAAATCACAGCTCACAGGGGCATCATTTCAGCACATGGATAGATAGCCAAGGCAGCCTGTACTCCTGCCCTACACTCCGGCTCTAGCCAACCTTGAGAAAAAAAAGCCCTGGGACTTTGGCCAACAGTGCCGAAGGCGGTAAATCAGGAAGCCAAGGCTTCCATGTATCTTCTCTTGGATTTGGGACAGCTGCTCAGAGTGACTCCCAACATTTCTGGCCAACTGGCTGGATTCATGCTGAGTGCTCCGGCTTCCTGACCACCCAGTGGTGGGTGGATGCCACAGTTGAGACACCTGCCTCCCAGTCTGGATTCAGCCCAGCCTCACTGGTTTCTTTGTGAAGTTGTTATTCATGTGGCAGTGGCCACCTGTGTGGGTCTCTCTGGGTAAAGACATGACCTACGACCTCCATCAGCATGTTCCCAGGGGGTCTAAGACAGTGCCTAGCCCTTAGGCAATACATGATCTAAGGAATGTGGAGGTGGACCCACCCACTAGATGGGAGATGTCACATCTGACTTGAGGCTGAGTTATCTCACTGGGAACCCCTGTGTTCAGTGAACTGAGCAGAAAAATCCAGGCGCTAGGACTTCTGAGAACCCGTGGGTGAGGAGGCGCTGGAAGACTCTGGACAGTGCCTGACTCAGGATTCAGGCGTATTTTATTTAGACCACTGTATGCCCTAAAACTGCCCCGGGCCATGCTGCTGAGGATGGGGTGTATGGGTCCAACATGCACAGCCTTTGCTGAGGTAGAAACCACCCAACCTGAACATTTCATGCTTCCTCCATAAGCCGTGCCTTGCAGCAGGCCAGCCCCAATCCACCCCGCTCACATTGTCCCAGAGCCTAGAGTTGAGCCTCACATAGATCCGTTTGGAGTACGCAGCTCTGATGTGGAATATTATTTTAACTGTGTAAAGGTGCGTTTGTTTCTGCTGCTTTTTTTTTAATGATGCAAAGAAGTATTATATTTGTTTGATTAAATAAAATTAACCCCGGGGTCATGAGGCTGAGTCAGCAACTAGCTAGCTAGTTCCAAGACAGGAAGCGGTAGAGAGGAACTAAGCGTAGCAAAGGTTCTTTATTGGGGGCTCAGCAGAAGGACCCTCCTTCTCTCCTGAGGATTTCACCTTAAGCTTTGAATCTTGAGTTCCACGGGAGGACAGAGATTTAGATAAAGTTTCCTTTAGTATTTTGAGAGAGCTGGTGATTGCGGGAACAGAATTCCAGCGTGACTGCAGCCTGTGAGGCTGGATCATTCCTGGTAGCTGCGGAATTGCAGTTGCTGGTTGGGGCAACAGTTGCTTTAAGTGCAGTCACAGCTCAGGTGCCCCCCCCCCCCCCGGGGCATGGACAAGCTTGGCTTATCTACCGGGGCCCGAGACGGTAACCGCTCTCATTTCTCTTCTCATTCTGGTAGATGCAAAGATGCCTGGGCAAGAGGCATCCCCTAGAAATCCATCCCTAAAACTCTCTGAGCCTGTGCTTTAGAAGCATGTGAGCTTTTCAAAGCTCCAATGCCCAGATTCCCACCAACATCGTTCAAGGCTCTGGGGTGGTCTAGTCTTTAACAGCCTCAGGGGAACGGCCTTTCTCGATCACTGTGATGCTGAATCATGCTTCTGTCTGCTTCTGTTAGTGGCCAGCAAAAGATAGTGTAATGACATATGGGAACTTTAGGATGGAGTTATCGAGACAAGATGGTCTCAGAAAAGTCAGGGCATCTGGTTATTCCCAGAGGAAGGTGAGGTGGTGGGTTTAGGTGGGGGAAGATGGGGTGCACTTCTAGACACGTGTCAAGGACCAGAAACAGGTATGTGCTTGGGAGAAAGACCAGGGCCGGCTGATCACTCTGAGGGGAGCCCCAAATACTCCATTAGGGAATTGGAATAGTAGACAGATGACAAAGGACGGTAGGATCAGCTCTGTCCTTCCGAGGTTAGGGTCTAGTAAACATTTACAAGAGGTCGTGGCCAGCAGCCTTTCAGCATCCGGCAGTCTCAGCACTGGCTGCTTTCCACCAGCACCCATGGGAGCTGTGGGGGCCTCGGAGCAGCTGCTACAGAGCCCTGCTAGCTCCGGATACTTCCAAGCTGTTCCTGTATCTTGGCTATCACTCAATGATCTCAGCCAGGATAGAGATAAACCCACCCCCATATCTGAGACCCTAGGGCCGCAGCACCTAGCCAGCCTGGGCTACAAAGGATCTTAGATCTTTGTTCTGGGTCCCAGCCCCTGGTCAAGGAGGAGCTGGTTTCTCCAAGTTGTCGCAGCAGGCCTGGCTGAACGAGCCCCTTCATGAATTGTTCATGAGACAATTGAGACAAGGCTTGAATGCCGCGGTCTTGCTTTGCAACGGTTTAGGAGGGGCGCGATGGATCATGTTTATGGGGGGAACTGTGAGTCCTGGTGTAAAAAGAGACAGACCTCTCTCCACATGCAGGGTCTCCTGGTGTGCTTAGCACGTCTCTAGCGTGTGCTTCCATGTGGAGGGTGTTTCTGTTGCAGTTTCGTGCAGTGCTCCCACTCCTGATTTCTCCAGGAAGCACTTGGAGCCAACTGATAAAAAGTGTGCCAACAAGGTTGCAATGTTACAGCGTGTCATGAAGTCCTTAGGGGACTCTGGGACATCTCTGTCAGTTGTCAGGCTGCTGCTTGTGCCGGAAACTCCAGGAAAGAAGACGCTAGTCATCCCGGCATCCCCCGCTGTTTCCTTGTGACCTTCCTCTCTCCCTTCTTGTCTGCCCTCCTTCCCTCCTCCTTCCCTTCTTTCCTCGCTCCTTTTTGCTCTCTCTCTCTCTCTTTCCTTCTAATAGGATCAAGCCGGTCTGGAACTCCTGGCTCAGGCAATCCTGCCCTAACTTTCTAAGTGGCCAAGGCACAGGTGTGTACCGCCATGCTTGGCTGTGATTCTTTCCTTAATTGCTACTGAATTCCTCTGGCAGTAGGTGCATCCTGTTTGCTTTACCATTTCCTACCACTGGACGTCTATATGATTTCTGCCATAGCTAGAATGGGTAACATGGCAATGAATATCTGGAGGAAGGTATCATGTTTATTTATTTATTATTATTATTATTAATATTTCCTTAGACTTAAATGATTAGGTAGGGCAGAGGAGACATTTCAGGGCTCTTGAAACTTGACACCAAGTGACTCTGTGCCAGGCCCTTCCTGTGTCAACATTAAAAAAATTGTTGGCCTAAGGGGTTCATATTCTGGAGCACATATAATTCTCGATCAGCATGGGCCAGGCTCTCTGTCTTGTTGCTTTTTGTTTTTCTTTTTGCTTTGACACAGAGTCCTATGTAGCCCAGGCAGGCCTCAAAAAGCTATATAGCTGAGCGTATCCTTAAACTCTTAACGTCTCCACCTCCCAAGTGCTGGAATTACAGGAAAATCTCTTCATGGCTAGCCCAGAGCACGCTCTTGATGAGAGTGTGGTTCTCTTAACAAAACACTACCAGGGGCCAAACACTTTTGGGACTGTGGATGCATGTGGGGAGAGACTCAATGGAGGAGCCGGGAATTTGCATTTAAAATAGAGGCAATCGCTCAACCCACATCAGAGAAGCTGCTTCTTGCAGTAAATGGGAATTAGCCCGGAGACCCACAACCGGACAGTGCAGAGAGTGAGAGATTTGGGGCACTCAGTCCTAAATGGGATGTCTTTGTCATACCTCTTCCCTCAAGGCTCAGGGATCGATGCAGAAGAGGAGGCAGAAAAAGTATAAGAGCCAGAGGGGATGATGTCGCCAAGAAAACTCTTCCAGACACAGTAGGATTGATGCTCATATGAACTCATGGAGACCATGGCAACAGACACAAGACCTGCCCAAGTTCAAGTCAGATGGGGTCCGAGCACAGAGATCGGGGAGTAGACACAGGGCCCACCCCTAACACAAGAAGTTGTCTACAATCAATACACACTGTCAAAGGAAAATCCATTGTCTCCAGTGGAGTATCTCCAAGTATTATCAGCCACGTTCCAGGGCAGGTTCCATGGCAAGGAACAGGAGGCCAATAGAAAACAAATTTCATGGTGAGGTTTTGTTTGTTTTTTTGGTTTACTTTTTGTTTCATTTTGCTTTGTTTGTTTTTTTGGGGGGGTTTGGGGGGAGTCTGGCCTTTTGCTTGTTTTGATTTTTGTCTTTGTGGCTTTTTTTGTTTTTTTTTTTTATTTTTGAGAGAAAGAACATAAAGTTGGAGGACTAAGAAAGTGGGGATGATCTGGGAGGAGTTGGGGAAGGGGAAAACATGACCAAATTATTTTGTCTAAAATTTTTTAAACAAAAAATAAATAAAATAGAATCAAAATAGTGTGTGGCACAGGTGTGGTGTAAACCCAGGACCTGGGAGGTAGAGGCAGTTCACAGGTATTCTCAGGGACAAAAGTTCAAAGCCAGGCTAGGAGTCACATGAGACCTTGTTTCAAAACCCTAACCAAAAACAACAACAAAATTTCTGTATTTCATACCCTGATGTGTGCGTGCGTGTGTGTGTGTGTGTGTGTGCTTTTGTGGCTGTCCCTTAGCATCCACAAAGGATTTGTGCCAAGATTTCTCTTCAGCTGTCAACCCGTACGGATGCTCATCTGTACTCGAAGATGGCTTGCTAATTGCATGGAACCCGTACGTGTTCTCTAGTGTACCCCACACCACCTGGACATGATGTACAGCGCTCAGCACAGCATCGGTGCTGCCTAACTATTCATGCTGCCCTGTTAGGGGAACAGGGACGGTGGGGAAAGTGTGTATGCTCTATAGAAGCACAATTTTCTTTGAAAAATATTTGACTCTGTAGATACAGAACTAATACATATAAGTGTAATGATCATCAATTACATTTGTATGTATGAATTACATTTGTAATACAGTTACATCGATTGTAATTCCCTCCCCCCACATCATTAAGAAGCCTCGGTGAAACTCAGGTGCTGCTGCCTCTAGGGAGCAATGGCGTCACAGGTCCTTAGTGACCTTACTCTTAGGAAGGTCAGCTTCCTCCAGGAGCTCTCGGCTGACAGCCACCTCTATGAGAAAACTCCCTTCCCTGCAGTGTTTCTAACCAACTCTCCAGAACAGTTTCTGGTTAGCCTAAACCATTGCCGTGAATCCTAAGCACATTCTGACTCCATCTGACTGTGTCTGGGGAAGGGTGGTCAGCCTGGAGGAGTTGGCTCATGAGCCCAGTGGATTGGATGCTAAGAAGGCATAGCCGGGAGTTACTACTTCTCATAGCTTAGAAGGCTGGTCCAAAGCCAAGGTGCAAGCAGATCTGGTGTCTAGTGAAGGTTAGCTTCCTGGTTTGCAGATGGCCATCTCTCCATGGTGTCCTCACACAGCAGGAGAGAGATGGGAACAAACCTGTGAATGAGCATTCTACTCTTTTTTTTTTTTTTGAGACAGGTTTTTCTCTGTGTAGCCCTGGCTGCTCTAGAACTAGCTCTGTAGACCAGGCTAGCCTCGAACTGACAGAGCTCCACCGGTTTCTGCCTCCCAAGTGCAAGCATTAAAGGTGTGCACCACCACTGCCTGGCTGAGCATCCCATTCTGAGCACCTAATAACCTGTCACAGCCTAATCTCCCTTCCTGTCACATGGAGTTAGGTTACAACTTAATGGAACTTGAGGGGACACGTGCAGTCCCTAACAGGGCATCATCACAAAATGTCACATACTGGAAGCTCAAATAATAGAAATTTAGCGCTCACTCGTCTCAAGTTGGGAGGAGAGCAAGCTCCTGGGAGATCAAGGCATTGGTGCAGTTGGTTTCTTCAGTGGTCCCTCTCCTTGGCTGATGGATGATGGTCTTTGTCCCGGTCTTCTCATAGTCTCTGTGTGTGTCCTGATCTTTTTCTTATTGTAGACACTAGTTGTATTGACTTAAGGTCCATCCATATGACCTTATTTTACCTTAATTATTCTTCAAAGATCCTCTCGTCAAATACAATTATTTTTTGAGGTTCTGGGAATGGGGGCACAATTCAACCTATAGTAGAAGGTAAAGTCCCTATTTCTGGTATATTCCCAGGGGATGCTTCCGTGGAATTTACATCCTAAATGACAATAGAGCACGTGTTTGGATGGCCCCACTGCCCTGCAGCCATGATGTGTGTGATCTGTCCTGGTACCTGCATGGAAGGGAAGGAAAAATTGCTTCACAGTGACAATACTGAGCAGTGTGTATTGAAGAGAAATAGTTCTGACATAAAAAAATCAAATGCCTATAAATGGGTAATGACAATATCATTTGGCTAATACTAGCAGTATGCCAACAAACCACCTGGCTATGGACATTCAATGACAAGATTAGTGTTTTTGAAAGACATCCATTTGTCAAAATATAATCAGGATTAAACAGAAAATGATCAACTTCCTGAATACATTTTGGTCCATGTTGAAGGTCCCCCGAGAACATCAAGCGAATACTGTCAGCCACTTTTGCTCAAAGCGCCAGCTGACTGCAGGAAGTGTGTGAATTTTGTCTCATAGTTTATCATGAAAAAGGTGGTCCCTCTAGTGGGCTGAGTGGTGGCTTCTACAAAGATCTGTTCTACGCACATGTTCCAGGACACCTGTGAATACGACCTTGTGTGGGGAAAGGGTCTTTATAGATGCAATTAAGCTACAGATCTTGAGATAGGGTCATCCTTAATTAGGACCCTAAAGCCAGTGATGTGTGTCTTAAAAGAGACAGAGCGGGAGGCACGGTCAAAGAGGAAGAGGTCACAAGACTATGAGATACAGACTGGAGTGACGTGACCCTAAGTAATGCGCGGAGCCACCAAAAGCTGGACGGGGCATAGAAAGGGATCTTTTTGGAACCTATAGAGATAACAACAACCCTGGGATTTGTTTGAGACTTCTGGTCCTAAGACAGTGAGATGGTTAAGTCCCTTGTATTGAGCCAGTAGGTTTCTGGTGTTTTTGTTACACTCTGGGAAAATAATTTAGCCTCTAAAAATCAAATCATTAAGATTCATGGACAAAAGGTGAGTGATTAAGTTGAACTATGGCACTGTCTGTCATTTTGAGATCCACCAGCATGTGTGCCCCGGGAGCAAGCTGGAAGTGAATGCCCTACCCTAAGTAGGTCAGTGCTGGGCACTCTAGGGGGATAAGGGGGGCTTCCCACCCTTGGTTTCTGCCCTTGCTCCTTGGCAGGACCCTTCATTTCCCCAGATCTCCAAACTTGTCCAGGTTGAATGTTCTGACCTCAGTCTGCCTTCAGCCCACACTGGTGTCTGTTCTCATGCCCAGATGCCAGCGTCGACATCTGCCCCTGCTCTCCTGATGATGCCAAGGCCCCAGCAGTCGAAAGGGGCAGAGTTCTAAAGCAAGCCTTGTCTGTGAAACCTGGCTGAGCAAGCACCCACCCAGAAGTCCAACAATCAGGTGGCAGCAAAGCCTTTAATATGTGAGCCTCTAGGAGGATCTCATGTCCAGTGTATAACACACTCCCAAGCCCCAAACTTCTGAGCTCTCACAGGATGCCACACTGCAGCGTGTCGGAATGTCTTGTAAGAGAAGAGTAAAAGCGCTAAAATGGAAGATCTCTTTTCAGTCATTTTGGGAAATACAATTAGCCACAACTCTCCTTTCCCCAGCTTTTCCAGGGAAGGATGGATGCATAGATTTTTGTTGATAACATGGGTTTTTATTCAGGATCGATGCAGGGTGTGTTACACACAGACTTGGTCTTTCATCCAGTCCAGGAAGCATAGACTGGGGAGTCGGGGAGAATGCAGACATGGCTGGAGCACCAAGTGTGACCGAAGATACCCACTGGGTCACACAGCAGCATGGAGGTTCAGTCTGGATGCACACCAGACCTTCCACTCCGACACCACCGTGACTGTGCTCACAGCAGGCCAGGCAGACGCCGTTCGTGGCTATGTCTCTCACTAGACCGCCGTGAACAAGCCTCTGGCCTCACTGAGCTTCAACCGCATGGACCACACAGTGCTGATGACGCAGAGAATGTGGAACCAAGAGGGACAGTGTTTAGTATGTAGGGAGTACTTCGTCATTGGCTTGTAAACACAGACAGCCCAGGCACAGAATGGGAAAGACGTTTACCCAGAGCCACACAGAGAAGCTAAAGTTCAAACATGGGCCTCTCTGCTCCTGCCAGCTGACTCTCTCTAGAACCACATCTTGAGGGAGATAGTGACACCCAGAGAGAAATCACATCATGGTCCAGGTTTCTTTCTGTTTGGTGTCAAATACATGACATCCTGTCCACAGCGGGCATGTTTTTGTGGTGGGGATCAGACATGGTCCCCACACACGCAAGGCAAGTGCCCTCTGCTCCCGTGCTACATTCTAGACCCGTGGTGGACACGCTGCTCTCCAGCCTCAATGCTGTCCTTGAGCATCTGTGCGTCCCCGTGCTTCCCACAGGGTCAGTTAGCTCCTGCAACAAGGTGAGTCCCAATTTGATGAACCCTGACTCATCCATCAAAACCCCAGCTCCCATATCTCCTCCTAGCTGAAGAATACAGCGTCAAAGACAGATTGTAACAAGGACAGCCCCTGGATCATTGCTCAGACAGTGCAGATGCACTTCAGAATCCAGAATTTCTTTTCTAACATGCATTTTTTTTCCCCCTGAATTTTTCAGAATTTAGGCACAGGAGCAGGAGGCCAAAGCTTGTGCCTACCGGTTGCCTTGTATGATCTCCTCATTGCTTCCGCTTTTATTCGTACTACTGTACTACGGTGTAACGTAGGCGCTCTCATCTTTTCGGCACGTCTGCCTGGCACTGCGCGTGTGCACGCTGGGACTCCAGGCGTGGTGCAGGCCCAAGGTGAGTGAGTGCGTGCCACATTCTCTTAGGAGCTAGGATTCGGGGGGCCATGTTCATCCACAAGCATAGGCAGACCTGGGCCTCTGAGGCCCAGACTACTGGACAGACTCACTCTTCAGTGATGCAGGCGTCCTGAGCGGGTGTTTTGCAATCTCTGAGAGTTTTTCTCCAAAAGAATCAGCGACCCCTCTCTGCCTGGATCTGCCTTTTCAAGTGGTGTTCAGGCAACGCCATGCCCTGGAGCAGCATTTTAAAAATCTGATCTGACCCAACTTTTAAAAAAAAATTAAAACAAGACAAACACCCGTCCCCTGCTGGGAAGAACAGCTTTTTCCCAGGCTGGTCAGTGCTGTGTCCAGGTTGCCCCTGGCAACGACACATTTTGGATTGGCGGCTTCTCTGGGCCTTTGTTTCCCAGGCAAACAGTGTGGATAGGAGGAGGTCAAGGATGCTTCCGGCCCCACGTTCTGAGGGGTCAAACCCACACCTCGGGGAGCCTCTCCTGCCCTTTCATCCCCTGGCTGGCATCTCAGCAGTCAGAACAAAAGCGCCTGTGTTGGGGCTCTTGCCTGAAAACAGATAGTCTGGTGACCAATGAGGGGAGCTGCTCACCACTATGACCTTGGCTGCGCTGGCCATTTGGACCCCAGAGCTGGGAGGCTCTCCCAGGCTGCCCAGCACCTTGCCAATCCCACCCACCCCCGCAGCAGGAGAGCCTGCCCGTCATCCTTTCCTTTTTCCTGGAAACTTCCATCGGTCTACTCCCAGAGTATCAAAGTGGCCGATGGAGGGGACAATCCCAGCCTGGGCCAGAACCAAGTGGCAGAGCCAAGGTGCATTTTCCTCCAAGTTCACGAGCTCACAGTCCAGTAGTCTGCACTTGGAATTCCTGGGGCTCGGTGGTTGCTGTAGTAACCTGTGACTCTTGAGTCCCCATTCATCCATCAGGTCCAGAAGCAGTGAACACACCCTGGCAAATCCAGCCTCCAGCCCAGCTGGCATGGTCGCCAGTGGCCCTCAGAGAGGACAGAGAGGTGGCTTTGTGTGTCAGGGCTCATGGTTTCCTGTGCCTGGGCTGTGATGGCTCAGTGCTAAGCTTGTCCCCGACACATAGCACTCAAGATTCTAAGCCTGGGTCCTTGCCTGCTAAATAGGGAGATGTTAGGCCCCTAGGGCATGCATGAAAATGGAAAGTTGATTGGGCTTCTGAATTTTTTGGGTTGTCTGTCTCCTGGAACTCAGTGAGTGGCAACTGTCTTTCCATGCTGTGTTTCTGTGGGCCTGGGATTAGGATAGATTAACCCCTACCATGTAATTTGTAAGGTCTCAACCCATGACCCGGCTATGGCTGAGGAGGCCCTGGAGGTGGGTAGAATGTTCTGAAGGTGTCTTCTACGTTTATCCTGCCTCCTGGTGCTGTCTCTTATCTGGGACCTGGTGTTGACTTTATCTGTGTGTCCTCTCTGTGGTGGGTGGGGTGATCCCTCTCAGCCCGGTGACCTTGACCTAGTCAACTAACTTGCTTGGTGTCTGAGCACTTCAGGAGTGTGTGCCTGCTAAATCGTCTTTTGTGACTGATGTTTGGAGTCAAGCTCCTTCATTTCAGCCATATTCCAGGGCTAGTAAGAAAGTCGCAAGTCCCAAGGGGACCCTAATTGTTTATAGACAGAGGCATTGTGGGGTAGCGGGAAATCTGTGGTAGCCAGATTGCCTCCTGGCTTCCCAGTTGGCCTCAGGCATGGATTACAGGGCTAGCCCAGCTTTTCCCTTGCCCCCTCCTTACCCTTGCAGCTGCTGGGGAGGCTCTGTAGCGTAGGATAGGTCCTAGGACTTCTTTTGTACCATTGGTGGGCAATCTCAGGTAAATTGGAGCCCAAGGCCCATTGGGTTTGAATGGAGTATTCCCACTTGCCTGGCTAACCTGCATCTGTCTATGGTTGTTCCTACAGCATTGAGCTTGTATTTCTTGGATCTCAGTTTGTGGTTTTGGAATGAGGTCATCTGCACAGAACCTCCTCCTGGAGCCAGGTGGTATGGGGTCTGAGGAGACTCTAGTAACCCCCATTTGTAGCTATGATTTAGGGCGTTGGGACAGAACTGCTTACCACTGCACGCTGGCTGGCGTGGTGAGGGACAGGCTCTCGGCTGCAGTACATTTCTGTGCGGCTGCCGCAGAGGTCTACAGATGCAGCCCCAGCTGTCCTCATGGCCTGAGGCTCTCGAAGGAGTTTGGTCAGATAGAGAGCACAAGAATAAAGTCAGCTGTGGGGATGGGGCTCTTGAACTTCTAGAGATGAGTTTTTCCCGAAAGTCTCAGTCTTCTCCCAGAGTCTCAGCTTCTCTTCCTGCGGTTCCCCTGTTCCTGTGTGCCTCTGACCCTCAGATACCAGAGGGGACACAGGGTGCTACCTGGGCCTGCGCAGTACACAGTGTGCATATTGGTGTGTGTGTGTGTGTGTGTGTGTGTGTGTGTGTATGATGCTCTCTCTCTCTCTTTCTCTCTCTCTCTCTCTCTCACACACACACACAGATACAGACACACAGAGAGACAAAGATAGTGAGAAATAGACAGAGAGAGAGATAGAGACACAGAGAGAGACAGAGAAAGAGAGAGACAGAGATAGAAAGAGACACAGAGAGAGACAGAGAAAGAGAGAGGAGAGGTAGAGAACAGACTGTAGAAGCTTATGATATGGAAAAATAAAGATAAATTTAACATTTTCCTCTCTCTCTCTCTCTCTGTGTCCTGGCTGTCATGGAACTTTCTCTGTAGACCAGGCTGGCCTCAAACTCACAGAGAACCGCCTGCTTCTGCCTGGGATTAAAGGTGTGTGCCACCACTGCGCAGTTTAACATTTTTCTTATTGCACAGAGAATGCAAAATGTTAAAAGTAAAAAGTTCCAGCTGGGCGGTGGTGGTGCACACCTTTAATCCCAGCACTCAGGAGGCAGAGGCAGGTGGAGCTCAGAGCTAGAGGCCAGCCTGGTCTACAACGCGAGTTCCAGGACAGCTAGGGTTACACAAAGAAACCTTGTCTTGAAAAAAAAAAGTCTGTGTCCCCCTCGCTTCCTAACCTTGGGTCCCTAGCTGCCTGGTCACCGTGGTGTTTGTCTTTACAGCCACACACAGCCACAGCATTTCTTCTTCCCCATGTGGGATCATGTTCAGCAAAGACAACTCATCAAGCTCACAGACCCTTCTTAGAGGGCCCACGAGTGCAGGCGTCTCTCTCTGTTTCTTAGCTGGTCCTCTCATGTTTGGGATAGGCAGACAGCAAGCTGGCTGAATAGCAGCTGGGCTCTTGCATGTGAGCGCCCCCTGGACGCTGTTGAGGGAACTGCTCCAGGATTCTGGCTAAGTGAAAGCTGGGCTGACGCTGGGAGCCTCTGGCTAGGGAGCCTATTGGTCACCTCTGGTCTTCCTCCCCACTAGGCCCCAGGGAAGCATACCTTGAATTTTGGCCAAGCCCCCACCTACCGGCCACCATGGTCACCTGTGTTCTTTCACTGCTGAGAGAGAGAGTCTGTGCCCCCATTTTCCTGAGAGCCGTCTGAGTGCTAATGACTCCTGAGGTTGACTGCCTTGGTCACTTGGAGGAGTGGCATGTTTACTTGGTCACAGGGAAGCCCTGGCCTCCCTTCAGGCCTCATTTTTCTTTCTCTCTGTAGCATTTAGGCTCTCATTCTCCCTGTCCCAGGCTGTGGCTTCAGTGTAGTTCTTTCTTGAGAACTTAGGGGTAAGGGAGGTCTTGGCGCAATTTTATTGGTCAGCCCTGCTTTGATTAATTGAGCTTCCTTTGTAGGGCTTTGTTGCCTGGAGTCCCTGTAAAAGAGACAGCCATGTGCAGGAGCTAAGGCAGAAAATGAATGTCGGTCGCCAAGTCTCTGGACAGAGTCTCTTCTCCCTGCTGTGACAGGACAAGACAGTGCAGGGGGTTCTCCATCTTGTATTCTTGCTAAGGCTGTTTCCAAGTTTAACCTTAAGCTGATCTCCTTGATGGAGAACCCCATGGAAAATACCCAGTTCTATTACCCGGGAACCAAACGTCAGGTTGTGCTAGTTAACTTATCTTAGCCTTTGTTAAAACTGCAGTTTGTTCTGCCTCTTCTCCACCTAACCATTCACCTTAGCTGTGTTTGCCCAGAACCCCCTCCGGCTAGCTAACCGCTTATCTTAGCTTCTGTTAAAACTACTTGCTTCAAGCAGCTCAGTCTGCGAAGGCCCCCAGCAGTTGCGGAGTGAGGTTCCTCAATGAGGTCTGTGCCCTTAAAAATCACGTGTTCTGCACACTTGGGATAATGCCCTGAGCAGTTGGGTGTGGTCCTTGTTGGCTGGAATAAAGACTTCCAATTGGCTATGAACTTTGAGTGGTCATCAATGGTGGGCTACCTGTAACACCACGACTTGGCCACAAGAACACAGAAGACAGATGCCGTGCCTGCCCTGTGTGTGAAGAAGGGTGACAGGAAGGGAGGGCAAGAGGGAGGCAAGGAGAGATGGCGGGAAGGAGGGAGGGGAGTGGTGGCGACCCCTGAACGTTCCAGACTCCGTTGTTAGGAATGTGAGGGTGGTGTGCTGTGTCTGGGAGTCTCAGGGTGTGTAACTGGAGCTGAGGAAGCAGATAACCCATGCTCCCAGGGGTGGAGTGGGCACTTGTTCTTTCTTGGGTCTCTTTGGGATAAGTCACCAGGAGGTTTTTTTCTCTTGACTCCTCCCATGAAGACTGAGGGCCCTGCTGTGGTTCGGGTCCTCCAGGCTCCTGTTTTAGAGACCTGGTTACTAGGGTGGTGCTGCTAGGGGCTGTGGAACCTTAGGAGCTGGGGGTCTCCACAGTCCCCTGGTGGGGGTTTTCTTAGATCTCTGAGGCATACCCTGGAAGGGATTTAGAGGCCTTAATGGTTTTTCTCTTTGCTTCTTGGTTATGAGGTAAACAGCGTGTTTTGTCTCCTCTGGGTTGTTACCAACTGCTACCTTCACCAGAAACAAAAACCAGATGACCTGGACAGTATTGGACTATGAGATAAAGATGTTTAAAATTAATTCTACCAGCCATCTCACTATAGTGAAAGGAAATTAAGCAGCCCATGCCTGAGAGCTCCAAAGAAGCAGTCTATCTGGGCTGGATGCTTAGTCCCCCAAAGGACAGGAGTGGCCCTGAGGCCTCAGAACTTGGCCACAGTGAGCCTACCCATCTGTCTAAAGAGTGTGTCTGTTAGTGGAGACAGAAAAAGGGTGAGTCTCGTTGTGTGGGGACAGTGTCCCCATTTCACTGAAAATGCTCTGGTGTACTGAGCAGTCGGAGGGACTGTAGCTTCTGGAAGCAGCCCGTGGAAGCTGGCATGTCCTGGGACCTCAGGGCAGTATGTCAGACTAAAGCAGATTCGGAAGCCGGGAGCCGAGGGGCCTGTGTCCAGGCAGTAGAGTCCGGAGTGTGACATCACTGATTGGCAAGGAGCAGGCGTCACCCGGAGGATTCCTCCTCTGGGATGGGATTAAATTCCTGGTAGTGTGGAAAGCAGGCATAGGAGGTCTGGTCACTCGGTATGTTCTTTCTTTAGCGGACGGCCCTTTTCAGGAATCTTTGTTCACAGATGTGCTCTGCCGTGGGGGTGCTGAGAACCCAGTCCAGGTCCTCTGTAAAAGCAACAAGTACCCTTAACCATTGAGCCACCCCTCCGAACTCCTTGTGAGTGTCAAAGTTACCAAAACGTACCACATGCTTCCTGAGGGCTCAGCTGGGAAGGAGCCAGCAGCCTGCACAAGAGGGAGAGAGAGTCACACAAGCGAGTCCAGACTCTGCCTCACAGGCTTCGTAGGGAGTAGAAAGTGAAGTGGGCTCTGGTTGGGAGTGATGACGTCAGAGGCCCGGCCTCAAGGCCAGTGTCCAATGCTGAGGAAAGTTGTACCAACTGGTCAGGTGACCTGGCATTGCCTGATGGGTACGATCCATGCTTGTCAGGGGTGTGGCACTCCAAAACCCTCTTTCTGCCATTCTGAAACTCTGACAGGAGATGGATTTGAAAGGGGTGGAAATCTTCTCTAGGCAGTAGAGTGCCCCTGGACCTAACCAGACTTTCTTGTGAGGAAGTCTGTGCTACTTACCTTCCAGAGCCAAAGCGCTCCCAGGTTCTGACTGGATGGGACAGCTGCTGCCCTTGCTAAAGGCAGTTAAAAGACTCAGTTCCAGGAAGTAGTCTGTGTAACCCAAGGGCAGTGTTTCTACAGCACCGGATGTTCAGTGTGCAGACTGCTCCCGGGGAACAATCACATTTCCCCTTAGGCTTAAAGGAGTAAGGCACAGGGTCTCACCTGAGCTGTTGATTGTTTCTGTGTTCTGGAAAGTGACTGGCAATGGCGTTCCTTTGGCGTTGGCTGCTGTGACGTTCAGCATCCCAAGACAGACCAGTCATAACAAGAAAGTCCGTATGTAGGCAAGGCGTCATTTTGTGGTATTTAAAGTGAGTATTTTTGTAACCTAGGTCTTGGTCATATAAAGAAATTATTCCGACAAACCAGAAGAGAACCAACAAAAATGAGTGGTACCCTCAGGAGCCAGAAGTGGTCACAGATCACACTTTGGTCTGTGTCCTTCTGATCTTTTACATCTTTTATACATCTGTGAAAGAAGAAAGCGCCATGTGTGTGTTTCTTATTAACATGCACCCAAGGCCGCACGTAGAACATCGTGAATACATTTTCTTGCCTTTCGCTGGCTTGGTGTTAGGCTCCAAAGGTACCACCATGGAGCCTTCGGAACAAGGAAGGCATTGTGGACTCAGCTGTGAATGTTGTCCCTCTTCCCCCTCAGGATTCACAAGCTGAAGGCCTTACCCTAGTGCTTTGGAATGTGACCACAGGTCAGGCTTCCTGTGACTGACAGAGAGCGATAGTCATCCTAAGAATGTCATACATGGCTCGAGGGCAATGTGTCAAACCCACAGTGGGCCACGGGTCCAGGTCTATTCTGCCATTATTAGGGACATGGAAGGAAACCTTAAAAGTTCCAGATTTGGGGAATGATATGGATTGTCCCTGCCTCTATGAGGTGCTTGTGACAGCCTCACATTCCATAAAATCCCACCATGAAACACCTGTGTGGATCTTCCCTCTGGCCCTGGGCCCTTTCCTGGGTCTTCTAGGCTCCAAGGATGCAAGGGTTTGGGCTGCTGTCTGGCCTCTGTGTGGATGAACCCTTCAGAGGAGGCAGGAATTGGATGCTGTCTTCTGGGTTTTCCTGGCTCTAGGTCAAAGAGATGAATACATCCTAATACTTGGCATCCCAGCCCCAACTGATCCAGCATTCTTCAGTGCCTGGCTGTGGGGTGAAGTGGTATGGTTCTTACCTATGTGCTGATGGTGCTGTATGAACGAGACTCATACATTTATGAGATATGGAAAACCAGTCTCTCAACAACAACATACTGCTTATATTCTGGATCCATAGCACCCTCTATTTAACATTGATTTAAAATTATAACTAACTTGCACTTGTCAATATTTAATTAAAATTAAAGTTTAAAATACCAGACTACCACCGATGTTTTGAGCACCCTAAGAAACAGCCTACCTTGTAATACCAGTTCCTCAAGAAAGTGTGATTATCCTTTGGTGTCCACAGGAAACTGACTCCAAGACCACCTGTGGACCAAGTCTGTGGAGGCTCGTGTCCCTTGTACAAGACGGCACGGTAATTGCAAAGAACCTGAATGCTTGCTCTCACAGGCTCCAGATCCCCTTTAGGGGCCTGACAGTGAATACCGTGAAATGCTTGGTAAGCATCGCTCTCCTGTATTGTTTGAGTAATAACGGTAGGAAATAAAAGAGGTACATGGTCCACACCGGTCCACATCCTTCCTAATGCTTTTCATTTGAAGTTGATTGACACTTTAGATCTTGAAACTGTGGAGGGCAGGCTTATTCTACTTACTGGAAAACTACTCTGGATGTTGAAGTCCCTGAATTCCAACTTCTTCCCAACCATGGTGCCAACCTTCCAATTTGTGGGGGCCCCCTCTTAGTTTTATACCTGGTGATGGAGTAATATGTGGAGAGACAAGAATCAGCCTGACTTAGTCACTGCTGGGCCAAAATTCTGGAGTCTGACCCTAGGGAGTATATTTCAGCTGTATTTAAGCACAGCATAATTTTGGAAAAAAAGTTTCCTCATGGCAACCAGCTCAGTCACAAGTGTCCAACAAAGCTTAAGGCGTGTTTACACCGAAACTCTTTACAAAGTAACAAGGCCTCTTCCATAAAGAGCGTTCTATTGACTTAGGGACAAGGCTCCAGATAAGGGTCTATGGCGAACGGCTGAGATAACCACAATGCCCATGGAAGTCAGGGTTTGGGCTCGATCTAAGATAACATAGAAGTCACTTAGGCTGTTGTTGATCCTCTCATTAGAATCTTAGAAACAATGCTTAAGATTTAGGGGGAGAAAGATCTGAGATAAACAAGCCTCCTACAGATAGCAAAGATCACCATGTTGTAAAGTGCTTTTGCCCCCAGCATTCCAGGAGGAAGACAGGTTAACATTTCCTTCCTTTGAGGAGACAAGCATGCATGTTGAACTTCCCTGGCTTCTCCAATGCTCACCTGTGTGCACAAGGACCTCTTACCTTCCACACCTACTGGTGTTAATAACTCTTCCCGGATTGTCTGAACCTTCCTCATATCACAACAACCTCTCTTGACCCTAGCAGGAAAGACCGGGCTTTGGAAGACGCCAGACAAAGTTACATGGGGTCTGGGTGTCCTCAGCTGTCCTGGGGTAGGTTTTTGGCTGCTCCTCCAGGGTGAACAGCACGGAGTTCAGTCGTAAAGGTGAATGTCCTTTCTGTACCAATAGTGAGCGATGGCATCTGGGAGCTCTGGGAAGCTCTATCAGCCAGTGTGCTCTTGTCTCATACTGTTCCGCAACACAACTCCTAGGCTCCCAATGTGTAAAGCATGCGTGATATCCTGACCTACTTTGCTGGTATCATGGAAACGGATTTTGTCAGCATCTGCTTGGTAGGCTGACTCCAGGTTCTTTTTCCTAGACGCCATCAGAGTGCAGGCAGGTCCTTGTCTTATGACTGTCTGGGACAGCTGGCTGCTCCACATCACTGCTTGGGAGAGAAGGAATCCCAAGTCCCCGTGGTTCCAACCACAGACTTCATTTCTTCCTCTTGACACGTGTCCATGGCAGGGTTTTGGTGTTCTGGGTCATTTTCCCAAAGGCAGGAGATTGAGCTATCCCTACCTAGTGTATGTTTGCATGGAGGGCTCATACAAGGCAGGACTCACACTGTGAGAGCCTGGTATCTATTTCATGTGATTTACCAGCTCTAGTCACATGGCCTCTGCTTCCTCTCGTGTGTCCTATCCCTTAGCCTGATTCTCAGGCGACGTCACTGACTGTCCTGCTGATGTCTTGCTTGACAACAGTACTGCCTTGTTGTTCCCTAAACCATTCTCGGGGAAGACCTGTGCTTCGTGGAGCAAGCAGGGAGATACTTCTACAGCTGGGGAACAAGGAGTGGGGCATGGTCATGGTTGGGGGCCAGACTGTAGCTGTCATATACAGAGTGACTCCGGGGTCCGGATGGAGAAACAGAAGTCATTACTCTTCCTCAGAGGAGATACCAGAGTCATAGAAGTGGTAGCTTTCTCAGGGTGGAAGGCTATAACTGATACAATATCAAAGAGTAAATTTGGGCCTTTGGGTGATTAGGCTGGAGTTCTGGACCACATTGTATCTATAGTTAATTGGGAAGTGCTGATGGTGATGGGGGTTGGGGAGCTATATACCCTACCATGCCTAGCTTCCAGGAAGGCGAAGCTCTGGGGCTACACTGTGCTCCATTTCACCCACGCCACTCTCTTCTGCTGGCATTTGCCCAGCAGTTCATTAGGGCCAATTCACTTATTATAATACTCAGTGGCTCCGCTTGGGCGATTTGAACACTTAGGACCTGTGTTTGGCTTCAGTGATCAGTTACCGAAGGAAGTGGGCTTTTCTCTCCACAATGTCATGAGAAGCTTGGAGGTCATAGATGGCACAGAGGTGCCTGTCACCACCAGCAAGAGCTCTCGCAGTTTCTTCAGGAAGAATCCTGACCTCCAGGTCTTTAAGGAACTGGAAAGTAAGTGGCAGGGCTAAAGCTCTTGACTATTTCTTTTCCTTTCTTTGCTTTGTTTTTGTTTTTGAGTTATGGTCTCTTTTTGTAGTCCCGGCTATCCTGGAACTTGCTATGTAGACCAAGCTCCTGGCCTCAAACTCACAGAGATCCTCTTGCCTCTGCCTCTCAAGTACTGGGATTAAAGGTCCCACCATGCTGCCTTGGCTCTTGACTTTCTTCTTCTTCTTCTTCTTCTTCTTCTTCTTCTTCTTCTTCTTCTTCTTCTTCTTCTTCTTCTTCTTCTTCTTCTTCTTCTTCTT
>NC_022023.1:26735510-26751854 GCF_000317375.1 Microtus ochrogaster | reverse complement strand
TCTTCTTCTTCTTCTTCTTGTTTGTTTACTCAGTTTTCAAAATAGATAAACAGAAATTTGATAGGCTCAAAGATAAATTTGATGTATAAAATGCGAATATAGTTGGGATTATTGTAGTTTTCTAACACTGAAGAGTCTGCAATGTTTACAGAGGGTAAAATAACTCAAGGCTCTATTTAATTTTGCTAGCTATTTGACAAAACATGTTGTAACTTCTAAACATTTATGTATCTGTGTTTATTTAAATCACAGGATTTGATTATCTTAACACAAAAGTATAAAATAATTACACTGGAAACTTCCATTTTAAATGATAAAATTGTTAAAAGCTTACCTTTATGCTTTTAGAAAACTTAAGACATTATAAATTCATATTTAGTTTTAACTTGGTAGAAAAGCGTATTTTTGAAGATGTGAGTAATGTATTGCTATACAGTGCACAATGAGCTATGATCTTCCTATTTTCATAATGTCTTAAATTTTCTAAAGGCTCTTGACTTCTTGATGATGCTCCGGAACATCCTACTCGACCACATCCAATCTCCTGAGTAGAGCACAGCCCCACTACTTACAAAGTTGTCTGGAAAATGGTGAACCAGAAAAATTAGCTATTGAGCCTAAGGGGGAACAGTTACCATGACTACCGTTCCACCTGTTCCTCCTCAGACTTCTCTGAGCGGGAGATGTTAAAGTCACTTAGAGGTGCGGATGGGAGCCCGAGCTCTGACTCTCTGGACAAGGCTTCCTAGGCAGCAGCCTGTTGGCATCCAGGGGTGTTTCAACACTTGCTGACTTTCCAGAGCTTTGGGGGAAGTTTTATATTGCAGTTCTCCCATGGTGCTCCCCAATGTTCACTTTATGAGGAAGGATGCCAGCCGCCACCTGTGCTCTCTTCCTTAGAGTCCTAAGCTGGAGTGCGGGCAGGTGGAATCTGCTCCATCAGTGCTTCTCAGTCTTCCTAATGCTGCAACCATTGAATATAGTGTCTCAAGTAGTGGTGACCCTTAACTGTAAAATTATTTCGTCGCTGCTTCCTAACTGTAAATTTACTACTGTTATAAATTATATTGTAAATATATTATATGTAGGATATCTGATATGTGATCCCCCACCATGGGTCGCGACCCACAGGTTGAGATCCACTGTGCTAGAGGCTCTGGGTGTTCTGTCCCAAGGACCTGCGGTCAGTCAGGGACCTGGGGATGTCGGTGGTAGCTCAGAGAAGTCTTCTTAGCGGGATTACCACCACAGAGCAATCACACCCTTCAATTGCAAGGAGGAAGATGTGAAGTGAAAAATCAAAACCCGTCTTCCGTGGTAGCCTGTATTTCTCCTCCCCAGAGGCAGCTATGCCTACCAGGTTCTCGAGCATCTGATGCTGAGATGTTTCCACGCGTAGAATGCGGGCTACAATGCTGTTTATTCCAATAGGAATGCGATATGTACTGTGCCCTGAGTTGCTTTTGAAAATGCTAGTCCTGTCAGTATGCAGAGAATGAGAGACTTTGGAATACTGAGCTATAAACGGGATGCCAATATCACATGCCTTCCCTCGAGGCTCAGATATCTATTTGGAAGACGGGCAGAAAGATTTTAGAGTCAGAAGTGATGGATGGCTTCGAGGAAATAGTGTTTTCTGGCCACAGCAGGTCAGATACACATAGGAACTCCCAACGACGGCGACAGCATGCACCAGCACAGTTCAAGCCAGGTAAAATCCCAGCACGGAGTTGGGAAGGTGGACATGAAGTCCACGCTTAGCTGACAAGCTGTTGGGACTTGACTGTTGCCAGGGGCAGGAAAGTCAGTTTTCTTCAATGGATTGACTCCTGGGCTACCGAGTACACTCCAGGGTCAGGAGTAGTAGCTGGGCAACAAAAATTCGGCTTGTTGGAGGAGGTTGTTTTTTTCCCAGAGAGAGAACATAAAGTTGAATGGGTAGGGATAGGGGAGGGTCTTGGAGCAGTCAAGGAAGGGAGACGAATATAATCAAAATACGTTGCATGAAATTCTCAAAGAATAAATAAAAATCATTTAATAAAGACACCATGAGTTCATTTATTATATCTCAGAGAGCACCTCAGACCAGGATGGCTAGCGCTACCTCCTTTGGAAGAGCAGTGACGATCAGTTTTGCACACACAGGAACTTTACAACTCTCTTCTAGAGAGAGGCCCGGGCTGATTCCTACTGGGGAACCAGGGGCGATCTGTGATGAGCATGCTTCTGTGCAGATCCACATATACCGCAATATCCTGTGCCTAAGAGACGCTCCTAGGTCACGGCACACACAAAACTGCGCTAGACTTTCCCCAAGTGCCTTCTGTTTCTTTGGCCATGTTTTTGTTTCCTGCTCCCAGGAGCTGCACTGGACAACTGCAATCACGTGCTGGGTCTGTGGGGTGGGGGTGGAGACAGACTGGGCACACCCTTCTTCCTGGTGCTCCAGCCACGCCAGCTGTGACTGGCTCCTTCTCCACTGGGTCTTGGCGCATTAAGCTCTCCTAGGTGGGACCCTGAGATCTCACACAAATGCCCTTTCTCAGGCAGCACGGTCCTCTCCTGGCCTTCCCCAGCCCCAGCCATTAGCTGCTGGATGTTACAGCTCAGAGGGGAAAGGTTTCCTGGCTGTTGGAAGCCAGGCGATACCTACATCTCAGAAAGGAACTATACCCTGGCTGTTGGGAATCAGGCGATGCCTACAGCTCAGAAGGGAACTATATCCTGGCTGTTGGGAATCAGGCGATGCCTACAGCTCAGAAGAGAAAAGTATCCCGGCTGTTGGCAATCAGGCTATGCCTACGGCTCTGATACTTCTTACAGGTAACACCTGGCTTCTGACCATCAGGATACCGTTTCCTCCAGAGCTGCAACACTTGCAGCTGGGTTCCTGAATTTTCCTCTCTAGCTCTTTATTTTGTTTATGTGTTCACTGTCACCCCTGCCCTCTTGAGCAGAGGCCCCAGCAGCAGAGTACTTTGTTTGGGTGACTGCCACTGTGTCCTGGTGACACTGCCTAATACCTAGCAAGAGTTCAAGAATCACGGCTGATCCTTTGAGGGTAACAAACTGTAACTTGAGGGTGACAAAAGTCCTCTTATCGTGTTGAGGGGCTGTTTCTTTATGCCACTCGCCTGTGCACGGCAATCATATTTTTCCAATTGTGTTTTCTTTTATTGATGAATATGAATTTTGCAAAAAAAGATAAGGGAACTGCTCATCTTTCAATTGGGTGATAAATACATTTTTAAAAATCAAATTTATTAATTTTGTAGTGTGTGTGTGTGTGAGTGTGTAGAGGTCAGAGGATGACTTGTTGGAGTTGGTTCTCTTTCTACCATGTGGATCCAGGGGACTGAACTTAGGTTTACAGTCTTGACAGCATGCTTCCTGACCCGACAAGCCATCTCATCAGCCCTGTGAATTTTTAAATTTTATTTATTTATTTTCTTCCAGCTGTTGTTTACCTTTGGTGTGGATCACTTTCTTTCTAGGTTTCTAACTCTTCTTTAGCCAAGTTCATGAGCCATTTCTCCCATGTTCCCGGGGGTAACGTGAAACTCCTGTCCCCAGCTCCCCCATGACTGTGAGGCTTAGTTAGTACTGCATCCGGGCAGAAGATGGGATGTAAAGGTGGGCCGGGTCTGTGAAGCAGAGGAGGCTGGCTATCTACACAGCTGCCTCAGCAAGTGACACAGTGAGCAGGCGCCGCGCAGACAGGACCAGTTTGTGCCTCGAGATCTAAGTAGGCAGTTTGGGGACATTGGGAGAGAACGGTGACCCCCACAGCTCACTTTAGGGATGAGGTATGAGCAGGCTCAGAGCCTTGATCCTCAAGGATTTAGGACCTGACTCGCAAAAGGAAGTGGGAAACTGGCTTCTACAGGGCTGGGGCTGACAGAGGAGCATCCGCCCATGGAGAGCTACAGGGCAGCTGGGAACACCCAGCAGTGGCTGAGAAGGGTGGCCCAGGTCTACCCTGGGCAGGAAGGAGACCTGGGAAGGGCAGAGTCCATCTTGCAATCAAGAGACAGAGGCTGCGTTTTCATTCTAGGTCTGTTTATTTTTAGATAACAGGAGCCACACCCCAGCGAATCTGAAGTTTGGTTTTTATAATTTAATTCTAGAAAAGGTTCAATAACATTAGCCAAGTACAACCTCACATTTGAGTTCTAGGTTAAACAGCCTCCGAGGGCACCGCTTGGCAAAGCTGTGGGGTGTGTGCACATGTGTACACCCGTGTGCACAGAATATATAAAATGTTCCCTGTTGCGTCCGTACACCCTGCTAACAATTTCACTTTTCATCTTCTGCTGTCCGTGCCGGCAGTAAATGTTTGGCAAATACATAATTCAGTATGAGTCCCATACGATGGGGTTTCACAACCAGGCCTAACCGCTGAGATATTACTTAATTTGTTAAAGTGATAAACAAGATTATGATGTGCAAACAAACACGGCTTGGGCTCCAGCAGCGGCCAAGTTTATTTTACCAAGCTATAAACACAGGCCCTTTCTCCAGGCCTGCTGATTGGGTTTCTCCTTCTTTTGTCGGGGGAGAAGAATGTAAAGGGGGGCGGGGGGAGCAGGAGCCTTCTCACTGGGCTTTCCGCCTGTGATTCTTGAAGGAACCCATTCATCCCCACTATTGGGCAATGCTGCCTGCCCAGGGTCCTTCTGGGGTTTCCCACACAGAGCCCCTGCCAAGCAGGAGATTCGATCTCAGCTTGACCAGGCTGGGCCCCATGCTCCAGGGACTCAGAGCCTTGTGAAACAGGCTGAGAGCCTGGGGTCTTTGGGGAAGGAGGGCCAGGGTCACAGCCCTCCTCCAACCTTGCCCTGAACTGCTCCCCAACCAAGAGTCTTTAGTGTAATTCCATCTGAGGCCCGGCGATAAAAATGGACAGGCCTTTTCATTATGCCAGGAAGGCCTGGAACGGGGTCGCTCTCCTCAGCTCCTGGAAGCCCATGGAAGAGGCAAGAGAAGGACTCTCTCAACCAGACCCTTGGGCTGGTAACTCTCCCCATAGAACCTGAGAACTCCCAAACCACCAGTAGCTACTAGCTTCTCAGCCCTTCTTAGCACAGGGTTAGCAAAGAACCCGTTTGTCTTCCGTGCCCTTGGAGGGCTGTAGCCGAGGGGTCAGGTAGCGGCTCGGACCTGCTGGCTCCACGCGGAGGCCCTTCCACAGGCATTACCTTCTCTTGCGTGTACACACCTCCAGCCGGCCCAGCTCCTCATAGGACTGGTAGAAGATGTCGAACTCCCTGGCGCCCCAGCCCCTCCAGACAGCCAGGCACCACTCCGTGTTTTCATTCGCAAAGCCACATACTACCGTGTCCTTTGCCACCACTGCTGCATCCACCAGGACCCTGCAGAGAGATAGGGTCTGAGTACGCCCACGGGAGTCCTCACTAGGCCAGGGAGGGCTCTCTCTCTCTCTCTTCGTGTGTGTTTTTGAAAGGGGTGGAGTTACTAAGAGGGTGTCATAAACAGCTCAATCTGGCTCTGGAATGTACGTAAAGGGTCCAGTTCTTCCTCGTGGTCTGACCTATGTGTAAGTCTTTGGAGGCCCCGTCCCTGTGCCCACCAAACCTTGACCCCTCCCCAGAGGATGGTCAAGACAGCCTGCCAAAATCTTAACCACTCCCCCAGTCTATTTAAACTGCTCCCCCAGAAAGTTTCCTCATGGTCTCTTTCCTCTCCCCCTCATGGTTGCGTTTGCAGCGTCCCGGTTCCTCCTCGGGACCACCCGAGAGCGCAGGAATCTCATTAAACCTGTATATTTTTTAATTTGGCTTATTGTGATTTGGCTTGATTGGGATTTTTGCGTTAGCAGAGAGCTCGTGTTAGGAAAATTCCTAACACCACGGGCCGAGGTTTTATAATGTCCCACAAAAGGCCAAGGGTATCAATTCACATTATAAGCATTGGCTGTAAGAGAATAACCCCCTGGAAGGCCACTGACTAAGACAAGCCTAGCAGGAGTCACCAGGCCTCTCTCCGGAATTGTAGTGTCTAGAATAAACCACCAACTACTAGTGCTTAAGAATGACCTGCGAAGGTCAGAGAGATGGCTCACTGGGTAAAGGGCTGGCCTCCCTCTGAAGCAAGTTTGCTGACTTGATTTCAATCCCTGGAACTCATCTAAAACGGGTGGGAACCAAGCCCCACAAAGTTGTCCTCTGACCTCTGCATGCACACTGTGACACATTGTACCCCACAATGAAAAAGTCAGAGAGGCCCACGTGTGCAATTACACTTGCTAGTGTCCTTGTTGCAGCACCCCTTCCCCCAGGCCATTTTGTCCCCACATACTTAGGAAATTCAGAGACATAGCTTGGACAGAAAACCTGCTACCTCAAAGTCATCCCTGCTTCTGTTGTTTTGAGGTTGTGGACTGTTTTTGTTTTTTTTTTTTTTTAAATGGTCTTTGGGTGCACAACGTGTTTCCTCTCAGACCACAATGGATGACTCCTTGTAACCCACTTCCCACTTGCTCTGGTGTTTCCGTGGGGCTGGCAGCCCATCTCTGGGTACAGTTGTACCTCCTCCCCCCATGCCCAGTGAGTGAGCCCCACTGCACACCAAGATGTCTAGAATCTCGGATCCTTCCTTGCTTTTTTCAGCTGGCCAACTCGGGTCTTTCTCCTTCTAGTGAATGTGCCTGACTCTTGATAAAACCTGCCTCTGTTGGGGGGGGGGTGACTAGAAAAAGCTACCAGGTACTCTCAGAGTAGCATGCCAAGACCTGACCTGGGTTCTGAAGACCTATGGGTTCCCAGAAGCCCAACTGGGGAGCTGGGAACCACTTTGGCACAAAGCTTCCTTTGACCCGGTCAGTCAGGGATCGGGAGCAAAGACTGGTCTGGTTTCCAGAACTGCTCATAGATTAGATCCACTGCCCCAGGGCTCACTGAGAAATCTCAGTGCTGGCAGGCAAGGGACTGGAAGTTCCACGAGTGACTGATGGTTTGTTCTGCTTTGGGCAGGATGGTTCTATGCGATGATATTAAAGATGAATAAAGACCCTTCCCCGAGATGAGTGACAGCCTGTGTTGCCAGTAGGTCTCCTTGTGATGTGAAATAAGCCACAGTGCATGCACGTCTGAATTCAGGACGTTTTGTGGGGATCTTCAGGGTGAAGGATAAACAGGAACTCTGGCTAACACCAGGCTTCCAGGCCCCTGGCCTTGAAGGCTGTGCCCTGAACTGGCATCCAACCCAGATGTCCCCATGGCAGGGACTGGTATGTCTCCTGGTGTTAATACAGAGACACTCTCAGGTTAGCAGAGTGGGTGTCTCCTGGCCCTGTCTGCTGCTTCATGGGCTGCTGGGTCCCCTGCAGGGCTTTCCTGTTTGGCAGGAAGGATAGAGAGTCATTTGGAGGGACCATCATTTCAAAAACAGGGGACTCTGGCCCTCGAGACACACCTTTGGCAAGGTACTTGATCCACAGTACCCTGACGCCTCAGAAATAGATACCCTTGGGCAAGTGACTGATGCTCTACACAGCTGTCATGCTGAGCCCCAGGAGCTGCCTGGAGGACACCACCTGGCTTCCGTTTTGCCTCCTGGCTACCCTGGTGAATCCACATGCTTCTCTGTGAGAACACAGGGGCAGCAGGACGGTTGTGCTATCTAGTGGACATGTTAGCGAGCTCTGGGGTTCCCCACGCCCCTCTCCTGGTTCCTACAGAGTGCTTCTCAGAGTCTTACCCATGCGAAGTCAGCTCTCGTGCTTTTAAGACAGCAAGGACTCTGCCCCGCTGGGCACCTGAATTCTTCTCCAGGCCAATAACGATGATATCGCCGCCATGCCTAAGAAACGAAAGCCAAGAAGGGGACAAGTTTGTTCAGGAAGCTGAACTCCAGTGGGTCTAGGACCAGTATGCGGGTAGATGCGGAACCTGAAGGTTTGTGAAGGGAGTGAGTGCGTGAGAGTGGGGGCAGCATGGCATAGGAAAGGACCTGCTATAGGAAACCCGCACATACTTCCTGTTTTGTGGCACCTAGGATTTTCTGATGGGCAAATGAGCTTCTGCATGAACATTCTTGGTTTTTCTGGGAGATCACTCCCAGTTCTAAAAGCGAATGGCAAAGCCTTCTTGGGAGAACTGTCTGGATGGATTTGGGAATCTTTTAAGAAATCATGGGTTCCATTCACCACAGCCCCAAAGCAAGAACCCTGGACAGCTCAGAAATGGCACCCGCACATCAAAAAAACTTACCTGGGGACCCAAATGAGGTCTTTGACAGCCAGGACCTTCACAGCCTGCAGGTGTTGGCTGAACGTCTCCCCATCTATGGGAGCCAGGTCAGGCTCAGATCTGTCAGAGGTGACAGTGGGCCTGTTTGGGTCTTCATAATCAGCAGAGAAAGGCACACTGGAATAGCTGGTCAGGGAGCTGGGCAGACTGGAAGGGGACCTGGGGTCTCGGTGGGGTGGGGATGAGGAATAGGAGGACATTGAGCAGTAATCGGTGAGGGAGTCCTGGTGGCTCAGGATCTGCATGCCCAGTTCCTCGCTGTACATGATGCTCATATCTGCAATGCATTCTTCCTCAGGCTCCTTCGAGGCGATTATGTGACTGCCTGGGGCTTCTGGGACGGAGGGTTGCACAGGAAACGTGTCCCTGAGAGGATTGGGGTCCCCGCAGAAGTACCGGGCACATAACTGGTAGGTGGCCGAATGGTACATCACTAAGGAATTGGCCTTGTCATCTAGGCACCAGACCACCTCTTCCCCGCTGCAGTCTGAGCTGCACACAAGCGATGCGACCGAGGAAGGGGCTGTATAGGGCTCCAGCCGCCGGCTGATGTCCAGGACTGTACAGTCAATGATGAGCAGGCCAGGCCCATTGCTGTACCAGACCTCAGAGCCACTGTTGACCACCTCCATCGCTCTCACTGGGTAGGGATTCTGCCGTGCGTCTTCGTCAGGGATACAGAACTTGGACCTGTTGGCTGTGTGTGAACACAAGTAGGAACAGCTTTCTTTTGGGGTGCCCCGGACCACAGGAAACACAGCCATCAGTCCATCAGCGAGGCCGGCCAGCACCAGAAAGGAGTTCTGTGGGGGAAGGGACAGAGACACATGAAGCTCTTTCATGTCACACGTTCTGGGAGGAGAAGCCACAGGCTCTAGACTCGTCTCCATATTTGCCTCAAGTGGGCGCATGGTGTCCCTTAATGGGGCATTAAGCTTTTGAAGTCCTGATGTGCTTAGGAGTCTCAGGCCTGTGTCCAGAAAAGATGTATCCTTGCCCCAGCAGAGCTGAGTCCATCCTTGGTGCTGCAAGGCAAGGGATATGCCAGGGAGGAACAGTGTCCACAGTGCTGAGGGCATCCAGCAAGGGTGCTGCCACCTGGGACTGGTCCCTTGCTGCATGAGCAGCAGGTGGCTGCTTTTCCTGGACGCCATGAAGGCCTCCCTGAAAGGCAGGCAGAATGTCTTCCCTATCGCAAAAAACTTAACAGGACAGCTGTTGCGGGCATGGGGAACTCTGTTCATTGCCCACCGTAGGTAGAGTGCTATGGATAAGCAGGGGCCAGATCTCTGTGCCCACCGCTGCCACCTTGGCCCTGGACTGGCCTACAAAGGGTTAAGTCTCATTCATCTCTGCAACCCTGGACTCCACTGTTCCCGTTAAGTAGACAACACGCGTTTCTAGAAGAAACAGCTTCTGACTTACCTCTCCTACCGAGAAAGAGTCTTGGCTTCACGCACCAGAACACACACACTATGCGACACTAGTGGGGACCTGGACTTACCATGAAGCATGGGTTCCTCTGTAGCCACCCACCAGAGGTCACTAGGCAGAGGTCAAAGTTGCAGGTACAAAGCCAACAGGCTTCCTAGGGCATTTCCCTGAGCAGACAGAGTGCAGTGGGGCAGGTAAAGGGGCCATCGATCCAAGTCAGAGTTCAGGACAGACCCCAGCCTTGTTCTGACCAGGGAGAATGGCAGAAAGTCTCTTTGTTGAGAGTCTCGTGTGTGTGTGTGTGTGTGTGTGTGTTCAGAGTAGTGACGTGAGTGGCCTCTCACTCAACATGCACAGTAGGGAGCCCTAAGAAAGTTTCTCAGAATCCATCTTCAGGATTTAGGTCAGCAAGGCAGCCAGAGCAAACAGGTCATAAGTCTTACTGGGCCCTGGCTCTGCTCGCCAGCATGGGGAACACCATGTCCGTTGGGATGTGAGCGTGCTTGTGTAAAAGCACACGGGGCTGCCCTGTGTGGCCTCTGCAGGACGACCTCCGCGGGGCCAGGCACCCTGTGCTGGCGGCTCACACAGAGCCGGCTTTATTCTCCCTTCTCAGGCAGTACGTGCACCCTGCCTGGGTCTCCGGCCGTCGGGGGTCCTTCAATAATGCTTTGTGTCCAGTTCTCCCCTGCTCTGGTGCAGGGAGATCCCAGCTGCCAGGCCTGCCCCTGGGGCAATGGCCATAAACAACTCTAAGGTTCAGCTCATATCTATTCTGCATCTCTCCTTTCTCTTTTCTCAAGAAGTGAAACTGGAGCAGCATGGAGAGGAGAGGCCGCAGGTTTGGGAACTATCAGGAAGTCACAGGGACAGTTGCCAAGGGCCCAGCCTAAGACTCTGGGATCCACAGGGTCAGAGATCTATTCCTGTGATCACCTCCATCACATATAGACAAATGGGAATCGCATAAGGATAGTCAGCGCATTTTAAACAGTGGCGTAAGGAAGTGCTCCTTATGCGGGGTGGGGGAGCACTCACTGCATCCATAGGCCCCTCATAGCCTTTCTGAATCCAGGGAGGGCAGCAGAATCTGGGAGACCGGGCAGTACCACACAACTTCTCAGAGGAGGGCTCATGGGTCTAGGTTCCCACAGTTCACCAGGAGGGCTGCTCCTGGATAAGGTTGGGAAGGGAAGGTGAAGCCCCTGCATCTGCTGTTGGATGGAGAAGGCCCAGGGCCAGTATAGTGTATAGTGATGGCCTGGCCAGCTCTAGTGAGGCTGGATTCAATGCCTAGATATGATGGAGTTGGCTTAGCCTAGGGATGGGGAGTATACTAATTGGGGGAGTTAGGAAGTTGAGGAAGTGGGTCTGCTAGACAATGCTGGGCAATGTCGGACAGTGCCGGGCAGTTCTGGGAAGTTATGAGCAGTTCTGGGCAGTGCTGGGCAGTGCCGGGCAGTTCTGGGCAATGCCGGTCAGTATTGGGCAGTGCTGGGCAGTGCCTGGCAGTGTTGGGCAGTGTTGGGTAGTGCTGGGCAGTTCTGGGCAGTGTTGGGCAGTGTTGGGCAATGCTGGGCAGTTCTGGGCAGTGTTGGGCAGTGCTGAGCAGTGCTGGGCAGTGCTGAGTCTTTGAGAGGCAGTAATTACAAACAGAAGGGAACTAGCTGCCCCAGTAATCAGGAAAGGCAGTGGTCAAGGCAGGCTGGGGAGAGGCTACTGATACCTCTGTCCAGAGATGCATTTATTCGCTTGCTTCATCATTCACACCAATGTGAACCCCATCTGAGTCAGGGTTCTGGCATTTGTTCATGGACAGAAGGCACTCCATAGTTAAAGATGGTCACCTGTGTCTCTAAAGCTGACTGTGACCTGGGCAAGGTGCACCCAGGAAGGTGTGGCTCCACTGTGCCCAGCTCAATCCATTGTCCCCAGCAAGGAGAGCCTCCCACCCAGAGTGACCAAACTGAACATCTCTCTCTTTCCCACCTTACCTTTTTAATAACAGGCACGGCCAAGAAGCAAGTGACAACAGCCGGGGTGTCCAGGGCCTGCTGGGGCATGCTTAACGGGCACATGCCTTTAAGACTGTAGATATAGATTTTCTGGTCCTGCAAAAGGAGAAGAGCCCACTGTAAGAGCCAGAGAAGAAAGTGACTGGCATGTCCTATCAGGATGCTTTCAGCCTGGGGAACCCCTCTGCACCTTAGAAAGACAGCATTTTGTTTGGTTATTCATTTCTGGGTTTTGTTGTTTGTTTGAGACAGGGTCTTTTCATGTATCCCTGGCTATCCTAGAACTCCCTCTGTAGACCAGGCTGACCTCAGACTCACAGAGATCCCCCTGCCTCTGCCTACTGAGTGCTGGGATTAAAGGCATGTGCCACCACTGCCCAACAATTTCTGCTTTTTGTAGAAACTCTGAAAAACACAGAATAGTCTGGCAGGAATTGAACTCACAGAAAGTCTTTAGTAATGGGGGTTATAGCATCTCAGACGTGTGCCTGTGGTGTACACGAGCATGCCATTATCAAAGTGGGGTCACAATACAGCAACACCGTGCTGTAGGCAGAGCCCTTTCCCTCCCTTTACGATCAATAAGGGGTCAACACCTCAGCCCATTACCTTTTAAGATATTTAGTGAATTTGTTGTCGCTACTAAGAATTACATTGGGATAGGCATTCTTAAAGATCTCTTTGTCTATTCTCTCAGAATAAATTCTTTATTCTTGAGATCTCAGTAGCATGGCTATTTTTGGAGATCTCTTACATGTTTAGCCATACATTCACATGTTCATACTTCCAAAGTCCATGTGGATGGACTGCAATGATCATAACCCCAGAGCACGTGATTTGGGGCAGTCTTTGGCTTCCTCGCAAGACAGCTACTTGGGTCTTCCGATGGATATGGGGCTACAGGTCTTCAGGGATGTGCTTTGCCCTGCCGCACTCATACTATGCTGAGGAGACACGGCCTGCCACCAACACACCCAGTTTCTCCTGCTGAGTACCCACCTGTCCTCACCACCCTGAATCCTAGCTATCGACTGGTGACGAGCAGGACAGTAGCACTTCTCCTGGTGACCCACCTCACAGAACTGACGACATTAGGCTAGGTATTTCTCAGGGGCAAGTTGGGGTTACCTGATAGTCAGATTGGCCTGAAAACTTTGCATGTTTTTTTTTACAAATACGGTCCTCCCTGGGAAGTGTCCCCTTCCAAAGCCTACCCTGACACGGGCCCCGCAGGCTGGTGGTTACCTCGGTGGCTATCCACACTGAGCTCTGGACCTTGAGCTGGCAGCTCAGCTTCATCCCAGCGCAGGCCATCCTCTGCACTTCCAGCAGCCCCTTCTCTGTGTTGACCACTGTGTAGTTCCTGTGGTTGACAACAACGTGTGGTCAGTTCCAGATAGACAGTGGCCACTTCCTTCCCCAGGCTGGGGCAGTGCTCTTAGAGGAGGTGTAATTATGTAAGTATAAAGTCCGTCACAGGCTCGTGATTTAAAGATTTGATTCTCAGGTAGACACTTGTGTCTGAGAGGAAGGGCAAAGCAAACATCCTCAGGACACTGAGGTGAAGGAGGGTGTGTCCCAGCACACACAGGCCCCGTTGGCTCTGGAGTCCCAGTAATATACTCCTGGAAGCTTCTACCAGCTTTCTTGCTTCTCCAATGTCAATCAGCCATTGGGTGAATGCTGCTTCCCCTTGGTTCTTAGAGACAATGTCTAGATCCTGGGAGTACTTGTGGTATTTCTTTGGTTTTGGTTTCTAGTCCTCTCCAATGGACAGAACTGGAAATAGGAGTTTATTTTCCCCCTCTGTCCATGACTCCGTGCTACCAGTCTAAGAGCATAAGATTCATGCAGACTTCAACCAGATGGACCTCAGGGAAACGGCAGAGTCCATTCCATTGATTCCACCCTACCTGAGTCTCAGGTTGTCTGAGTTTCCTCAGACTGCAACACCTGCAAGTGCTTTCTACTGGGACCATGTGAAGATGGTCTACTATTCCAGCCCACAAAGCTCTCACGCCAGCAGGAAGGTAGCATGCGCTGGCCAACCCTGCAGGCCATCACACAAGACCCCCATCCGATGGAGATTCCAGCCTGGCCAACCCTGCAGGCCATCACACAAGACCCCAATCCCATGGAGATTCCAGCCTGGCCAACCCTGAAGAGGCCATCACACAAGACCCCGATCCTGTGGAGATTCCAGCCCTTACTATACTCTCCTTCTGAAGCGCTTGCCTCTGGGTCTCGGGAATTCTTTTCCTCTCCCAGTGGGACTTTCCTCCACTCTACCTCAGACACCTCGCTCTCTGGTCCAGCAATGCTGCCCATCAGCTGCCTGCACACCCTTCCCCAGCTCTTTAACTCACTCTACCTTGGATCATTATCTAGCTGGGGACTTTTTTGCTTCTTAGGGTCATTCTGTGTTCTTCCCATTATGGTCTCAGGCCTCTCGGGCCTTCTCTATAAATGCTCCCATGAAGGTCCATCAAGTCCTGTTCCCTCTCTCCTTCCTGGAGAAATGGTCAGGTTTGTAAGCCACCTTCTGCAGCCTGGGGGTTGAGGTGAACAGACCCCCGGGGAGCATTAGCTATAGCCAGGCTGGTGGTTCCTTCACAGCAGTGGTCTTAATACTGCCCTGCATACACCCTGGCTCCACAGACCATGGTGGCCACTTTGGACTTTCTCTTTTCTTCTGGGACACCTCATCCCCCCATTCTCACTTCCTTCCCACCACTTCACTGTGAAAAAGAGCTACAGTTAGAAGGGACCGCCTGTGGGTGACCCTTGGGCTCTGGTCCCCTGCCTCCCTTTGGGCCTGGTCCCTTGCTCTCTCATTCCACAGCATTGGCTGTTATACTCGTTCACCTTCAGCATCGTCTAATGTCCTTCCTGCTCAGAGTGTGGATAACTTCATCTTGAAGCAACACTCACCCTGGAACTGGGTTCCTGACACACTCAAGCCCACCCTTTCTCTACTTCCCTTAGCTTCAAAACTGTGCCCGTGTGAATTTTGTTTCTGCCCTCCTTCTCTCTTGATTGTGCTCTCACCAGGCCTTGGACTCCACTGTCTGCTCAATGGGCATCATAGGCATCATTGCTTTTCTGTTCCCAGGGCCGCCCAAGACCATAAGCCGGGAAGGGCAGACTGCAGACATTACCTGGACTCCTCCTTCCCATCCCAGAACACCACAGTGTACTCCTGGCCTTGGGACGAAAAGAAGGCCGACTGCTTCCCACAGGGCAGCATGTACATGAAGGTGGCGAAGGTCGGGTCCTTCATCTGGCTCACGACAGACAGGGCCAGTGGGCGCTGCAGGAGAGAGGTCCCTAGTGAGCACCACTGTGCAGTTTCCCCATGCATTTCCCTGGCACCAGCCAGGGGGATATGAGAATTTTCCCACTCAGGGTTGGCCTAGCACAAGACTGAAAAGGCTTCAGAAACCCCTCCCCCTCCAAAAAAATAAAGGCCCTGAATAGTCTCTGGGTCATCATGGCCACGGTAATAGGTTCAGTTGGTCTGGAGTCAAAGGCCCGTTGTGTCCCATCTTAATCCCAGAGACATCAACTTTTGCCTCAGATTGTATTCATAATGTGTTGCATCAGCTATCTGATTTGATGGACAGGTGCTAAGCTTGAGAATGGGGCCCCTTCTGACAAACAAGGCACCGTCTTTAATAATGTAGCAGGGCCCCTGCTTCTCATAAGCAAAGCTTCCAAAGAGATGTGTACCTTCCCCTGTTCTTGCATAGCGAACACATTGCCACAATGGGTCTGATATACAAATTGAGTGAGCCTCAAAAAGTTCCAGATTTCAGAGCGTTTGAGAGTGGATTTCTGGATTGGGGATGGTCAACTAACATGTAAATATTCTGAAAATCTGAAAAACTCCAAAATTTGAAATACTTCTACTCCCAAGAACACAAGCTAGGGAGAAGAAGGTAAGTTTTCCTCAGACAGATACGCAGGCACATGCCTGTGCACACACACCAAGACTGGGAGGTACATTAGCAGAACTAAAGTTCTGTCTAGAAGAGACAGAGAAGATTTTCCAGCGGTCCTTAGGGAGGGTGGGCGAGCAGGCACACACAGCCCCTGCCGCCAGGGAGGAAGGGCCAACGCTCCACTCTTCCGTGTACCTTCTCTGGCTTGGTGTCCCAGCACTCCATCATGAGCGCCTGGAGTCGATGGAACTGCACTTCCTCGGGCTGCCCCAGAACTGGGCGGATGCCCTTGGACAGCTTCTTGGCAATCTGAAGTTGGTGGTGACCCAGGGCAGGACGCTGTCCTGACAATAACTCGTATAGAACCATTCCATAGGAGAACATATCTACCTGGGCAGAAAGGCAAGCCAAGTTAGGTCTCCTGCCTGGGCCCAGCAACTTTCGAAAGCTGGGCTGAGGGGGAAGGAACAGAGTAGATAATTATTAGATAAGGAAATTAGCTTATTAGAAATTAAATCATGAGATAAGAAAATTAAATTATTAGATAACAATCAGATAAGGGAAGCACTGGCTTTCCCACAAAAGGAGACCCTCATAAGTACATCCATCAGTTCATCTGTCTACCCTCATCTGTCCAAGTACCACACCTGTCCTTCTGTCCATCTACCTAGCCGTTCATCCTTC
>NC_022023.1:26696641-26735369 GCF_000317375.1 Microtus ochrogaster | reverse complement strand
GAGAGAGAGAGAGAGAGAGAGAGAGAGAGAGAGAGAGAGAGAGAGAGAGAGAGATTGCTAACTACCAGACACCAATTAAGGGCTCTAAAACCAAGACACCAGAGGGCTGTCTGTGAAACTCATTCAAAGGGGAGTGGAGCATCTCCTAGATAGCAACTCCTTTGTTTCTTCACTTTAATTACCATCGAGAGACCCAGCAAGGAAAGAGTTACACAGATCCCCTTAAGCCAGGGGATCATCTTTTGCAAGAGAATGTCTGAGACAATAGTCAGCAGTTTTTAAGTGTGGCCGTTCTCACAGCCTCTCAGGTGAACACCTTGTCTGCGTCACCAGAGACTGAGAAGCTTCCCATTTCTGTTCCTTTGGCTTGTCCTTTTCCAACTTCTGCCAACAGCCACAGGTTCTGAGTTAACCCGTGCGCGCTTAGGTCAATCTCAAGGTCCAAGACCCGTCTGAAAACAAACAATGCACTAACAGGGAATCAAAGCAAGCGAGATGATCATTCAGCCAGTAAGGGCTGCTAAATCTGAGGAACTGAGTTCGATCCCCAGAACCCACACTGTGGAGGCAAGAGCTAGTTCTTGCAGGTTGTCTGGTTTCTATACACAAGTCTGCTCTAAATAAATACATGAGTAAATAAGTATAATGAAAATAAGTTAGAGTCAAGAGGGTGGTGAGCGGACAGGTCGGCACGATACACGGCTACTGAGCGTGATACACAGCTCTCTGGACTCAGCTGTCCAAGCCACGGCTGCTGCTCAGCTGCCTGGGAACTCACACTCGCTTTCCCAGCACTCGCTCTCTCCTGGTTGGCATTTAACCAGCACCTTGTGGTACCAGGAACTTCTACCATGTTTATTTTGTGCTTCTCAAGAGCACCATGCTGGTCTGCTCTTTCTGTGATAGCCAGGCTCTACGTGCAGGTACATTTCTACCCCGGACTTCGTCCACAGTTTATAGTGTGTGATGTTTGTGAATTGAAGTTACAGAAGCTTGAATCGATAGCTGGGGAGATGGCTCAGTAGGTAAGGTGTTTCCTGTGGAAGCATGAAGACCCATGTTCCGATGCCCAACACCTACTAAAAGCCAGTTGTAGCAGTGTGTGTCTGGAATCCCACCCCTGGGAGGAGGCGGAGCCAAGAGGATCTCAGGAACTCATTTGCCAACAAGTGTAGTCAATCAGTGAGTTAGCTCCAGGTTCAGCGAGTGACAGAAAGACACTAATGTTGATGGAGAGGGGCAAGCACACGAGTGCGCGCACACACACACACACACACACACACACACACTGAAACAAAACAAACAAACTTCTAAAACTAAGGACGGGTTAGCCTTTTAACAAGCAGGCAGACCATGTGCCCCAGCACCTTCTGGTCAGAGCCAAAATCTCCCTCACTGAACACAGGCTGGAGGGGGCAAAGCCAGGGTGCCTGGACTGCCTCTCTGGCTTCTCACAGGACTGGACCCCTGCTCTCCACAGCTGGCTTTGGGGATTGCAGCAGGACAGGCAGGTACCTTCTCATCATACACGATGCGAGGCCTGATCTCCGGAGCCTGGTAGCCAGGGGTGCCCTCCACTCCCAGGGCACCCTCATGAAAGGACTGCCGAGAGATGCCGTAGTCTGACAGTTTGATGTTTACATGCTCCTTGACGCTCAGGGACCACACCAGGATGTTGTCTGACTTGAGGTCACAAAAGATGATGCTCTTCTTGTGCAGGTAGGCCAGGCCTGAGGCAATCTGGTAGGCTATCTTTTGGGTGAGCATATGCCCCAGGGGCATAAAGGAAGAATCTTGCAAAGAAAAAAAAAACAGTACCTATGTTCAAATTCATCAAACTTAAGATCGAATCAAAGTAGCACTAGAACCTTTCATTTTCTCCTTCCGTCTCCCCTACTTGTTAGATGGGATTAAAGGGTTGCCTTATAAGGCACTAGTGGGAAGTAATGAGACCTTTAAGAGGCGGAGCCTTGTGCTGGCTAGTTTTATGTCAACTTGACACAGGACAGGGACATTTTGGAAGAGAGACTCTCACTTGAGAAAATGTCCCCACCAGACTGACCTGCAGGCAAGCCTGCTGTGCATTTTCTAGATTGATGGTTGTTGTGGGAGGATGAAGTTAGCCCCACTGTAGGTGGCTTCATCCTGGGTAGGTGGTCCTGGGTTACATAGGAGAGCAGACTGATCAAGCCCCATAAGCAGCCTTCCTCCATGCCTCTGCATCAGTTCCTGCCACCAGGTTCCTGCCTTGACTTCCACAAGATGAGGGATGACAAGCTGTAAGCTGAAATAAACCCTTTCCTTTCCATGTCGCTTTTGGTTGTGGTGTTTTATCACAGCAATAGAAACTCTAAGACAGGTCACACAGTGAGGTCACTGGGGACATGTCCTTGAAGGAGCCATTGGGACTCTAACCTTTCTCTCTTTCCTTAACTTTCTAGGTGGCATGATGTAAGCAGCCTTTTCTGTCACAGGACCCCATCATAATGTGCCACATGACCACAGGCCCCAAGAACAAGGCCAACTGACCACGGACTGAAATCTCTAAAACGATGAGCCCAAACTAACCTTTATTTCTCTGATGTTGTTAATCTCAGGCATTTTGTTACAGTGAGGAAACACTGACTGACACATCCCCTAGTACTTCAAACTCTATGGATACATTGTCGCTAGCCTTCATGCCAGGTGCCAGAAGGGACAGAGAATGACTTGGAGTGAAGTACTACGCACTTGGATAGAAATTCTCACTTAGCGAGTCTTTCACGGCAGACCACATGGGAAGTTGCCGGTGTTTGCATTCAAGGACTCAAGCGCTCCCCATCTCCTCTCAGGCCCACCTTGCTCTGTGGTCAAGGGTAAACTAAAGGCACAGAAACTCCATAAATCGTTCCCATTTTCGTGGAGGTTGAGAAGTGCCTGGTTTAATAGCAGCTCTTTCTTAATGAAGGCAGCCACCTCCCCACCTAGGGCAGAAGTTTGGGGATAGTTACCCATTCCTTCAGGAGAATTCATTTTAACTTTCTTTGAGGAATAAGATGTGGAAGAAGGGATCCCAGGCTCCGTCTTAACTGGTGCCCAGTGTGTACCTGTGGCTACAGGGGACACTTAGCGATGCAGCTGGGCTTTGAGTGCCAGCTGCTATCTCTTAGGCCAATGGAGCTGCCTCATCTAAGGCTGTGTGTCTCGCCAGTCAAGGCAGTTTGTCTCTTCCTACGGGACTTGAAATTTGCTTCTCTCTGACTCCAGAGTGTGAGCTCTTAGGCTGTCCCAACATGCCCTACCCCATGTTTGGAGTTGGCAAGGCACCTGCTCTGGGGCTGGGCGCACCCTGGCTCACTGAAGTCACCCATGGTTCTGCTTTTGCAACCAAGTTGGGCATGTGAGATGGGAGGAAACTACTGGATCCGAGGCTACGCAGAGGCCTGTCCTCCTGCACTAGGGTTCTGCTGGCCTCTCCGGAGCGAGCGGCCCCTGTGGAATGTTCTCAGAGTGGCTGTACCTCTGGCATTCTCAGACAGCACAGTGTTGAGGCTGCTCAGTGGGGCAAGCTCCAGGGCGAAGCAGAGTGGGTGGATGCTGATGCCAATGAGTGACACGATGCAGGGGTGCTGCAGGGCATGCAGCATGCTGGCCTCCTGCCGGAAATCTGAGAAGTTCTTCATGGCATCCATGGCTCTCAGGTGCCTCAACATGGTGTCTGCAGAACAAAGCAAGGCCGTCAGCTGACTAGGCAGAATATCGGCTGCAGAGCATGGGCTTCCCTGCGGGACCTAAGACAAAGGTGACCCAGGTCTAGGTCAGGAAGGTTGTTTCCTAAGGGCACACGACGCAAGGGCCTGCCATACTTACAGGGACTTGGGTAAGGTCAGACGAGGTTACATTTTAAAGTACACACCACATAAGGTATTGTAATACTGATGGCCAGGATTTGGCCCTAAAGGGTGGGGCTGAGACTGAGTCAGGATAGAAAGCAGGGGACAGGGACAGGATGACAGAAGGGAATATCCTCACTCTGGGTCTGCCTGCCTCCCCTCGGACAGGGAATCAAAAATCAACACAACTGACAGAACCCCCAGAGTGATTTCGGGGACAGTTTTCCCCAATCTCTCAGCAGCACTTCTAAAAGAAGTATTCAAATCAACAAAAGAACTACGCTCGCCTGGGACAGAATATGTAGACTTTTGAGTTTTCCTGCCTCAGTATCCTCTCTCAACGCTAGCCCTCAGCAAGTACTCAGTGCAGTGCCCAGTGATACTAACCCCCAAGAAGTACCCAGCAATTTCCTTGACAAGAAGAGTCTTGAAGGTGGGAGAAAGAGGCGAACTGGATCATATTTTTGTGCTTAATTGTTAAACTTTGCTTAAGTTTTGAACCTGGTTGTGAATTTCAGATACAAAGACACACACACACACACACACACACACACACACACACACGTACTTAAGCTGACTCTTTAGAGTGGCCACACTTACGTCTCAGGGTCCTGTCCATCAATGCATGCATGTGCATGCATGTGTGTCCCTGTCCGTCCATCTGTCCCTTGGTCATCTGCCCGTCTGTGTTGCAGTGTCTCTCTCCCACCCTTTGCATCTATAGTGTGCACTATCTCTGTCTCTATAAATAAGACACAAATGCTAACCAAGGCTGTAAGCACCAAGCCTCCTCCTTTCTCAAGAGCTAATGTGGCTTGCCATTTGTGACAGCTACTGGGCACTCCCTGAGTCCTATCTGGCTCCCTCAAGGGAGGACTGCGACAGGGCTCTACCTGCATGGCTCAGAGAGTGCCCTTACAGCTCTCAGCCACTCAGCTGCCCTTCACTTGGAGGTACCAGCCACCTTCTTCTCTTTGCACCCCCTTATATTGCTCAAAGCCTGGCCTAGGAACTTTCTGGAATGTAATTAGTCCCCCCCCCACACCTCAGGGTCACTGCAGGTTACCTTATTCCTTGTCAAGGAGCCAGGACCACCATGGTTATCATCAGCTGGTGAGACATTTGTCCGTGGCTACTGGGCTGTGACATTCACATTAGGGGAGAAAGGCCTGCCACAGGGGATGAGTGAACACCAATCATGCTCTAACCTCTGTCACTGCCATTGGCATTCATTCATGCATCTCTTATATGATGGCCTGCAGGAGACGCTGGAGGCTCAGGACAGCACCCCTGATTGTGGCCAGTCCACAATCTCTGTCTCTGTCTCTGAGGCTACTAGGTAGGGTAAGCCAAGTCTCGACTGCCTTATTTCCAGCTTGCATTCCTTCCCCACACAGATTTTAGAGCTGGGGACCATTGCGGCGAAAAGTCAAGCACCGTGAAAGCCTTAGTGGTCCACTCCCTGGCTGTGCAAGACCTTGCGTTTGCTGGCCCTTTGGCTCCTGAGGATAAGGGTCCGTTCTCGCATCGACTCTTTAACCCATGGAGAATTTGTTTTTTTTATCATGTGGTGGATAAGATCTTAAATCTCCACCCTAGTTAGTGAGTGTGCTGTCTTCTCTCTGACCAGCAATGTCATCTCTGCTATGAGCTGGCTTTCTGAGCCCACAGGTGACTTCTGTTTCCTAGACAGTTCTGCTTGAAGTCCTGGAAGAAACTTGCCCCAACCCTGTAGACTCACTCATGACATTTGCGAGGTTGGCCCCTTTCCTTTGTCAGCTCTTGGCTTTGACTCAGCACATGTGCATCTGATAGTCCATTAGTCAAACTGCCGGGCTAGGATTCGGATGCCGTGATTAACCAAAATTCCAAATGGTTTTTTATTATCGCCACAGAGGCTGTTTTCTAATGGTCGCTGCTGTGTATAGGAATACCATGGAATTCTAACAATTCTGCTCATGTTCAGGATTTTCAGGGAACTCTTCTTAGTCCGAAGTATGACAACCACGTCTATTTAGATCAGAGAAAAAACCAGCATTCCCTTCAAAGAATTGCAAATTGATTTCTTCCTCGCCAGTTTCTTTATAATTTTCTACCAAAGAACATACATTGACTCTGTGATCCCAAGATGACCTGCCCTGAACAAGGGGCAGTTCAGCTGGCTGGAGTGAGGCGCCCTGGGCTGAGCCCTACATGGTGCTTGCTATGGCTAGAATGTATCTCCCTACCCCTCCCCAACCTCCAAAGTTCATGAGCAGAAAACAATGTAGCCATTTCAAGACTGATAGTTATCACAGGAGTGGGCTTGTTAGAAAAGGAAATCTGTCCCCCTTCTCGGTCTCTGGCTCCCCATTCTCTCACTCTTTGCAGTCCAGGCTGATACAACATGGAGATTCTCCAGCATCCAGCTTTTCTTTCTCTCAAACCCCAGAACCTTGAGCCAAATTACTTCCTTTTGTTTAGCAGTTACCCAGCATGTGGTATTCTGTGGTAGCAACATAAATGGATCAACAGGGGCACAGATGCCCCCCCCCACTGGAAAGCATTCTTGAGGTGCCTGTACTATGCAGAGCTGAGTGTGCTGCATCCCGGTGGCTTTCTTTGAGGGGTGTAGGATGTGGGGGTGGCAGGAAGGGAACATCCCAAATAACTATTTGCAGGATTTTCCCCATCTCTTGTCTCACATTGCTGTGGAACATTAGTGGAAGATGTGTTACACTCGTTTATGCCGTGGAACGTTTGTTTAATGAGGCAAAGATGTGTTGCATTCTTTTATGTTGTATTTGTTTAATTCTGTGAAGCTGTGTTACTTTGTCTGTCTGAAACACCTGATGGTCTAATAAAGAGCTGAACGGCCAATAGCAAGGCAAGACAGAGAAATAGGCAGGGGGGCTGCCAGGCAGAGAGAATAAATAGGAAGAGAAGAGAGAAGAGGGGGGGTGAGAAAAGGAGGAGAGGAAGATGCCAGGGACCAGCTACTTAGCCACACAACCAGCCATGGTGTAAGAAGGAAAGAAAGATATATAGAATAAAGAAAGGTAAAAAGCCCAGAGGCAAAACGTAGTTAAAAAGAAATGGGATAATTTAAGTTAGAAAAGCTGGCTAGAAACAAGCCAAGCTAAGGCTGGGCATTTATAAGTAAGAATAAGTCTTCATGGATTTATTTGTGTATTGGATGGTGGGCCCCCAAAGAGTAAAAAAAAAAAAGCCACAAAAAGCAAGCAAGCAAACAAACAACAACAACAACAAATCAACCACTTTTCATTGTACACTTTTCTGTTTGCACGGGGGATGGCTAGAGGAGCCCTGCAGATGAGGACTCTTCCTGATACCAGCCTGCCCTCTCCACGTGTGCCAGACTTTAGGTGGGCACAAAGCAGATGGGAATAGCAGGAGTGGTCTTTGCTGACACACACTTTGCCTAGATAGGTAGTAACATCCGGGCCTCGCTTAGCTTGGCTCTCTAGCCTGTACTTCCCAACTTGCCAGACCAGGCATAGAACAGAACTGCACCGGCCATACCAGCCCCCCAGTCCTTCTCACCCCCCTGTCCCAGGTACATGCTTGGCTTCTGTCCTCCCTAAGGTGGCCTGGAGTTTGGACACAAGATAGGTCACATATCTGAAGAAAAAAATGTGCTGGCCACCACGCCCTTACCTGCTGGGGCATTTGCAGAATTCTTGAACTTCTTGATGTGGAATCTCTTCACAGCCACAGGCTGGCCCTGGTACCTGGCCCGGTAGATGACGGTGCCACTGCCCCCTTGGCCCAGGATGCTGCTTTCGCCCTCCGTGTGCTCCAGCTTGCTGTTCTCCAGGAAGAGCCTGTGGTACACACAGCTCGGGGGTTAGCCTCCAGCCTCGGGCAGGGTATGGCCTGGACTCAGCTGATGCTTTCCCATCCGGGAGAACCATTCAAAGTCACTTGTGTACCGGCCCTGGATCTAGCACATGGCAGGCGGTCAGCCTGGGCAGCTATACAATCTTGTCAAACCTCAGTCTCCTTCCCTGTGTGGCGGACACATCCCGGAGACCCCTGAAGAGATGCTGAGAAGCCTGGCTTAGGGGAGTTCTCTGATTATAGCGGGCATAGACTAAGGATCCCTCTCGACATTTTACTCTGACGCTTTGTGCTTTGAAAGCTGCCATCCTTAAATACATTGCACTATTTACTGTCAGCTTAGTTTTTCCCCATCTTGTTATTATGCAAGATCGTCCTCTGCCATGCAGGGCTAATGTCCCCACAGCTTGGGGCTAGGGTTTCATGAGGAGTTTTAGCCACTGTGCTGGTCTTTGTACTCTGAGTCTTGTGAAAATAAAGATTTGTGTTGGGCTTCTAGAAAACATGGCTGTTGTCCTTGACCCCCCTCCCCCCACTTCAGCCTTCTGCCAGAAACTTCTGGGCCTGATGGCTCTGGAAGAATTAGCTGAGGAGCAGGAATCAGAGCTGGAGCTTCCCATAAAGTTCAGAGAGAGAATGGGACAGGATGAGATTTGTGGCTCCATAGGTGCAGACTTTGACTCTGGCGGTACTGGGGCCAGCATGCAGGGCTTGGTGCTTTAGGAGGGGCATCCTTCTTCACCCCTTCACTGACTCTGAGCCTGCACCAGGACCTCTTAGCCTCTTACTTCCTGAGACTCCTCTCTTCTTCAGAAACCATGGCATTAGAGACAAAACATGAAGCAAAGAAGAGAGAGAAGGCTGGGCAGGGAGGAGAAAGGCAGACCACTCTACTGAGATCTATGCAGGTCCTCATCAGGGACCAACCAGGTCCCTGCCATCTAGGCCAAGGGTGCCTGTGAGCCCTCCTGGTCCTGAAGATGTGTTTTCTCTCTGCACCTTTAAGGCAGAGGCTTTGTAGCTACCCAGACTTAGCTCAGACCAATCACGTCACCTGTACCCACTGCAGCATTGACCACATGGTCTGAGGATGTTTTTCAAGTGCTCTGATAAAACCCTTGCTTGGGAAGTACAGGTACATGGGAGCTAACTAAGATGTGGGAACCTGGAGAATGCTGGGGGTCTTGCTAGGGCTTTCTGCTAGGGCTTATGCAAGCCCGGAAAGTGCAGAGTTCTGTAGCAGTCACAGGGCAGAACTTTGCCTGTCAAACTCCCCTGTTAGGGCTGGTTGGGACCCCAGCAGATATTCCGAGCCTTTCTCTGGAAAGATTCCTTCTCAGGAGGTTGCAATTTTCCACTTCCTAACAGGTTACTTCACTTCAGAATCCTACTGTGCCGAAGATGATATCCAAAGCACCAAGGACCATCCTGCCTTGCTTCTTGACGTCACAGAGGGAATTCTGCAGTCCACTAATTTGTGTCTGTGCTGAGGTAGAAATGCTGCAAGGTTTGGCAGAGACACTAAATATTTAAAACGTTAGGGGTGCCTAACCTAGCACCTTCCAAAGCATGTGATCCATGCTTATACATATTTGCATGGCCGTGAAGAACCTGGGAGTGAAGAAAAGCCATTCTGCAGCAGAGTGGCGCCTGCTATGTCCACCACAAGGCTGCTGGGGATGCTGCAAAGAGTGTGGCTGAGGTGTGTCCTCTGTTGGTTAATCATCCTATTACTGTTGGGTATTGAGCATAGTGTTTCATGCACTACCTCCCAGGCTCATCTTAAATTCAATAGATCCCCGGAAGTGGGGTGTGGAACAGCAATGGTGTGCATTCAGAGAATGCCCTATGGACATTAGGAACAGTGCAGAAAAACGAAAAAATAGATCTCCGGAAGAAGGAGGAGAAGAAGGAGGAGGAGAAGTCGTTGAAGAGGTTAAAGAAACCAGAAGTGTCATGCCACCGGTCGCGATAGTAGACCACAACTCCAAAACGATTAAAAATGGCTGAAATCTAAAATGACTGAAGGACTATCCCCAGGAGTTCATATCACAGAAGTGGGTTTCCATCTACTAAGGATGGTCTGTTTTATACATTTTGTAGCCATTTCCTTTTGGAAGGGACCAGCCAGGTCCCTTTCCACAATATTTCCCTCCCCAGTTATCCTCTTGGGAGGATGGAGGTAGAAGGAGCTGGAAGAACTGAGCTAGGGTGTGTCTGTAGCTGGGCACCAGCATTTGCCCAGAAAAGAAAGACGAGGCTGTAGGTGTGGGAATGGGCCCTTTCCACGAGGGTCAATGAGCAGCTCTGCCAATCTTCTGCCTTCCAGTGGACAACAAAGTGAATCTGAGGAAGGCCAGCTCCGCAGTAAGGATGCTAGTTCACAGAGGGGCAGAAAGAGCAGCTGCCCCTGCGGTGTTGTGTGCAAAGTGCAGTAGGGCCTGCTGAGGATTCAGAGGGAAAGTCATTTCTTTCAGCAAGCTAAGATGTGGATCTAAGTTACCTGAGACTGGCAGGAAGGGACAGCTGGAATAGTCACTGCCCTCCCATGGTTAGGGCACCATGCAGTGACGGGTAGAAGAGGCACACGGCCTGCACACTTGTCCTGGGAGGGACTGTGCAGCATACCTGGCTGGGAAGTCAGTCATGAACAGCTCTGGGACAAGCTCCTGCAGTGGCACAGGGACCTCGGGGTGTCTGGGGCAGGAGATGAAGTCCCGCTCAATGGCTGTCAGCACGCAGTCTTCCATATCAAAGTACTGCACGCCCTCTGACTTCTCACTCGGTTCTGCATGCTGGGACCAAGATGTCTCGCAGACCGGGCAGGGTACGTACTGCTCCATAAGTGGTGTCCCATCACTTTCTGTGGCTGTCAGGGCTAAATGGGGACAGAGAGGAGACAGTTCCTGTGAACTGGATGTGTGTGGGTGCTCTGAGAAGTACCCTACAACCCTGGGCCTGGCTGGCTTTACATCCCCAGGGAGCCAGAAATTTGGCACCACTCTGAGGTACCTTATTGCTTTAGTTTTGATTTTAAGGCAGGGTTTGGTTATATAGCCAAAGCTGGCCTCAAACTCACGATTCTCTGATCTCAGCTCTCCAAACGCTGGGGTCACAGCAGGTACCAACTGCACTCACCACCTGGTGACTTTGTGCAGGAAAACTGTTGATGCCAAAAGATTTACCAAGGAGGAACTATTCCATGGTATAGACCCAGAGTCAAAGTATCCCGCAGCCCTTGGAAGGCTGGTAGAGGTGGGCGAAATGAGAGTGGTAGGGACTTTACCTGCATGGCTGGGTAGGACTGAGTCTGAGCCACACTTCATTACCCTGACTACAGTTAGTACGAGCTAGAGACAGTAGACCTGTTGGAGCGCTCTGGGCAAGTTAAATGCAGGAGATTGTGAGTATAGATGATCATAGGATGTTTAGCGTGGACTCATCTATCAGAAGTATACTGTTTCTGTGTTCTCTCATTAGGAGGTGGTAAGAAACACCCACAGAAGTACCCTGGGGCAGGGCAGGGACCTCCTTGGTATAAGACAGTGTGGATTCCTAGATGTTCTGGGCTTATCTGGCATTCACAGGAATCCACAGTGAGAGACTCTTGGCCACTGGCTCCCAGGGCTGGCTCTAGGACATCTTGTCTGAAACGCTTGGCCAGGTTTCTTCTGTCTCAGATTACTGTCTACTTGGTTCACCTGCCAAATCCCCAGCACCTGCTGAGGCGGGGCACGGGCTGGTAGGGAGCTAGGAAGTGGCCAGAGACTTGACACAGGTCTTGGGGGGCCCCCTTGGCTGGCCAAGAGTCCTCCAGGCACTTTGCCTCACACCGATTGATTTCCTCTGAGGGCCTCTACCTAAGCCGTTTTCCATGTTGGTCACTCTTTGCAGCAACATGCTAAGAAGCCAGGTTCTATGTCTGGGATATGTATCCAGTGGTATTCTACCACATCCCTGAGTACTGTCTGGAGGTCCTGGGATATAAGCCTCTGGGGCAGGTGGGTAGACTAGTTCATACAGGCTTGTGTGACAGACAGGGTGCCCTGAGTCCACCCTCTACCCTTTGATCTGGCTAGGTTAAATGCAGGAGCTAGTGAGTATAAAAGATACTCCAGAGGCTGCAAGGGCTCGGAGAAGCGCTCCCTCAGCCGGCTCTCCCCACAGCTGCCTTCCTGCTGCTGCCCCCACAGCCTTCTCCCTTCTGTCTGCTCTCTGTCCACCTCAGTAGCAAAACAAACAGAGGACCCCAAGGGGTTCACTTCAAACAGTATTTTCTTTGGTCAGACTGTCGATGGGGAAATGGATTCAAAGAGTCTGAGAAGGGCTGTGTGGGTGGTTTGATCACCACCAGCGTGAGTAGGGACACACAGGGAAGGAGGAAAAGGAACTACAGCACTGGCCTCCCTCACCGTCCCTACACTAGGGACAGACCTCCACTTCCGGGTCCTCCTGATGTCAAGTATATGCACTTACACAAGGCATATATATGGTTCTTTGGGCCACGCGTGGGACCCAGAGACCTTCCCCCTGTATACTGTGGGCAGCCAGGACACCTAGTTCTGGTCCATTTTTTGTGGGTCACACTGTTCCCAAAGCACTTCTCTGCTCTGCCCAGAGCAGGACTCCCGTGGAGCCCAGGGCTCTCAGGAAAAGGGCTGAAACCGGTGGCAACTTTGCTTTCTCGGAGAGGCCTCATTCTGATTTAAAATGCTTATCTCTAAGTGTGGTCAAAGGCTTGGCTCCAGAATATTCTCTTACCGGGAAACCACTGATCGATCAGGGAGTTGACATGGTCTGTGATAAAAGCCATGGCTGAGAAGTCCCTCACTTCTGATTGGCAGATGATTTTAATCCCTCCACTTTTTTTCTTCTTCCAGTTCACGTCTGAGGACTCCACACTGTAACGCAGAAATGGAAAGGAGCCCATTGCCAAACTATTGAGGAGCTGGAGGTGATTTCCCTGCTTCCAAGGATGAACTTAACTCTCAGGGACCCTGAGGGTCCATGCACCAAGCGGGATATTGGGATGACTCTTCTGTTTATATATTTGTTTATGACTCAACTTTTTCCTTGTCCCTACCCCCCCAAATGGAGTGAGCTCAAATTCTGGGCTGTGGCTACCCTCAGCCTATCCAGAAGAAGTCGTGGAAGGAGGACAGGAAGATGGGGCCATCAGGGCAATCAGAGGGAGGGTCTCTATTTCTAGCAAGCTGTTCTAGGAGCAGAATTCTGACTCCACACGGAAGAGCAGTAGGTCGGGGCTGTCACGGGGCCACTGCTTGGGAACCGTGCTGAACCTGCCCGCATGCTCCCGGATGTTCCCACCTGAGGTAGCCCCCATCAAAAGTAACCAGCAGCCCTTCTTGCCAGTAGATGGTCTGGTTTCTTTTGACCCTGAATGTGCTGCAGCGATTTCTCTGGTTTCCTGTGAAACTGTAAATGGTGACTTTCCGGTTCCTGCTTTTCGTATTCTTCTTGTTTTCAAAAAGCTGAAAGACAGAGAGAAAAGACCCTGTTTAAGAATTCTGGGCTCCCCACTGGCCTTGTGCAGAACTCGAGGAGGCTGGCCTGGCCCCATCTTGATAAATTGCTGCAGCTTCCCACCCGTGCCTCCCACGCCCACTGCTCATCCCCGCTGCCAAGTCAAAGGCCGCATGATCTGGAAGGGTCTCCAGGGTACCCTGGGAACAGATTTTCTAAGCGATTACAAATGGGCTGTTCTTCTCCGAACACTTCCCTCCCCAACTTCACAAGCGGACATTTCATTTGGTAATGTGGACAGGACAGAAAAACAAAACAGGGAAAATAAACAACCAACAACTTATCACCCAGAAGGAAGAACTTTAAGATTTGGGTAGGTATGAGTCCAGGAGTTTTTCTTACTAAAAATATGTGTAAAAAACAGTGGTACAGACTGTGTTTCTCATTCTGCATGCTCTTTGGCCGGGGGATACATCTCAGTGATAGTACCCACCATGCCCCAGGCTCTAGCATGAATTGCAAGCATTGAAAAACAAGGTATACTTTGAAAATGTCATGGCTGCCTTGCTATCAAAACTCACTGACAATCCATTTTCCTAAGGCCGGGGTAGTGATTTCTCTTGCCATTCCTTTCCATTAGGTTGGCTCTTCCCCTCCCTCCAAAATATAGCACTATGACTACGGAAAACACACGAAGATTTCTCTGCTTCAGTAGTGGGGTGCCCGATCTAGGGTCTGACAGTTTTAAGGCTCTGGGTGCATAGTGAGGTTTGGAAAACAAGAGACTGTCACCGCAGCCACTGGCCACCAGGGCCAGGCATCTTTCTGGGCTCTTTGTCCGTCTGGCAGATCTACAAATAGGGAGGCTATTGCTGCGGGAATCTGCATGTCTTTGATGGATGCTGAGGCTGAACTCTTCTCCCCTCTGTCCTCCATCTGAATTTTAACAGGATTTCTTTTGGCATTGATTTCTCAGACAGGCATGCTCCCATCCAGCAGCCCCCCTCCTTGTGAGCTCAGCCTCCCACAATGTGGGGGAGGGGCGCAGTGATCTCCCACTTAGAACACAGCAGGGCATAGTTCAAACGGAGGGCAGAGAGGCAGATGGAACCCTAGGAGAGGCAGTGCCAGCACCCACTCTGTTAGCCAGAGCATCATTTTGGTTTCATAATGAGATCACTCCCCTATCCGCAACACAGGCTGCATGCAACACTTTTAATTGATTTTCAGCCCCTTGTGTTTATTTTTCTTCCCATAAAATGGGAAGATCAAAGAGCATCTTTACCCGAGCCAAGAAGTTGTAATTCAGTAAGGGCGCTCTAATTAGAAGGTGGCAAAAAGCAAAGTCAGGCAGAGATCAATGTCAAAAGAGACGCAAGAGTTCAACAGTGGGAGTGTATGCCAGGGACTCACAAACGGTAGAGTGTGTCCCGATCCCCTGGGGGTCTTCTCAATGACAAGCAGCTGGACTCCATCCTGAAGTTTCTGAGATCTGGAGTTGGGGCTTAACAATGGGTATCTCTCACGGGATCTCAGGTGAGGTCAATTTCGCTGGTCTGGGAACTCCATTTTGAGAACTACCGCTCTAGGCAAATTACTTCTGTATTATTGTCTTGCATGAAATTAGTGCTGACTGACAGCTGGGCTGCCGCTCCATAACTCTGGCTGGACCCACGGAACATCACCCATGGGTTGGCTCTTCACTGTGACCAAAACAAGTGGATATTTTCCAGCAGAGGTTCCACACTTGGCTGCGGAGTGGCATCACCGGGGACCTTTACACAGTCTAGATGATGCAAGCTGGGCCTAGGATGCATCTCTAACTCCAGCCTTTAGGTTCATCAGTGAGATGGCTCAGCACAGATGCTCGCCACTAAGCCTGACAACCGAGTTCAGGCCCTGGGGCCCACATGATAGAAAGAGAGAAGCAATTCCTGTAGGTTGTCCTTACTATGATACTTAGGTATGGACGCTTACAACCAAGATTCTAAATTTGGGTGATCTGAGAAGTCAGAGATTCCTCTCAGGTAAGTCAAGGGTACAGTCAGGAAAGCAAGACCATGAAGTCAGGGCCCTGGGGAGTGATGGAAAATGCTAATTCGTGCCCCAGTTTATAGCTGCTGCACCAAAAGTATGCTGGCTTGGTGGGAGAGCCTGCTTCTGCTAGCACAAGCTCCACGGTGACTGGGAAATGGTTACCATTTGGGACCATAACTCCAGGAGGGAAGAGGCTAAGTCATATGGGTACAAACCTGGTATTTCCAGCCTAGGCCAATGGCTTCACACTATGCTTTCCTCTCAACCCCGTGTCAATCCTTTCACGGCAGGGGAGCAGCCTTCAGTTAGGTCCCACCAAAGCACAGAAGTTGTAATCGTCCCCCCAAGAGTATGCTTTTAGAAGCCCATCCATCCCGATGCCTTATCTTCTCAGGAGCTACCTGCAGGTCCATCTCAGCCAAGCTGATCAGCATCCGTGCTATGAATCTCTGCCAGAAGCCAACAGGCACGAAGCTCATCTTAAACACCCGCTGGATGGTGTTAGCCATTGGGTGCCGCATACTATGGGTGTCCAGTCCAGGTTTGGATGGAAGGAGGTGTGGTAAGAGGTAGCTGAAAAACAGAAGGGAAGAGATGATTAGTCGTGGCCTGTGGTCCCCTGCAGGACCCTGGTCCCTTGAGAAAGCCTCTGCTGCGAAAGCCAGGCATCCTCCCTATAGAGTTGGAGAACCTAGAGGGACGTGGATGGGAAGATGGGAAGACATAAAAAATGCCAGGCTCAGTAAATCGGAGTTGCTTCTCAGAAAACTGGGTTGTGGTTGTGAAATCGCTTAACACCGACTTTGGTTCGCGGAGGGAAAACAAATACAGCTGCACTGTTCTGAGGACAAGGCAGATATCGGGGTCAGGGTGACTGTTTCCTTGGTCTTCGAAGCTGTTTATTGTCCTTGGCTAATGAAAACAACACACGACCTTAAAAGTTAGAACATGGCGGTTTTGCGCAGAACAAATGATGTTTTATGAGAACACAAGTGGACATGGTCATCGTTAAACTCTTGCGTCACTATGTGACCTAGGTGCTTTTGTCTACTGTCATTTAAAAGAGCGGACAGCCAGAAAGTCGCTCCCCACAAATGCATCTGGAAAGTGAGATATACCATGTGCTATGAACTATGAGTTAAGGGGCAGGCACAGGGCAGGCATGGGCTATCCTGGCAAAGCAGAGGCTGGATTCTTTTCTCTTTAAAAGATATTGTTATTATACATACGGATGTTTTGCCTACATGTATCTCTGTGTGCTGTGTGTGTAGTACCCATGGAGTCCAGAAGAGGGCGTCAGAACCCTTGGGACTATAATTACAGATGGCTGTGGGCCTCCATGTAAGTGCTGGGAATGGAATCCAGGTCCTCTGGAAGAGCAGCCAGTGCTCTTAACTGCTGAGCTATATGTACAGCACCTGGTATAATTTCTTACTAAAGGCTTTGCCTTCAGCAATCCCAGTCCTGCTGACCATGCCCTCACAAGAACCATAGACCACACGACAAAAACTCCAGCACCAGACACGAGAAACCTCTGTCAAGTTGTTGGTCAATGGAATCCAAGAGATTCTCAAAACAACATATTGTTTTGCTTATTGTGGTTGCCCTTCGCTGCCTCCCAAAGGTTTAAGGTGAGTTCCGATTGCTGCAAACTCACACTTCAGACACAGGATCTAACCTGGAGGTTCTCTCCCTGAGGGCTAGCTTTCACAGTACCAGAAGGTGCTAAGCAAGCTGCCAAGGGAGGAAGCAAGCAACAGTCACCCAGCTCTGATCCCATGACCCACAATCCTCACCACAGCAAGGTAGCCCTGACTGTGCAATAGTGGGGTCAGATCTTGGCAGTAGCCAACGGCTGTCTATTTAAGGCCTGGTCAACAGGAAGGAAATCATGGCTGGTGCTGGAAATGCCGCTAACTTCCTGGGGCTCGTGAGGTCATGGACCTATTACTCCACTTTACTAGACCAGAAACATTTCTGGCTGAATTCTAAATCTACACACACACACACACACACAGATGAGTCTAGCTCCCACACCCCTTTGTCGCTGACAGACTATTACAGAATACCACTAAATGGTCAGAATGCCGAGATTACCTGACTGTAGGCTACCCAGGGGAGAAGCATACGTTTGCAACACAGTCCTGCACCTAAGACTCAGACAACACTGGAGAAGAAGGGGAAGAAATATTCTCAGAGCCCAAGGACCATGAAGTCTGCTGTGAGACTGTGTCTCCTAAAAATAACAAGGAAGCTGTACCCGTGATACCTTGACAAATATGATTACCCCAATAAGACCCGAACAACACACCAAAACCCACCAGAAAATGAAAGTGAAAATGTCACAGGGTCCCAACCTTAGATAACCAATGAGACTACTGGGAGAGCAAAAATTAGTCTCTACTGATCTGGGAGGTCCTTCTGTATATGTGTTGCTTTTATTGATTGATGAATAAAGCTGTTTTGGCCAAAGGCTTAGCTAGAGTAGAGCTAGGCAGGAAACGCAGACAAAGATACAGAGAGAGAGTAGGCAGAGTGGAGGAGAGGCCATGTAGACGCCAAGGAGCAAGAGGGCCTAACAATTACTGGCAAAGCCACGAGCCTCAGGCTGAAATAGAAATGAATAAAAATGAGTTAATTTATAGTTAGAGCTAGCCAGTAGGAAGACTAAGCCATTGGAAAAACAACTGTAACTTAATTTTAATAAGCTTCAGAGTGGTTATTTCATAAGTGACTCTGGGAACTAGCGAGTGGGGACCTAGTGGGTAGAGAGAAACTGGTCTAGTGGGACTGGATGAGATGGAGAAAGGCCTCCATCTCCACTTTCCTAAGGATGAGTCTTTTGGTTGGCTACAGTAACAAGTCATATACATGCTTGGAAGTCATATACATGCAAGGCTAAATAGACTCATCAGGTTCTATTTATATATTTACACACACACGCACACACACACGCACACACACACACGTAACAATAATGATAAAAGAAAGAGAAACAATGAGTTCGAGAGAAAGTGAAGGGGGATGAACAGGACCAAAAGGAATTAAAAATACATGGCCATTGAGGTCAACTCTTTTTTTTTTTTCCGAGACAGGGTTTCTCTGTAGCTTTGGAGCCTGTCCTGGAACTAGCTCTGAAGACCAGGCTGGTCTCGAACTCACAGAGATCCACCTGCCTCTGCCTCCCGAGTGCTGGGATTAAAGGCATGCGCCACCATTGCGCAGCGAGGTCAACTCTTGAAGGGAACAGTAGTCCCTGGGCAGAAAGGCTGTCTTAAGGGGTAGCTAAGACTGGACAGCAGAAGTGAATTATTCCTGTGTCTGATGAGTGTCAATGAGTTCATGAACCCTGGGCAGGGCAGTGTGCCCTCTGAGGATGCGGGCTAATGCAGGTTGTGCCACTGAGATGGCCACAGATGTGGGTCGGGGCCTTCCAGAGATGGTAAGAGCTAAGGCATTTCTGCCAGCAGGAAATGAAAGTGCTGGAAAAGACAGGTCTTGGAAGCTCATCAACCCCGAGTTTCTGAAGGACTTGGCAGGGGTGGGGGTGGGGGTTCATGGGCTACAGGTGGAAGACCCAGGTCCCAAAGGAGTATCTGTGTCTGTATGGATTCCAAGACCATAGCTGCATTGTTGACCCACGGAAGCCTAGGGTGTAAGGAGCTGGAACTCACCTCAGGCACAAGGGAAATGAGGTCTGTGCTAGGATGGAAAATGTTCTGCTACTCACAGCTTTGTGAGGATCCAGACACACGGGACACAGGACGTAACATGACCAAACAGTAAGAGCAGTGCTGCTGATCCCTACTCTCTCCGGAACTCCTGCGTGTAAGAGACACTGTTCTATGCAGTATAATCTATTTACTCCTGACAGCAAGGGTAATAGCAGTAGGTAATGATATTGTTGTTATTCTGCAGGGGAGAATAAAGGTAGCTGGGGCTCATTCTCTGGCAGTCTGTCACCTTGCTGTGCAGAAACTTCCTTGGACTTGGCAGTAACCTGGCTGATTTTTATTGTTCAACCATATAGGTAGAATCACACACAACACACACACACACACAAGATACTCTTACTGAATGCCAGTATATAATATATCCTTACTTCTCTAATTCACTGATAAATGATAAAACCAGAATATTGTTAGATCACTGACAGGTGGCCCAACCTTGAGCTTTTATTGGCCAATGGCAATGATATGGAATAAGGGACCATGAGACAGACCTTGAATCTGTTTTTTGAGGTTTTTATCTTTAGGACTCTGCTCATGACTCCATAAAAATGAAGCACTCCTCCCCTCAACTCTGTTATGGCCAAGTGTAAAGGAGGGCTGTTTCTGTGGACGGCTGATTTACACCAACAGAATCTCTAGAATGGCTGCACAGGGACCAAGCCAGCTCCCCACTGTATGGCACCACCGTAAGGCTCTGGAGTTGGAGCACGGAGTGATGATGTGTTCTAGGAGAGGTTCATCATAAGGGTTCATGGATTTGGGATACTCGCTGCTGCTATCAAAGCCAGGAAGTGGATGAACCAACCAAGGACATCAGTGGAGCCTGGGTAGCCACCAGAGTTTTGGTACCCTCTCAGGGGTCCTATTTCAGGGTTTGGGGCATTGGCAGTTCTCATGTTCAGGAGGGTGAGTGTTGACATGGAGTAACGCAGGTGACCATGAGAGACAGTCTATAATGGAATAGCAGAGAACAATTAAAACATGCTGTCATAAGTTCCCAGCATCACTACCTTTGTGCTTTGGGCCTTTCGTAAATACAATGGGGGATTAAACTTAAGCAGAGCCATGTCAGGATAGTTGAGTTCATACCCAAGAAGGCTACTTATCAGGGGCAGAAGATGCACTGGATAAGGATGACCATGTCCAGGTGGGTCAGAGTGGGACGGTGAGAGATTTCCCTATGCTGCGGGGAGTGTTGTAGCATTTAAAAGGAAGGAACCGTTTATGGCATTTCTGTTCTGCATTTCCTCACTGCAGCTAGACACTGGGGAGGGAATCTGTAGAAAGTGAAACCCTGGATGAGGGGAGACTACTGTAGATGTCCCCAGGAGAAGCAGAAGATAGCACTTGGGAGGTGGTAGAGTCCCACAGTGGAGGGGTGGACTGAAGCAGACGTTAGGGGCGTGGAGAAGAATTTGGGGTGGTGCGGATGATGTGCCCAGCGAGATGAGGTCTTGGGCATGCTTCCAAGTGTTACTCCAGCCTTCCAAGAGGCAGCGTTGTGGAAGCCCAGGCCTGAGCCTGTCCAACCAGTCAACCTTAGTGGACTTGCAAGTGCATTCTGAGGACGCAAAACTGGCATGTGTGTCCACGTCATGGAATGTTTTCACTCATTGCATTACTAAGCCCCAAGGAGAACTACCCTTGCCTGGTTTTCTAACCCCTTTTAATAAGTGGATTCCCTCCAACTGCCTGGAAACAGTAGCCATGGCGCAGATATGGGGTGGTCAAAGTGGCGCTTGCTGTGCTACCCTCCTGTTGACCCAAGCTAAGCACCTGGCCATTCCCCGGAGGTAGCTATCCTGGTGGTGGTAGCCCTGGGCATCAGTGTCCTTGGACCCCATTCCTTTCTTCAGCATATGCCGGGCTATGGCCTCACCTGTCATTGGCAACAGGAAGGGCAATCTCAAACTTGGCCAGGAACTGGAAGTATTGCTCCTCAGTCTGCTGTGTGAAGCCCGTCCCGACCAGCAGCATCCTGAGGTCCTCTGCTCGGATCACCCCATTCTTCGCCACCGACCGTGAGCCCTTGATGTTGAAGATCCTCTGCAGGCATTCAGACAGCCAGATGGGGTCCAGGAAGTAGAGGTTCCTCAGGCCATGGCTCGTGTCTGGGAAGTGCAGCAGGGCTCCTGTTTCTATGAGGAAGCTGATGGCTGCAGGCAGGGAGGGAGGAAGCTGGGTCAGAATCACACAGGGACCAGAAGGGACTCAGTGATGACCCTGTTCCCAGGAAGAAACCAATACTTCTGGCATTCCAGGCTCATCAGACAGGGTGGGCAGCTGGAGCCTGGTGACACACTGTGCTGCTTGTGTCCTGAGTTGATTGAGGGTCAAGCAACTACAAGTAACCCTTGTTATCAGATTAAGTACCTGTGACTTTCACCACTTGATGGTATTTACCTATGAAGTCCCCAAACAACACATGAAGTTCTTTTATAGTTATGCGCAGACACAAATGAACTGTGAAAAATGCGAGTTGTCTTCTGTGTTCCTACCTGAGCTCTCTCATGCGGTGAATGATCTATCTGTTGCCACGTTTAAATTTTGTGCATCTGGAGCAATTTTACTGTCTACAATGACCCTCAAGCACAGGGCTAAGGGAGTGCCTAGTGCATCTAAGTACAAGACTGATTTATAGAGAGAACGCGGCCTTAGCTTAGCAACGCTAGGCATGAACAAGCGGCCACTGCATGAGCTAACCCATCAATAATACATGTTAAATAATTAACGAGGTATATGTGCTGGCTAGTTCTTATTGTTACCTTGATACAGCCAAGACTCACCTGGGAGAGTCTCGGCTGAGGAAAGATCTAGATCATCCCTAGGCCTACGGGCGTGTCCGTGGGAGATTGTCTCGATTATTAATTGACCTAGCCCATTGTGGGCGGCACCATTCTCTAGACAGGGAGTCTTAAATAGTAAAGGAATGGAGAAAGCTAGCAAGAAACTGAACAGCCAAGGAGCAGGGGTCCATTTGTTTCTCTCTCCCCTTGACTGTGCGTGCAGTGTGACTAGCTGCCAGAGTTCCTGCTTTGACTTCTTCTCAGCGACTGTAAGACAGGTCCTCCCCTAGGCTGCTTGGGGTCAGGGTATTTTAAACACAACAAAGGAAAGGAACTGAAATGGTAAAAAAAAAAAAAAACAGAAGTGTATCCGAAACAATCAACAGTTATTGATGGTTTCATTGATGACAATGTGAGCAGAGGCAGCAGCGACCTGGTCCTGTTACTTCTCCACAAGCAATGGTTTCCCTATTTGCCGAGGCACTGCTTGTGGTGACCTTTCAGATGCTAAGCACCATGGCTGTAATTGTTTAACCGCGCTGTTTCCCTGGACTGATGTCCTGGAGGATGGTGACACAGAGGTTGTCCCTGTATGTATCCTCTGCAGAGCAGCTGCCATGCTCCCTGTCCGAGGAAAGAAGGGGGAGGACAGCGGGAGGGCGTGGCAGCAAGGAGAAGTGGAGGGAGGAAGCATGAAGGCGAGTGAACACAGTGCTGGCCTGCTGTGCTGAGGGTACAGGTGGGGCCGTGACATACAGAAGTCTCATAGGGGCCTCCCCCTACCCCACTCACGGGCTTTGGACTTCTGCCTGACCTTCAGGTCCCCCATACCAATGGCCCTGGGTGTCCACTCCTGGCTTACCGGACTGCAGGTCCTCGTAGTCTTTGATGTCATTGCCGGGCGTCTGCTCCACCAGCTGCTCCAGCTGCCTGTCCGTCAGATACTGAACTTCATCTCCCAGACTGCGGCGTTGCTGCTCGGCCAGCACGGCCTCCTGTAGGCTGATGTAGCTCCTGGGGATCTGGGTGCAGGCAGGGCAAGGCTGAGGCCCTCAGGTCCAAGGGGTGCTGCCTACATTAACACTCCCCATCACCCCACTGTTTGGTTCTAGGGCCAGAGGACATGGGTAATTTTTTTTTTTTGGTTTGTTTGTTTTAACAGGATGAGAACAGTAAAATGGAGTCAGAGCACGGTGACAACAGACTTAGTAGTGCCAGGACTATTGTGATCGGCCAATGACCCTGCCCTGCTTCCACCTGGAACTCCTGGCTTTAAATACAGACATCTATAGGCCTTGCAGCAAGTGACTGTAGCGGGAAATGGGAGCCTCTGGTCTAACTGAATGAGGGGTTACTTACCAGCCTGCCAGCGAGTTTTTGACAGCCAATAGTGCTGCCCACATCCTTCATGTTGCACGTGACGTGGAAAATCAGTTGCCGCAGCCCCTCCTGCCCTTCCAGGTTCTTGCAGGAGATCTCACTGTGTGTGCAAAGATATTGGGGGCTTAATCAACATACCACTTCTTTGTTTGGGGTACGTAGCATCCCTGTTTCCCTGGAGGTTTGTCCCAAATGCCGACGAGTCATTAAAGAGAGACCAGGAAGGTTCTTGGGGATTTGCTCTGTGTATAAGCCCTGTGCGGGGGTCCTACAATATGTCACCTGGGTCTGTCTTCCCAATATGCTGCGTTCACAGAGGAAGAGTGAGGTACTGGGACTCCCAAGGGTGCTAGCTGGGAAGGAGGCTGTAAGACTGAACCAGCCAGAACTCCTGGTATTAAAAACCCTTCCAAATCTTTCTTGGGGCATACCAGGAGTCCCCCAAATCCGGCTGCTGCATTCTGAGGCAGATTGACGGGCCATCCTGACCTGAACAACACCTGTACCCACGCCGTCCCTCCCGGAGTGAGGGGATCCTAGAATAGCCACACCAACGCACGTTCTACTCTGATCAGGGAGCCTTGTTTTCTTAACTAAGCCTCAGATTCACAGTCCTGAAAAATGAGTACCTGAGGCTTGACAATGTGATGGCTACGGACAAGAGGTAAACTGAGTGACACCCCAGAGTGGCTAGTCTTGGCTGCACCAAGCCTGTCCCCCCTTCACACTCCTGCAGTTACTTTCAGACTTAACTGCTGCTCTCTGCTCTACTTGGGTCTAGTGCAAGGCCTGGGCTATCTGTCCTCCATCAGTGATCTGAAAATACTGTCATGTCCCTTTGTCCCATGGGAGCTGTGTGTTCTTGGTACTGGCCTTGAGGAGAGGAGACCCCAGAAAGGATGCACAGGTTTGGTGTCTCGAGGCTCCATCCCTACTCATCTAGGGGACCATGCCCTGCTCTGGGCACCACCCCCTGTCCAGAGGAGCCTGGCTCATCCCCAGGACAGACGCCAGGCAACTTGGGGTCTTGGTGAACAGAGCACACGTGGTGGGGGCAGCAGCAAGCCAGAGGCAGGCAACACTCACTGCAAGTGTTTGAACGTGATGTCCGGGAAGCCCGTGGCTCTGGAGCCTGACGGCGAGCGGCAGAGGGCCAGCACATAGGCCCGCAGCGTCGCTATCCTCTCCACTCGGAATTTGGCTTCGATTAGGTCCAGGTGTGTTCCAACCACTAGCACAACAGCATTTGGGGCCTTGGCCTGTAACAGAGAATCCCACAGCCGAGTCCGGTGCTTTTCCCCCCAGATAAAGAGTAGGAAACAGTTTCCTTAGTGTGCAAATGTGCCAACCCTGGACGTTAGTGGCTCACACTCAGCCGCCATCCTGAAAGTTATGGGCCAGTTATGAACTGAGATGCCCTATGGCCCACTCCATGCAGTTTAGCCCATGAAGAGGGATGTCTGCTCCTTCTAACCACCTGAAGGAGAGGCCTGTGCCAGGCCAGTGGCACCTTTACCCTGGGAGGCAGTGCTGCCTGCCTTGCATGCATGGGGCTATTAGGTTTCAGGTAAATAAGAAAATAACAAGAACACGGGGCCCTAAGGCCCAGGAGGCCTCTTAGTTCTCGGTGTGAAAATTAAACAAGGCTGTGATTTGGGACCCTCTGGGAGAGCCCTTCAGTAAGAATAGTGTTTCTCCCTTGCACCATCTCTTTGTTCTTAATTCACACCAGAACCCTGGGGTGCTGGGTTTTGAGCACTAGAAGGCCAAGATGGGGGGGGGGGCTCCTCACCTCGATGTTGAGCAGCCAGAACTGGAGGTTGGCCACGGCTTCCTCCCCCAGTGCCAGGTTCCAGACCACCACATACAGGGCCTTGTCCGTGAAGAAGCACTGGTTGACGGTGGCCATGCTGGCAGGACCCCCAATGTCCCAGACATTGAACTCCACAGACTCAACCTACTTGAGCAACAAGACACAGAAGGGGAGGCATTTGAGTGACCCACGGGGTGAGCAGACCACAAGAAAATTTACAATTTGGAATGAATCTGGAAAAGATATGGTCATGGAAAAGTTCCAGACTCCAGTGTGTCTAAATTAGCAATCTTGGCGAGGGAAAAGTGGCCCAAAGGTATTTTCTGGGGGCTTCTCTTTGCTGCTAACAGAGTGGGCATCCAGGGAGATTATGGCCTGTTGTGTTGGTTCTCTTAGGCTCTCTAGAGTTGGGAGACATCTGGTGGCAGGAGGGCCCCCACTTTGACATCATGGCTCCCACCCTCTCTGAGCAAGGGCCAAAGGGAGGAGGCATCCCTGAACTTGTGTAGGTCAAAGGTTAGCGGCCACCAACAAGGCTGGGAAACCCCCCTGACATGAGAATCCAACAACAGGAACTGGGCTGCCAGGAAGACCGTGGAAGCAGTTTCTCTATCACTGTGTGAGCTCAGGGCTGGCCTGGAAGCCGAGGCTGCAGTTAGCTGTAGCCAGCAGGCATTTCCACGAGGAAGCATTTGGCCTCTAGGACATAGACAGCGTGCTGAGAGGGTTTTGTCTAAAGATGAAAGCAGACAGCTGTTCTCAGCCAGCTGAAGGTCAGCTGCACAGGGCGGGGCGGGATGGGCCTCGGTGCTCACAAGAGCTGCAGTGGCTTTCGAGTGAAGGTGGTTTTGTGCTCTCCACCCCTCGAGCCTGGGTACCCGTCCGCTGAAGAACAGCTGGGAGCAGGAGTGATGAGTCATCCTCAAAACAGCAAAGCCAAGGGGACTGCAGAAAATTCGGGTTATTTTTGAGAACCTTGAGACGTGAGTCAGAGTCCCTCCCTGTCTGTTCTGAGTGGGCCTGGTATTCATTATCTCAGAGTTCTGAGCCCAACAGGCAGGACCCTGCTCTGATTTTTATTTACTTTTGGTGCTTGGGACTGAACTCACGGCCTTGCAATGGTCATCACAAGCTGCCCCGCCGACGTGCACTTCTTCTAGCCCTAAGGGTCCCGTTCTAGGAGCACCAGCTCCGAGTGTGTTCGCTTACACCCTCGGGAGGCTCCAGTTCTCAAACTGGATTTCCCTGATTTGGAAGAGGGTTTTATGTGGAAAAACTCTGCCATCAGACTCAGCTCTCATCGTGCGGGGCTTGGACACAGCCTCTGTGCGTTCTCCCCCGTAAGCCTTTCTCCACCTCGGGTGCTTGAGTCAGCACAGCGAGGCAGAAACCCAAACACAGCAGATGAGGACACTGTTCGCACTCAGGGCAAAACCACTTTACGTGCGTTCTATGGATGGGGCGCTCTTACGGTTTGAATCAGAAATGTCTGCTGAGGTTTATGTCTTGAACACTTGGTGCCCTGCTGGTGAAGTCTTAGGACATCCTAGAGACCTAGGGAGGGGAGACTTAGATGGGGGAAGTAGGTCCCTGGAGGTAGGTCCTCGGGAGTGTATTATCCTGGCCACTTCCTGTCACTCCCTGCTTCCTGTCCCCCGTGAAGTGAACAGCTGTTCTCATCACACACATCAACTGTCATGATGCTCGGCTCAACAGAAGGGGCCCAGCAACTGTGGAATGAGCCCTGTGGGACCCAGAGCCAAAGCCGTGAGCTCTATTCTAAGTCATCTCTGACAGTTACTTCGCATTTTGGTCACAGCACATAGACACAACTAACACCAGCACCAGGCAGAGATCCCAAAGGTTCTTTTCTGCTTCAAAAGGTTCAAAGAAAAGTTGATGTCCACCCGCTTGGTCCTGGACGGAAGCGAGGATGACGAACGAGCTGGTGAAGAATTCATCAAGGTATTTGATGGAACTTTCCCAGAGCTTAAATGGAAGCAGGAATCAGGGAGGACAGGACATTGGCTCCAGGTGTACCTTGTCAGCCTCCTTTTAAGGGCGCTGAGAGATGCTGAGGTGCACCTCACTGTCTGCCGTGGTACTTTGCTCTTAGCCCAAGGGGAGCTCCACCCTAGTCTGTTTCAATCTAGTTGCCGAGGCCAGCTGAAGTCCAAGCATGGGCTCATTAAGAACCCCACAGGGGAATCCAGCAGACAGGCAGGGTCAAGAACCACTGGCCCGGAGCCTTGACTTCATTACGCTAGAAAAACTACAAGGTCATGGAAAGAACTGATCTGTCACTCTTGGCAAGAGCTGGCGCAGAGAAGCATAGAACATCTTGGGTCTTGGACTCAGAGTGCCCAGGGTATGGGGGTGGGGTGGGGATGGAGAACAGCCCACAGGAGCGCCCTCCCACCCACTTCATGTCCACCATCCTTCACCTTGGCTTTGGAGCCTGCTGGTCTCTGGAGCTCCCATTTGGTGGTCCTGATGGTGGCCTCGCTGTGTGCTACCTGAGGGGCCTTCCCGGTCTGTAAGATCTCCAGGAGGGTGGACTTGCCCTGGCGTGGGGGGCCCACGAGGATCATCTTCATCAGCTTGCACTTCTCGGCTTTGCGCAGCTGGGCACGCAGGAAGGAGAGTGTGGCTTTGGGGCCTGTGAGAAATCAGAAGAGGGGACTTTAGATGACACACAACAGGGATGAACTCACAGTTCTCAGGAGGCCCGATTCCATCCTAATTTCTATGTGGTCCAAGGGAAGGTGTGGAATCTGGGGCAGGGAGGAATGATAATAATTATCCCCAGCATTAAGTGTGACAGTCAGGAGTGAGGGACAATGCCCTTGCTGCCCTGGTTGGCATACTTTCCTACCTACCCATTCCCGGTCTTATCACTGCTGGTGGCTACTGTGTTGGGGCCAGTTTCATAAACTCTGAGGCTGGAGTTGGGCCCCACTAGCTCCATCCTTCAAATCTACCAAGGGAACCTGAGTCATCTTTCCAACGCAGCGATGAGAACAGGAGGAGGCCCTACCTTCTTTCCTGACCTCGGCAGGCACATTGCTGATGTTCAGATCTTCAATGTCCAGCTGCCAGAGGTTTCCCAGCTGGCCCAACTCAGGAGGGAGCTCTCGGAGGCCAGGATTGCTGTAGCAGACAAGTCACAGTGAGAGAACAAACACACACGTGAACACACAGGCCTACAGCTTTCACAGCCCTCCACGGTCTGCAGGGGCCGTTGCCGAGTTCTATTCCAAGCCGTGTGCCTTGGGCCTTATTCCTATATTCCATTTAGACACTAAGCCCGTTACACCCCTGCATCAGCAGTGGGAACATCAGTTCTGTCTCCTGTGAGTCTCTACAGCTTCAAACTGAGTCCCCGCCCACAACTACCATCAAGATGGTCGCTACTTCCTCTTGTAAAGGCTCTTCATTTTCAACCGTAATGCAACACTTTCTACGGCGCTCAAGTTTTATTTGCTGCTTAATCCCCTGACAGGAGCCGGTACGCAGTGAAGTTCAGTGCATAAAGGGGTCAGGGACACAGATCTCCTCTTCACTGTCCCCCGGCCAAGCAACAAACTGTGACCACTCATCTTCCTGCCTCCACTTTCCACATCACACTAGGGCTAGGCTTCTCAGTAAGCGGATGGTCCCCCTGCTGCCTGGACCCTCCCACTGTGAGCGAGGACCTCTTCACTGGGTTGCACCTGCCCTCAACACACACTTACTTGCCCAAGTAGAGCTCTGATAAGTTCTTCAGCAGGCAGACCGACGGAGGGACTGCGTCCAGATGATTCTCATTCAGACAAAGGACCTCCAAAGATTCACTCAGGAAAGCTGGGAACTCCAGCATGCACGCTGCCAATGAAAGTCAAAAGACACCGTGCTTCTGAGCTGTCCTAGACAACTGCCATGTCCGCAGAGCATGCTGGGAAACCCACAGAGCTCATCTCCCTGACTTACCAGTTCTAATTCTACAGCCATCCTGCCTGCATACGTGACAAAGACATAAGGACAAGGACACTCAGTGACGTGTTGCTTTCAATAGCATAGAGAAAGGAGAGTGGCCTATCCTCCATTGTTAAAGTCTGCAGGGGATTTGCTAAACAATAGATAATGCCCAATGATTACAAAGCACGGTGCAGGTTACATGTATGTAAAGCGGTGGCTTTTGGGGAATTGGAAAAGCCAGGTGCAGAACTATGTCCCTACAGGGGCTTGTTACCGTGACAGAAAATATCTGCAGATATACACACGCGTACTAACCCATCACGTGAATGTTACAGGCATGCACACGCACACTACACACATGCACACACACATATATGTGTGTATGCCACACCAACTCATAGTCATGTCTAGAGAAGAACTTACTAGAAAGCTAAATCCTCATTTTGTTTTAAAATATACAGCATTAGCTCTTCAATGAAAGAAAAAGCTAATCAACAAAGAAACACATTGGGAGGCAAGTTTTTTTTTTTTTTGTAACTGTTGCTTAAGATGTTACTCTCTGGAAAACCAGTCAACTCTTTAGTATTCAAGTAAGTTCATTCATGAGGCTAATTATAAGATTACCATTAAGATCACGTCACATTTGCTGTTTCCACAGCACCCGAGGCTTTGTGCAGAGAAAGAATCTCACACAAAGCTTGGAAACACATTAATGAGATTCAGGGGTTTAGACTACAGCAGGATCGCTGAGGAACCTTTCTCCTCTCCCCATCCCCTACCCCCACAAGCAGGGAGAATGGACAGACTATCCCACTGGGAAGCAGGGAATCCAAGATGCTCACGCTGTCTTAAAGCTCCCTGGTGGGACTGCCAGCCACGGAGATGTAGGGGATAGAGAAGGCGCGACATTCTTGTGTGAGGCTGAAATCGTGTTCAGTTACCTAGATACCACTACTTCCCTCAGCACGGGCATCTCTCCATGCATGGATCAGCAGAACTGATGACCGTGAGGTAACCTGGCCTCAGAGAACATTCTGGGAGAGAGACGATGCCAGACTCTAAGACGAGTGTTAAGAAAACCCTGCCCAGCTCTCTGCACTGTGGGCAGGATTCACCGCAGCTGTGGAAACAATGTTGCAACAAGCTTGCCAAGGCGACTTTGTTCTACCCTTCGTCCTGTAGAAAGATGTTCCAAAGCGCTTTCTTTTCCCTTTGGGTGAAATGGCTTCACATTTTCCTGGAGGGCGTCTAGCAGGGGAAGGTGTGCTTTTTTTGCCCATGGAGGGAACTGAAGGGAACCCTGAGCAGCTGGCTGTGGGGCCGGCCGAGCCTGGTGTTTATGAAGGCTCCTTAAGTGACGGATGAGGGGTATGAGGAGCCACAGCTCGGGCCGGCAGCACCTGTCACACCCCTAGCCAAGTGCTAAAAACTGTGGAAACTGGGTTGGGAGAACACAGCTAGAGGTATTTATGAACTGCTATTTATTCATTAATAATTTATGACTCCACGCGTCTGAATTTTACCGTAAAAACGGTCATCCAAATTATTTTTGGACACGGCATCTGCACAAATAGGACTGCGCGGATGTAAGGAAACCTCCCTGGAAGCTAACTGTCCAGCCACAAACAGGCTGTCTTTTATAGATAATTCTTTCCCTCGGGTCAACCGCCCTGAGAGAAGAACCCTACTGGGGAACAGGGCTGGCAAGGGCATCTTGTCTACACTTCACTCACGGGTGACCCTCACCATCCCAGATGCAATTGAAAACCCAGGAGGCCTTTGTCATCTCTCAGTGCCATGATGCATCCTGCCAGCGGGTCTCTGAAGCTGTGGCCTTCTCATCTGGTTACCAGGTCACTCTGGTGACTTCTCACTGTGCAGCCTGACCTTCCTACGAGCAGTTTCTACAGGCTGGGCCTAGCCCAACTAAGCAACTGGTCTACCTTCCAGTGCCATCACCTTGGTCCCCAAAAGGATCTCACATGCTTGAACAGAAGGCAGAGCCCACAAGTGGCCTCCAGCAAGTCACTCAAGTGGCCAAGACTGTTCCCAGCCTATGGTCTTGTCCATTGTACCACTTGGCACTAGGGAGAATACGGTATTCGTTTCTCTTTCTTTCCAAGTGAAACCCTTCTGTCTGTACTTAATGTCCCGAGGCTGAGGGGCCTTCATTTGAAAAGGGACCAGCTGGACTGAGGGATGGCTTAGTGGCAGGGTGCTTGCCCAGCATGCCCAAAGTTTTGGGTCCTATACTCCAAAGCAGAAGAACATAAAACAGAAAGGCCCAATTATGAAAATTCATAAACTGTATTTCCCTATTAGCATGGCAACAGGTCTCTGTATCTGTCTCCCGGCTGTCTGGTGGCAGCAGCAGATTCAGCAGGTGTGTGGCATTCTGGCAGGTTAGCAAGGTAGAAAGCCTGATTCCCTTACACGACCATGGGTGCACCCTGAAATGGCTTCCAGCTCCTAGAACAGCGAGGAGGGAAGAAGCATCTATTGTATTAGCCATTGGTCTGTGATGACTGAGGTACACGGGGAGCCTTGGTTTCCTCATGTGCAACACAGATGGCGTTGCCTATCTCCCATGAGGACTGAGACCCTTGTGCCTGTAGTTTAGGGTGGCTTTCTGTATGCGGTAGATAGCTAGCTATTAGCATGGCTTGGTCTCCAAGTGGGGAGGCAGGGCCGCAGGCAGGCACCCAAAGAACATGTTAACATCATTTACTTCCTGGCAGACCTTTGACATTCCAACTGGGAAAGGGAAGGAAAATCCCAGCATCTGACAGGGATACAAGGCTACCCTGCCTTGCCTCAACTCTAGGATCCCACGGTTTCACCAGCCCAGCACACACCTGACTCAGTTCCAGAACGCTGGCGCCCTCTGGTGGTGAACAGGGAGATCCGCTTTGTTTTAAGCCCATCTTCGTTTCTGCGGAGGGGGAAAAGAATCCTCAGAAACTTGAGGTCAGCATGTCAACAAGGTGGAGTCTATTAGCTCTGACTATATAACACAGAACCATGGTGCGTGGCATTCTGGAAGGTTCTATGAGGGAGTTCGGGGGTCTTCTAGAAGGAGCAATTGGAAAGGATCATCTAACTGCAACGACCATTAGTCTCACATTCTCAGACTTGGCTTCAAGCAGGTGCAAGCACTTTTTAAGGGAGCATTCTGTTGGCTGCACACTGTCCACTGTCTACTGTCCCCAAGGAAGCTGCCTTTGGGTGTGCGCTCTGCTGAGATACAGGGTAACCTCCAGTCAACGACCCCAAGGGCCTGCTCTCTCCAGGGCTGTCTTCAACCTTTCACCTTTTATTCCACTTATGAATACATTAGTGGTTGGGTTTAGAGTTGGATTTATTAGTTGGTAAGGATTTATAGGCTTCTAGTCTAGGCTGAAGTGGGTAAGAAGCAGATGGAAGGCCCCGCTCACAGGCTGCACGATGTCCCCTGAAGTCCCTATCTCAGGATTTTGGAATCTGGAATGCATATTGAGACTCTGTTGCGTATGTACCTACTTCCACCGAACAGGAACAATCCCTCCTGGAGGGAAGAAACTTCTAAGACACAGGAAGCTTGGGAGAGTCATACCCTTCACAAGCCCCAACTCTCACAGACTGTATAATGAGTCACAGCTGCCGTGGAAGAGGAGACTCTTTGATGGAGCTACCTGTAAGGTGGGCAGGATGCAGCTTTCGGGAGGTGACACCTATGCTTGGGGTGAGACAGTGCTGCTGAGTCACCTAGGGTCCCCAAAGTAGCCCCGACATTGATACTTGGGTAGGATTGCTTCTGTGGTCTGTTATCAGTATCCCATGTGAAGGAAAGATGTTTGGTCATTTCTTACCAGAAAAGGTCACACAGTAATTTCTCCATCCAAAAGTTTAAATCCAGATGCCTCCCAAAGCCTGGCTGTGTGAACACCAGTGTAGTGTATCGAAAGGAGAACATCCCAGACCTGACCTCAGAGCTATGTCACAGTTAAAGCTCAGGTGTGCTAAACATGTAGCATGAAATTGCCCTTGGACCATGTGCATGGGGCCGTATGACACACACATAAGCCCTGTGTTTAGTTTGGGCCCCAACCCAGGCTATCTGGGATATATACAAATCCTCAAAAACCCCCAAAGACATTGAAAATCTGAAACCCTTCTGATCCCAAGCATTTTGGAAAAAAAAAAAAAGACACTAGACAGGTAGGGTCTTTAAAGAAGTGATGGTGTTGACACGCTCATTAGGACAGACCCTCGTCTAACATGGCTGGTGCCCATAAGCTAACAGCAAAGAGGACAAAGATGAAGATGTTCAGGGATGGCCACTTTAACAAGCCAACGAGCAGCACGGTTTCAGGAGGCAGCAGATACCATGATGCCTTGCTCATTAATGGTGAGCAACTATTTTGTCCCAGAAGACCTTCACTCCTACCTGAGTGGGATACAGCAGCCTGGGACTCAGCCATCTCCTGCTCAACTGCAGGGAAACATACATCTGGGGGGCATGGGGACCCCAATCTGTGGTTCTATATACGTTCGGGGTAAAGGAGCCCCCTGCTGGTAGACTGTGGGGCCACTGGATTTATCCCTACTGCTTGTACTAACTTTTTGGAACCCATTCTCTTTGGAGGGATACCTTGCTCAGCCTAGATATAGTGCGAAGGGCCGTGGTCCTTTCTCAAGGCAATGTGCTAGACTTTGTTGACTCTCCATGGGAAGCCTTACCCTCTCTGAGGAGTGGATGGGGTGTGGGGTGTGGGAACATGAAGGAGACAGGAGGAGGGGAGGAAATGGGAACTGGGATTGGTATGTAAAATGAGAAAATATTTTTTTTTTTTAAATTAAAAAAGAAGTCCCCTGCTTACTTGCCAAGTTGGTTTCTGGAGAGGTCCAGGGTCTTGAGTTGTTGGCAGGTCCACTTCTCTTGAGGTGGCAGTGACAACAGCTGGTTTCCCTGTAACCTCAAGAACATTAGGGCCTGAGGAGGGAGGAGAGAGGAAAGAATGGCGTCAACCATGAAAGGGAGGAGAAGGAAGGAGAAGTCAGTCTGCTCTCTGTCAACACGCAGCCAGCCAATCACAACCTCTTTCTCTTTACAAAACTGCCCAAATAGTTTCAAGCAGAGAAGATGAGCAACACATTTAGACTTTCCCTCAAGGTCAATGAGAACCGCACAATAGAAGGGGTCTAAGCGCATCCTGAGGTCAAGGGTTCTTAAGAGAGATGGTTAGTGAGTACCTGCCTGCAGTACACAGGGTACCACTGGATGTCGTGTGATGCTGTCTACCTGCTGCTACCTCTTGGTGACTTCCCCTTTGGGTGGTCCTCGGAGAGAGGCAACAAGACCATGGGTGGTCTGCCTTAGCCACCACCTCAGAGGTCCAGCATGGGCTCTTCGGGGTTTCCACAAAGGCAGTTCATCCCTGTACCTTGCTGTATGCAGGCCCACTGGGGCCCATACTCACTTGGAGGATGTCTTTCTTTAGTGACAGCTGCAGAGACACACCTTGGCTCTTCTCGATGACATTATCCTAGGTCCACCTACAACCACGTGGCCCACGAGGGCCACCACACACTGCTGGACCACATTGGGTCCTCCACATGTTTTGTTTCTCCTTTGTTGAAGGGCTGATGCCATGGCCCACTCTGCATTTCAAGGAAAGCCCTCCCCAAGTGACTAGCCCAGGGCTTGGGCTGAATTGTGAAAGCCTGCCCAATCCCCAATCTGGAGACAAGGGAAAAACAGCAATGCCGCAGAACACAGGGTGAGATTCCACGAGGCTCTGTCCTTTCCTGCTAGCCGAGCTATACTGCAAGGTGTTGGTGTGAGGGATGGATTCAGAACAGGGAGGTGGTGAATGGTAAGAATCCCTGAGGGGTCCCAGTGACATTGACGTGGGTTCTAGTCATCTGCACTCTCATTTCCCCAGCTGTGAATACATGTGAGTCCCTTTCCATGTCCCATGCTTGCTTACGGGTCTGTAACTTGATAGCCCCTCTTTCAGATATATGCATGTTGAAGGGACCCTTGATGTCTTCTGGCATTCTGCATGATCTGAGCAGCTGGCCTCGGAAGAGCAGGGGCTGCGTGTGTGTGTTCAAACATAGTCACCTTTCCCAGGTAATGTGGCCTGTGGCTCCACCATGAGGTCCTCCAGGGAGTGCCCTAATGCTTGTTGGTGACCAGTTAGCAATCCCTTGTTCTGGGATTAACCCAGGGCCTCCCAGCCTGCCTGAAGACCCTGTAGAGGCAGCTGGGGAGTACTGCAGGTAGAGTCTCCTCCTGGAGTTTGTGGTGCACAGTGGGGTCTTTAGGAGTGGGGGAGATAATGCCAGGGGCAGATAAAGTCAAAGCTTCAATGTGAAGCCAGGGACTGTAGCTCAGCGGTGCAGAGTACTTTCTAGCTATGCACGGGGCTCTCAGGACAACCAAAAGCCAGACAAAAGTTCCATAATAAAATCAAGCCCTGAGGTTGCTCTTTTGGATCTGGAACATTCCCTAAAGGTCCATGGGTTAAGAAAACAAACAAACAATAACGGTGGACACTATGTCCCTCAGAGCTATTGGGAGGTGGTGGACCCTTTAGAGCCCAGGCCTGATGGGAGGTGTTCCGCTCACTGCTGGTGCATCCTTGAGGAGGATATCAAACAGAAACCTCTTCTGTTTCCCCTTTAGTCCAAGTCCTGACTGAGAGGTGAAGAGCTTTGCTCTACCACAGTGCATTGCTTCACCACAGGCCCCCCCAAAGCACCGGCTGGTTCCGTGGTGGCTGTGTCTATGGACCGACACCTCCCAAAACTTGAGCCAAGACAAGCCCCTTTCACGTTTAAGTTGGTTATCTCAAGGTGTTTGTTATAGTAATGGAAAGTGACGAGCACAGGGGGACAAACCCTTCCCCAACACAGCTGGCTCCATGGTGACCTTTCCCCTCGCGTCCCTCCTTTTGCTCAAGACCGCACATGTTTTTGATAGGCAAACTCATCCCTCACTTTTTTTTTTTCTTATGTGTTTCACAAACTTAGAAACAGCACAGAGATTCCCTGCGGCCCAGAGTGATTTTTCTTACCCATGCTGACAATGAGGAATGAAGCGTGATTGTACTTACATCAAGCTGGAAAAGCCCCAGGGGCACCTCTTTCAGAGCATTCTCGGAGAAATCCACATCCTTGAGGTGGTTTTTCCAGAAGACAGCCATTTTGTCTGGCAGCGATTCCAGGGCGTTTCTGGAAGCTTTGCAACACCTCTAGGCGTTTGAGGAGAGAGGGAGAACAGTAAGTAGTTTTCCAAGTGTGGCGCTGCCTAGACGTCTGCTTGTCAATTTGATGTCAGAAATGAGGCTATCAGGCAGGGCTCTGGGATCATGGTGCAGGGTGAAGGGAAGGCTTCAAGGGAGCAGGAATAGAGTTTCCTTGGGGGAGACAGAGGTAGCTCATAGTTTTCCCCCCTTCGTTGTCCTGGGAAATAACAGGCTGATTCAGAGCCTTGCTCTCGGGAGACACTGTTTTCCCCACACATATGGTCAGACTAGAAATGCTGGAGGATTTCCTGGTTGGAAACCAACAGCAACAAAGCACAAATATTCCTTATGTTTTTCATCTGCTTCGACTAGCCAGCTTCCCAAGGAAAAAGAACCTCATTTAGTCTGCAGCACTGGGAATGCGACTCCTGCTTCTTCTCATTTCTTAATGCACCAAAGAACTGCACCCCCTCTCCCCCCGCTTTGGCATTTGTGTTTGAAGGTATGACGTATCAGGTTTGTGTGCGCATATACAGACATGGAGAGGTCAAAGGCTAATGCTGGTGTCTTCTCCAGTAGCTCTCCATCTTTCTTTCTTTCTTTTTTAACTTTTGAGACTGGGTCTCTTACTGAAGCTGGAGCTTACCAGTTGCCTAGACTGGCTGCCCAGCTGGCTCCAGGGACCCTCATAGCTTCACTTCTGCTTGCTGGGATTACAGGCACATGCTGCCTTGCCTAGATTTTTAGAAAACGCATGTGACACATGATCTGTATATATGTGTGCTCACATGTATGAATGCATGCATGTATACACGTGTGTGCCTGTGAAGACCAGGGACTGACGGCAGGTGTCTTCTTAGATTGCTCTTCGTCTTATATACCGAGGCAGGATCTCTCACTTGAACTTATCAGAGTTAAGTATGATTGGTCTAGTGGGTTGGCTTGGCCCGGAGAGCCTGTCTTTGTTTCTTGGTGCTGGGAACCTAAACTCAGCCCATTATGCCTGCAAACCAAGCACTTTCCCTATTGGGCCATCTCTCCAGACCCACATATAACTTTTTTTTTAAAAAATGTGGATTCTTGGGGATCCAATTCAAGTCCTCATGTTTGTGTGGCAGGGACTTTACCAAACGAGCCAGCTCCTCATCCCTCATCTCACCCTGTATCAGGGTGCGAGCTGCTGCCGTACAGAACACTGTAGTGGCTACTGTGCGCCCCGAAATCCAGACCCAGGAGGACTGGCTTACAGCTGTTACTACTGAGGACACAGCCTGACTGAGCGCTGTGGGCCAAGTGACACTAGTGACACACAGCACGACCCCACAGCGAGGGTGTGTGGCATGCCAAACAGACTCAACTGTGGCTTTCCTGATACAAACCAAAGGGCAGGACCAGGGATCGGGAAAGTTCTTCAGGTTGTTTCTGGAGACGTTCAGATAGCTGAGCGACTTGAAGGAGTGCATGAAGAGGGCGGGGAGCTCAGTCAGCCTGTTGTCAGCCAGGTCGAGTTCCTGCAGCTTCCGCAGGCCGATCCAGTTAGTAGCTGTGAGGGAAAGAGAGTGACTGTTGAAAGTGTCCCAGTCAGCACAAAAGCGGCTAATGCTACCGGGCCATCAACACAGGCACATACCATTTTCTTCTTCGAACAAGCGCTCCAGATAATTCCTGGATGCAATCAGCTTTTGAAGTTTTGAGAGGTGTAAGAATCCAGGCGGAAGATGGGACAGCTTGTTGCTGGAGATGTCGATTTCCAGTAACCTGGGGCCAGGGAGAAGGGAGTTAGGGTACCACAAGAGCAACAGCAGTACTTAAAGATCTCTCTGTAGGCAAGGTGCATGCTCTCTGTCTGCACACACAGTTTAAAAAGCAAGAGGGAACCTTGGCTCTTTATGTATTTGGTGAACTGTTACAACAATAGACTCTGACTGGTGGGTCCTGGTTCTTCTGAACACTCAGGGATTAAAACTTTTGCCCACATGGAAGGGAACGATGCTCTGGGGATGCTCTTTGGCCACGGAGCCACCTGCTGCAGCTTTCGGGTCCACCCACCTGACCCAGGTTAAGGAGTCTGCTCAGGTAACACTTGCTCTTTACACTTTTGGTTTGTAAAACTCATTTGTGAGTCTCGAGGACTAACCTCAAGCTCTTTCCAACATCCTTGTCTCTCACAACATTTAAACTCCCATTTTTTTTAATTCCATGTATTGACTATGTGTATGCATTGCTCATGTGAACCAGTGAGCCATGACCTCCACCCAGGTGGAAGTCAGAAGACAACTTTCAGGAGTTAGTTGTCTCGGGCCAGTATGTAGCTTCCGGGACACCAGGCTTGGCAGCAAGCGTCTTTACCCACTGCGCCATCTTCCAGCCCCAGCCTTAGCTTTTGTAGTTAGCTCAGTCCCTTCTGCAATGGAGCCCTGTACACACACATCCTCGAGAACTTCAAGTACAGTCCTGCAGTGGTTCATCATGATGGCCAAAACCTGACTAGAAACAATTTCTTGGCATGTCTGGGAGGGATTATCTAGATTAGGTGAGTTGAGAAGGAAGGGCCACCTTGAACACGTGTGGCACCATGCCGTGGGTGGGGTCCTAA
>NC_022023.1:26694529-26696145 GCF_000317375.1 Microtus ochrogaster | reverse complement strand
AGCCAGCCACCTCTGACCCGGCAGCCATGCCTTTCCCACCACAATGGACTGTCTCCTTCAAACTGTGAGTCAGGATAACCCCCTTCTTCTTTAAGCTGTCAGGGTGTTTAGCCACAGTGACGAGAAAAGTATTCATAGGCTGTCCTTCCCCTCCCATGCCACCTCAGGGCTCAGGACTCTAGGAAAGATAGGCAGTGACCCCACTGACCAGTGTTCATGTGTGGCCACGTTTCCAGAGTTGACCCTTCCCTCAGGTCTGCTCAGTTTTTTCTGGGAGGCGGGACAAACCCCTCTACCATCCCAGGAAGTGTCTAGTCACTCTACTGTGTAGGACGCAGCTGGGTATTTTAAACAGACAGCCTTGCACGACTGTGATGAGCTGTGACTCCTTAGCCCAGACCACCTGTTCAAACCGCTCTGGCTCATAAGGCACCAGAGGCCATGATGCCTTGCTCCTGTGAGCTTGTGTCAGAGAGAGCAGGCCTCTCACTACTGCCACAAGCTCGCTTCCCAAAACACCGAATTCAATCAAGGAACCTGCACGGGAGGGTGGCTCTGACGGGAGGTACGGAGGACCCTGTTCCCACTCCTGGGCCCACCTGGAGCAGATGATTTCGTCGGATGACTGCACGCAGGGCAGCTCCCCCAGGTGGTTGTCTGAGAGGTTCAGCTTCTTCAGGTTGATGAGTCCCCACGGGATGATGGAGGGGAGTGAAGGCAGGCAATTGGCCGAGAGGTCGAGCTCTGTGATCTGACAGGAGATGTCTAAGAGCCAGTCGAGGTCCACCCAGGGCAAACGAAGACGGGACCATTTCACACAAAGTGCCTGGGTTTAGACAGGAAGGAACGGCAGATGAGGGTGGTGAGTCTGAGCCCAAGGTGAGCCTGCGATACATGCTCCCTTGAGTCTGTGTGCCCACTCCAGCTGGAGCCCTGTCCTGAGATGCTAGCCCAGAGCCAACCCCTGAGATCCTCTCACAGGGGTGCAGCAAAGCAGCAATGGCTTGTGGGTACAAAGGAAGCCAACCGAGGCTTGAAGGGCCTCCTCTCAGACAGGGTCCTAACACAGTCTACAACCTCTTTTCCCGACTCTCACTTTGTGTGATGGAGGCAGCCACTGTCTGCACTGTGCCACGCCTCACTTTGGACTGGCTGCCTCCAGATTAAAGGTCACAAGGAATGGAAATCTGGAACAATGGCCCACAGCCCAAAGCAAGAAACCAGCTCCCTTAGCAAATAGCCCAGGAAGTCAAATCACCAGTGATAGCTACAGTAACATCTTAGTGAGCACACCGCTTTCTTCTGTAACAGTCAGACCAGGACTATATTGGTAACAGTCAGCTTCCCTAATTTTTGGCTCTGCTTTGAATTCAGCTCAACCAGAGAAAGTTAAACATGGCCCCTCCTACAGAATGATACACAGGATAAACATGGCCCCTGCATGATACACAGGATAAACATGGCCCCTCCACAGATACACAGGATAAACATGGCCCCTCCACAGATACACAGGATAAACATGGCCCTCCACAGATACATAGGATAAACATGGCCCTCCATAGATACTCAGGATAAACATGGCCCCTGCACAGATACACAGGATAAACATGGCCCCT
>NC_022023.1:26657337-26693804 GCF_000317375.1 Microtus ochrogaster | reverse complement strand
CACAGATCACAGGATAAACATGGCCCCTGCACAGATACACAGGATAAACATGGCCCCTGCACAGATCACAGGATAAACATGGCCCCTGCACAGATCACAGGATAAACATGGCCCCTGCACAGATACACAGGATAAACATGGCCCCTGCACAGATCACAGGATAAACATGGCCCCTCCACAGATACACAGGAGCCCTACTCCCAGTGGTGTCTTGGGTTTCCCTGGACGATAGATCCAATGAGGATATGGTAGAACATCCCTTTGGCTCTGTTTTGAGGCTTACCCTGTACCCCTGAGTCCCAAGCCTCTGCCACATGCAAACATCAGCCCCTTGCTGTGGCAAGACCAAAACATGTTTCTTATTTGGCTGTTTTTTTAAAAAAGGAAGTCAGAAATCCCAGTGGTTTGCTATTGTTGGGCAGCAAATGGGTCTTGGCTAGATATGTAAGGATAAGGCTTTCCTCCGTCATCAGGTTGTTAAAGAATCTAGGATTCAATTGGGTTTCTGTGGGAGAAAAAAAATCTGTTTTTTGGCTTGTTTGTCCAAGGCAACTGTAAATCAATAACAAAAATTACAGGGCCAGAAATATAAACAAAAGTTAGTGTTTCACAAATGTAAGAACCACAGTAACTGTGGGAAAGGTACCAATAGGGTGGGTTGGCCAATTGGTTGGCCTTTGTAATTGGCAGCAGCTGAGGGGTGACCATAGCTGGCCACTAGGTGGTGCTGTGTACATTGTCTTAGCTCCCTTTAGCCAAATCCTGGAAAGGTGGGGTGCCTGTCCTTCCAACCTTCATCTCCCTCTTCATTCCTTGAGATGAAGAAGAAGGATGAACAGCAGAGAGAGGAGTGTTAGCTTAATTTTGTTAGCTAAGCCACTCAGTTTCTCTGGCTTGCCTTTTTATATTTTCTTCCTAGTGTCTTTTCCCACTTACTTTTAAGTCTGGAAGAATCTAAAATTTGCCAAAGATCTGAACTAGGACCCAAGGGACCTCACAGATGCCAAAGCAGCATCATGCTGGCTGTCTTCCAGTTCTTCCCAAACATAAAACTATACGCTCTTGGGGCTGGGGAGGTGGCTCTGTGGTTCAGAGTTCTTGTTGCTTTTGTGGAACACCTGAGTTTGGTTCCTAGCACACTCACAGCTGCCTGCAACGCCAGCATTGAGGGGATCCAATGCCTCTGGATCTTAGTGCATATATAAATCTATATAGATAAATATATATATATATCCCCACTGTGTGCATGTGAGCATGCGTAAACACACACACTACACACACACACACACACACACACACACACACACACACACACACATTCAAAGCCCCTAAACAAAACTCTTCACTTTCTGCTGAACCATTTGTGAATGGCACAACATAGCATGTGTCCTAGTTCAGGGTTTATTGGGCTTACACTTCCACATCATAGTCCATCATTAGAGGAAGTCAGGACAGGAACTCAAACAGGGCCAGAACCTGGAGGCAGGAGCTGATGCAGAGGCCATGGAGGAGTGCTGCTTACCGGCTTGCTCCCCATGGCTTGCTTGGCCTGCTTTCTTTTGTTGTTGTTTTGTTTTTCAAGACAGGGTTTCTCTGTGTAATAGTCCTAGCTGTTCTGGAACTAGCTAGCTCTTGTAGACCAGGCTGGCCTTGAACTCATGGAGATCTGGCTGCCTCGAACTCCCGAGTACCGGGATTAAAGGTGTACACCACCGCCCAGCCAGCCTGCTTTTTTATAGAACCAGGAACACCAGCCCAGGGATGGCACCACCATGGGCTGGGCCCTCCCCCATCAGTCACTAAAGAAAAAAAAAAAAAGCCTTGCAGCCAGATCTTATGGAGGCATTTTCTCAGCTAAGGCTCTAGCTTGTGTCACGTTGACATGAAACTAGTCAGGACAACAGGACAACATGCCACCCTAAACACTCCAGCACACATCTCAGTAGAGCAGAAATCTTTTCATACAGAACGTTTGTTCTTCAAGCAGCGTAACAGCGGCACAAGGTTATCCAATGCATGCCCCATGTTCAAGTATCCGCCATTGCCCCAGAAATGTGTTTAATACTCTGTCATTGCAATTTTCCAAATCATTCCAACTGTCTTTATAGAATAATCTCCCATACTTGCCTGGCTAGAAGTTGTGTCAGTAAAGTAGATGACAGTTGAGACTCAGGCTAAACATTTGAGCCAAGGTTGGCTACACTGTGGCGCTCTTCCCACCAAATCCCACCAGGGGGCATCAGGTACCAGGTGATTCTACCACTGGGGCCCCATTTGATCTTCAGTCAAGGTAGTGCCTGCCTGATCTACAGCTGGTTAAGGTCCATTTGACCCTTTATGTCTCACAGGCACTATGCAGTGTGTGTGTGTGTGTGTGTGTGTGTGTGTGTGTGTGTGTGTGTGTGTGTGTGTGTGTGTTCTCTGTTCCTACAACTGCTTTGACTTTGAGTGAATTCAACATTGTCAGTCTTGGCCTGAATCAATTAATACAATGGTGGGTGTCACGTGGTGTTTCCACAAACTTCCTTCATCTGTTCACTGTCTGTCACCTTGCCCCTGGGTGCCCACCTCCTGAAAGTGTCCCTTACGACCTTGGGAGAGGGTTGAAGGGGCAGGGAGAGACAGGGAGGGAAGTGGAGAAGAATGTAGAGCTCAATAAAAATCAATTAAAAAAAAAGAAGAAAGAAAATGTCCCTTACATGAACTGGCAGTTCTTTAAAGTGTTTAAATTCATCATCACCACACTTTTTGTTGAATGCCCAAGTGTCCCAGCTAGTCCAGGGGGAAGTCCCCTGTGAGGGTGCCTGTATTCTTTTGACTTTTTCTGGTCACTGGGGTGATGATTCCTGGCAAAACCAGACGTCCCAGTTTCCTCTGATGCTGTCCCAGGCAAGTCCTGGCCTCAGCTCTGATTCTCATTCAAGGAAAATACTATTTAGAAACCAAGATGTGAGCATTAGGTATGCTAATCACTGCTGGAGTAGCGCCGCTTCTCTGCCCATTGGCTGGACACAGACAGCTCTATGCTTACACCAGTCATTCTGATACCCTGAGAGCTGCCCTGCCTTTACCTTGGGTGGGCACTGCTGGCTTTATCTAATATTTAAAAAATCAGTTCAGAATTCTGTTACCTGCCTGAATTCTGTCACCCCTGCAAACCCTAGGGAGTGGTCTCTTTCTTGTGGCTAGAGAAACCATCCTGAGCGAAGGGGATTTCTAAGGAAAAGAACTCAGTGTGGCAGCAAGGTGTAGACCTGGCTCGGCCTGGGCAGACACACTCTGATTACCTCCCAGGACAGCAGGTAGCCTCCTGGTGGAACACAGGAGGGAGGGAGATAACAGGCTGAAAAGAAAAGCGGAGAGGAATTCATAGGCTTGGCTTGCTTTCCACACAACTCACTGTGTGGACCCAGCAATGAATGACTCCTTCTGAGGGTGAGGTTCCAACGACCCGAACACTTTCCACCAATCCCACCTTTCAAAAGTTCTACCATCTCTGGAAACTTCCATGCTAGAGACTAGCTCTCCAGTACAGAAACCCTTGGAGGACAAAGCAATCCACCATAGCACCCCCTTTCTTGATCTCCCAGATCTTTATCTCTAGGTTGGAGCACCTTATTTCTTAATTTCCCAGATATAGCACCCATTTCTTTATCTCTAGGTTGGAGCACCTTATTTCTTTCTCTCTCAGATGGAGCACCCCATTTCTTTATCTCCCATATGGAGCATGTGTTTCCGTTACAGAAGAAGGCCAGCATCTTGCTTGATGCTGTTGTATATAGCAGTTTTCTTGTGTAGTGCTGAGTGTGTCCACTGTTATGTCAGACAATCAGGAAGTTTTAGGTTCATAGGTGAGCATGTGGGCATGTGTGGGTTTGCAAGCCTCTGACTGCCTTAGCTCATGTTTTTTGATCTTCACAGACTCAAGAGTGAATGATGAACCCACTCAACAGAGAAAGGATGGTTGTGTGGAAACCTGAACAGAGATCATTCTATTAGAAGAGAACCACCCCCATGGAGAAGTGCAGTGTGTACCACTGACTTCACTAGACCCAAAGGAGAGGGGAAGCAATTGCTGCTGCTGGTTCTTTGAGCTCTTTCTAGGTCCCACCCGGAGTTTCTTCACAACAGACATCTGATAAACTCCTGCCTAGAGCGAAGCCTTGTGAAAGAAACCTGAAGCTAGGACAACATTGTTGCAGAATCTTACTTTAACTGTGCCAAGGCTTGCTACTTTTTAAAGCTGTATTTGTTTAATTATGTAAAGATGTGTTGCTGTGTCACCTTGCCTGCCTAAGGCACCTGACTGGTCTAATAAAAAGCTGACCGGCTAATAGCTAGGCAGTAGAGGGTTAGGCAGGGCTGGTGGGCAGAAAGAATAAGTAGGAGGAGAAATCTAGGCTCAGGGGAAGAGAAGAGAGAAAGAGGGAGAGAGGGGCCTGGGGTCAGTTAGCCAGGCCAGACATATAGTAGGACATACAGAATAAAAGAAAGGTAAAAGCCTGGAGGCAAAACATAGATGAAGAGAAACAGGTAAATTTAAGATATAAGAGCCAGTGGGACAAGCATAAGACAAGGTTGAGCATTTATACTAATAATAAGTTTCCATATCATGGTTTGGGAGCTGGTTGGCAGCCCAAATGAAAGCCCATTACGTGACATCCTTGGAAGACAGATGGGCTTGTAGGCTGATGCATACTGAGTTAGATGGGCATGTTGTAGACAAACACGGAAGCCTTCCACCTAGTCTTGGGTTACACTGAAACTTTGGATTGACACGTTTTATTATCATTTCTGTTTCCCAGGTACCCAGGATACCTAAGTATTCATATTGCCCGAGAGAGGACAAAGAACACAAAAATGACAACTGTGTCCATGCAGTTGACAGAGTTGAGCAAGCCCACAGTGTTCATTGCTTGTTCGTGTCACTCTGGGCCGAATTACCACAAACCAGGCACTGGGGGAGCACAGCCAGCCATTGCATAACCCTTTCCCGAGTGCAGAACCAAAGGATCAAAAGCAGCTGGCACTGAGCGCCTCAACAGCTCGGTGGTCAAGCCACACGCACCAGGGAACGCAGATGGAAAGTGTCCTGGGGTTTTCTCCAAGCCTTTCAAATCCTGGCCAAATGAAGGGGAGCCCAGAGGAAGCACTGCCTCCCCACAGAGGTACTGCGTGATGGCTTGGGAAGTTGTTTTCCAAGGTGGTGGCAGGGACTCAGGCTGTTAAAGGGTCGGGTGGGAGGTTGGTGAGACGCTCAGTGGGTAAGAGTGCTGGCTGTGCAAATCTGGAAACCTGAGTCTGATTCCTGGAACCCAAGTAAAGATGGAAAGAGAGAACTGCTAAGTCTCTCGGCAGGAAGTCTTCTGGTCACTGGGATGTGCTCTGGAGGAAGATATTGGGATGCAAGCCCTAGTCCCCCCTTTTCAATTCCCAGTCATGCATCAAATGGTTCCTTAGACCGATCCCCTTGAGCTGTTCTCATCATACCACAAGTTTTTTTTTCACACAAACACACTGTACACATGCCTGTAGTGACATTTCATTTGTAGTTTAATAAATAAAGCTTGCCTGAAGATCAGAGAGTAAAGCAGCCCCGGACTTCCTGTGTTCAGCGGAGGTTCTCAGATGACGTCTGAAGATAGCGTCTCCTTAGTTTGGGACTTTGGGGCTTCAGAGGGGCGAGAGGAACCTTGTGTCTGTTTTAGTCTATGCTTTGGTGACTTGCTAGGAAACCTTAGGAAAACAGCAACTGGTAACCAGTCAGGCAAAGCCCAGAAGGGTCTGTGGTTCAGATTCGGAATAGCCTTGAAGCCTAGTGACAAAGGTCTTATCTCCAGCATGCTATTGGGAAGAGGAGGGAAACCAGGAAGTGGGATTTAGTGGGAATCTTCTGGTCACGGGGGCATGCCCTTGAGGAAGATATCTGGACTCAGTCCTGCCTCTCCCGGTCTCTTTCTTTCAATTTCCAGTCAGGAATCAACGGCTCCTCCTGCTGCACACTCTCACTACGGTGCCAAGCCAGGGCAGCGGGGCCAGTTGATCACGGCCTGAAACCTCTAAACCTTGAGCCAGAGCAGACCGTCCTTCCATATCAGCTGATTTCCCTTGGATATCCTGCTACAGTGAAGGGAAGCTAACTAGTGATAGGCAATCAAAACGGAGAATCCAGATCATTCCATAACAGACACCAGTGGTTAAGTTCCATTCCCGTGACACACAGCAGGAAGAGAGAGCCGATTCTTACAAGCTGTCCTTTAACGTCCATGTGTACTGTGATAGCGTGTGAGCGCGTGCACACACACACACTCACACACACACACACACACACACACGCATGCACCCTAACGTGTAATAAAATATTTTAGAAAAGGCCATAAGTGACACCTTTTGTGGGAAGGAAAAGGAAGCAACAGCTTCTGAGAAGCCAAAGAACACCCGGTGAAGGAGGAGATGAGAAAGCAAGTTTACCAGGTAAAGAGAATGATGCAAAGCTGGGTCCCCAGTCTGGGGAGACCCCTTCAGAACCTGTGATGTACAAGGAGAGTCCAGGGTCCCCAGTCTGGGGAGACCCCGTGAGAACCTGTGTTGTACAATGAGAGTCCAAAAAAGAATGCTTGCTTCAGAGAGCAGGGAGAGGAGAGATCGAGAGAGGGGTGGAGGGGTCCCTCCTAATCTCGAAAGGGGCTTCTTGGTTAACTGGACGACCGAATGAGAGAAATAACTAAATCAGTTCCCAGGAGAGCGCATCCGCTACACTACATTGTAGGTGTCAGACTTAATAGTACTCAGCGGCCAGTATCATATAAAGTAGAGGAAACATCACCATAGAAACCAGATAATTGAAAAATGCTACATATAAAAAATAGCATGCAAGCCCACGGTTAATGGTATATTTTAAAATCCTGCTCCAGCTCTCTGTTCTGGTGAGGCACCATGACTGTAAATCTCAGCCTTGGACTCGATGAAGGAATCTGTAGAAACTGGTAGAACATGCCTGCTTGTGTCTGTGAGGGTCCAAGGGAATCAGTTGGTGCAGAGCATCTGCCCTCAGTGTGGGTGTCATCCCATCAGCCAGGCGCTGAGACAGAACTAAACAGCGGAAGTCGCTTTTCTTTGTGGGCTTCGGCCTGACACATTCCCCTTATCCTCACCACCAGCAGAAATCCTACCTTGGGGGCCTCTAGGACTCTACACCAATGGTCCCATGGGTTCTCAGTTTTTCCCTTTAGACTCAGCTATGTTATCAACATTCATGGCCTCCAGCTTGAAGAGAGGACCAGGGGGCTATTCAGTCTCCATGGTTACACGAGCCAAGTCCCCTAGTGAGCCCCCTCTCATCCATCCATCTATCTATCTATCTATCTATCTATCTATCTATCTATCTATCTATCTATCTATCATTTGTCTGCTTGTCTATTTATATATTTATACATGCATGCCTGCATTCATCTATCTATATATCAATTACCTGTCATTTGTCTGTCTACCTATGAATTTATGTATGTATGTATGCATCCATCTGTCTGTCTGTCTTTCTATCTCTCTATCTTCTGCATATCCATCCACCCACCATCTAACATTATTATTTATAGATCACCCATATCCAACTATCCATTCTTTTTCAGCTATAATCCATCCATCCTACTGGCTCTGCTATCTAAGGAGCCCTGAGTAGCACAAGCCCAATGGAGACCTGATGAACGGTCGGATGGCAGCTTTGCTCACCAGCTCCTTGCAGTGCCCACAAAACACTTTCACCTGGCCATTTACAGTAGCCCTGCCAGGCTGGTGCAATCCACACAGAAAGAACTCCAGACCCGGGACTGCAATTTCTATGTCCAGTGTTTGATACCGTTTCCTCTCTACCACACCTGCGTTCTTACAGGGCTATGGAAGAGCTGACAGCCATCCAAAGGCACCAAGGACATCAGAGTGACAGGCGGTGATAAAAGACAAATAATTACAAGCCCAAAATACAAGGATGCTAAATCTTTATGGCCTGACACAGGACATGAGAGATAATGGAGCAAATGAAAGTGCAGGAAAAAATGACCATGAAAAATGAAACACGCGGAGAACCAACAGGGAATTACAAAGCTGTCCGTCGTGTAACAGAGGGAGACCACCGAAGGGCAGAGGCCGGAGGATGAGTTCTGTTCTCACACAGGAACCTTCTCGTCCGTTGGTTAAACTCTGGGGTACAAGGGAAAGAAAAGTTGAAAAGGCAGACTTGTAACACAGCTTGTCTCTTTCCCTACTACATGGCTCACGCCTAGACAAAGGCAAAGAAAAGCAATGACCAGATGACCAGCCAGGAGAAGAGGGTTAAACAGCACCCAACTCTTTGGATACTGCAATATCCCCCTTTAAATAATGTGTGGCAGGGAGAGGAAAAACCCACGCATGACGAAAGTATAGGAATTTAAGACAGTGAAGAGTGGAGAACACACAGAGAAACACCACAACGTTCTGTGCTCACGCAGCACAGGAGACGGAAGAAAGCAGAGAAGCCAAGACAGTCGGGCTCAAAGGGAAAACAAAGACGAAGAAACAAGAGCATGCCCAGGTAAACCAAATTGAGGATCTCTCAAAAGCCAATGAAGCTGATGGCCGTTGACAAGCTTAGAAATAAGCACACTCACTTCTTGATGGGATCTGAGGCTGGCTCCATGAGGGACTCAGGTAAAGCAGACAAACCTGGGCAAAAGCGCATGGCTTGGAAGGCCAGAGGCCCAGGGGCAACTACTATCACTGGTTTGCTAAATGGCCACGTGGAACTGCCTTCTAAACATTTACGGTTACACCTCTAGGTCAATGTTGTTCTCAACCTTAGGCAGTGATGCTTCTGCAGTGAGCAACTGGTCAAAGCTCTGAGAATAAGTGGGTGTCGAGTGCTTAGCCCTAAATGGGAATCTATTCCATTCCTCCTGCAAGTTTAGGGGATTTAGTGATGGGGCAGAAATAAATATAAAGCAGTGGATGGAGAGGAGGGCTGTAAAAGGTTATCTCTTGGGCAGGACATGGCAATTGCATCCTGACCTTTTGATCAGATCCAACCAAAAAGATCAGTGGGTTATCATGTGTGGGGGTTGGGGGAGGGTGTTCAAGGGAAGTGGGAGGTGGGAGGAGTTGGGGTGCATCTTATCAAGATACATCATATACATGCACGGAATTGGTAAAAACAAAAAAAAAAGAGGACATTTTAAAAAAAGAAAATAAATTAATACTTAAAAACCTAAGAATACCCTGTCTCGAAAAACCAAAAAAAAAAAAACAACAACAAAAAAACCTAAGAATAAAAATGACAGTATGTAAATGGGTGTAAAATCATTGTTTTCAACACGGGAGATTTTGTTGTTGGACAGGTATAGTAAGTCACTGACCACACTGAAAACAGGACTCACAAAACTAAAAGCCCCCCAAAGTGACAATGAAAGTAAACATGGGTTGATTAGCCCAAGGGGATTAACTAAGAGAACCATTCCTGAAGGTCCTGATTCAATATAAACTGTTCTCAAGTAAAAGTTTAAAGAACAAACAGTCCCCTTGTTGGGTAAATGGTTCCTTAACACAGCTGCTCACTTCATTTTACGAGTCAAAACTAGCAATTCTGTAAGAGCCATCAAAATTCCAGGCCAATCGCATGTGTGCACACGGATGTAAAAACTGCCATAATATCTTTTAAAAGAGAATACAATTTAACCCAAATCCAACTATGTCAATCCCAAGGCCAATTAAAGTCTCTCTAGAAACCTAGCAGGGTGGTAACCAAGACCTGGACAACCACAGTTCATTTTCTGAAGGAAAGAGATCATGTGTTCCTTCTGCCAGCTGTGTGTGAGACGCTTCCTAGGAAAGTCTGGCTCTGTCTGTATTAGTTCTCTTGTTTTCCACCCTGGTGATAGAACCCAGAGGCCCTTGCATGCCCAACAAACACTTCACACTGAGCCCAAGTTCTTGAAAAGTTAGAGGGTCCCCAATCAATATTGCCCTTTTATAAGCCAGGCAGTGGTGGCTCACACCTTTAAACCCAGCATTCGAGAGGCAGAGGCAGGCAGATCTCTGTGAGTTTGAGGCCAGCCTGGCCTACAGAGTGAGTTCCAGGATAGTCAGGGTTATACAGAGAAACCCCGCCTTGAAAAGCAAAACAAAATAAACAAACAAAAACAAAAAAGCACCTTTTTCCTTATACAATTTTGGTTTTTCTTTTAAAATATAGGAAATTTATAAGAAATCTCCTACTACTTTGCTAACAGTTGAGAAAGAGAAAAAGCGAGAAATGAAAATTCTTACGTAGTTAACAAAGATATTTAACTTATTACTGAGAGCCCATCTCAGGTTCTTTCATTTTAAAGTAAATACAAGATTTCTGCCTCACAATTAGGTGAGAGATTAAAGCCTAATATTTAGCAGAGTACATTTTAACTATGAGATCATTTATATATAGAAGGGATATTATTTAAAATTGAAAAATTTAACAAACTATTTATACAGCCAGTTATCCACCCATTCACCCATTTAGTCATCCATCCATCCATCCATCCATCCATCCATCCATCCATCCATCTGTCTACTCATCCATCCATTCATCTATCCATCCATTCATCCATCCATCCATCCATCCATCCATCCATCCATCCATCCATCTGCCCATCAGTCCTTCCATCCATCAGCCACCCACCTATCCATTTATCCACCATATACTCATTCATGCATGCATCCAATGATCTACCCATCACCCACCCACCTCTCCATCCAACCATCTTCTCATTCATGCATGTATTCAATAATCCATCCATCAGTCACCTACCTATCCATGTATACAACCATCTACTCATGCACACATTCAATGATCCACCCAAACATACATACAACCATCTACCAAGCATTCCAGGATCTACACTGAATGGCTAACATGGAGTGAGCAAAGGTGGCCAGAGACCCTGCTTTCAGGACGCTTCTGGTCAGGCAATGCAGTTGGTGTTAAATAGGAATGTTATCCTAAGAGTCAGCTCTAGATGTTGCTAAGAATTTCGAGCAGACAAAAAGTCCTGAGAGGTAAGAGAGGGTATGTGTTCATAGTGCGCATTGAGGAAGACCTTCCCAAGGATGTTGTGTGGGGCTAAAGTTTGCAGGGTGTCTTGGGGACAAAATGCAGTGTGCTGGGTGTTGAGAAGACAGGGCTATTTTTTCCTGGCTGGGTTATTCACTGGATGGTATGGCATGGTCAACATGGTTTCTTCTTACTATTGGACATTTGGGGTTTACTCTCAATTTTCCTTCTCTTACATAGTGGGGTTTGGCTGTTTGTGGCAATCACTATAGATGTCTTTGAATTATGTCCTAAAGATAGACTTGAGAGATAAAATTACATATTCAGAAGAGATGACTGGGAGAAAAAAAAAGTTTAATAAGTTTTGTCAGGTGATGCCAATTACTTTGGCCCATACGGAGCCAACTGCAATGCCAGGAGCACGACACTGGCGTGCCTGCTGCCCTGGCCCTGCCAAATGTCTTATTTCTGTGTCATTGTGATAGTTTCATAGGTGGGGGACAGTGCTTTAGTTTGGTTTCCATGATCGCTAATGCGCCTGTGTGTGTTTTCCTGGGGTGGTTTGCTATCTGAGTCTCCTCACATGTGAATTCATTGCTTATTTCTTCTGTTTGTATCTAGCGGGACCTGTAACCTGCATCCAGCCTGTAGAGGTGTGGATGCGATCAGGCTGCTGTGGAGTCCCAAGCGCAGCAGAAGACTCACAGACCCTGGCTGAATAAAGTTATACATTAATCCCAGCTGATGAGATTGTATCAATCATATCGAGTATTGATCTATTTTGGGTTTACATTTTTTTTTTGTCAGTTTGCGTTCTATTCCTCTGTTTGGTTGAGCTGGTGTCTCCCTATGTTGCCTAGGCTGTTCTGGAACTCCTGGGCTCAATTCTCCTTCCCCAGCCTCTCAATTAGGTGAAACTTCAGATATGACCTTCACCGGTTTTACTAACCCTTTAAAAAAAGTTTATTTTAAAAATAGCTTAGTATAAATAATTTTACTATTTGAATACATCCATATTATGTCTTTATATTTGGAAGTATGCTTTTATATTTATATTTGGAGCATGCTTTTAACATTTGGAAATGCCAACCATCTGTTTTTTAAAAAATATAATTGATGTGTGCTTTACAATATTTATGAGATAGATAAAAGTTGGATAGTTCCAGTGAGTTTCCCAAGCTCAGTTCTTGCCTGCCTGCAGTCTTGCCTGCAGTGTGATTAATCGAAACCTCTGAGCTATACCCAACAGTCCTAACATTTAGAATGTTTCCTCCTCTCTTATTCTTTGTCTTTGTGTTTTCCAGTTTGACCTGTAAGATCAAGCAATGGTTTTCTGCATGTCCAGGTTATCAATCATTTTCTCTGCTCTTAGCGAAGCGCGAGTAAGTTATATAACTACTACCTTATATCCAAGCTTCCTAAACTGTAACTTGTGACCCCATGTGGGGCCATGAAACTGAACATGGAGGTGGCGGTGTTGGGGAGTCACAAACCTTTGGCAACAGTAGAAGGCTTCTGAAAACGTATTGACTGCGAAACAGCTCCAAACAGAACGTGTCTTAACCCTGAGCTGTTTCTAGCAGAGCAGACAGGGCAAACCTGTGTGGTGTCACCATGTGGTGCTTCTGTGTGGTGTCACCCGTGTGGTGTTACCGTGTGGTGTCACCCGTGTGGTGTTACCGTGTGGTGTTACCATGTGGTATCGTGTGACTTCACTAGAGTCACGGGTGGAAGCACACAGCACAGACACTTGTCATGGAACACTGTCCTGTCCCAGCACAACAACAAAGGCTCCCGAAACACCTCGGTCTGGACGCTGGACTAAGGTTTGAAATGCAAGGCTTTTCACTACATATAAAATTTTACAGAGACACAACAATTTAAGGAAAACAGAAACCTCCAAGAGGTGTCAACTGCCATGTCTCACGTAAGTATAATAAGAATACCCATAGACTGTATTGTGCTAGACTGTGGATTTTAGAAACTGAAGTTTGATTTGTGGATGAGTTTCATTAAAAAAACAACCATTCAGTGAGCTCCAGTTAGGGATTATGACAGAATTTCTAGAGCTTTCTGATATGGCCCTAATCATACTTCTGTTACCTTGTACTACAAATTTATGGGACATGGTCTTTTTGACATAGAAAATCAAAGTATCAGTTGCTTCTGCACCATACTGATGAAGCTCTAAGTCCTGCAGCATCAAATATTCAACTGAGATTTAATCCTTTATGTAAAAATGAACAAGCACACCACCTCATTAGTATGCAAATTTGCTTTAATCTCTAGTGACCTATAAATTATAGGTAACAAAGAATTGTTTTGAAATAGAACTATTTATGATTTATTACAAGTAAATGATTTGTATGCATATCTTATACAGCTATATACCTGTAACAATTTGTTGGGCTAAAAGAGGCTGTGATTAAGAGAACTCTTTAAGAGGCCTTGCTGCATAGGACAGCTCTAGTTGTATTATGTCCCACAGGACAGGATGAACATCTACTGGAAAGTTAGTCTGTGAAGATCAGAGAAAAATAATGCCTGTGTAGAATATAGCAGTCCTGTCTTATCCATAGGGAGATATCCTGAGAGCTCTGGGAATGCTTGAACTGTGGCTAATACCAAGCCCTAAATATACTATGCTCATATATACACATATATATCTCATATATACACATATATGTATGTACATATATTTGTGTATGTGTATATATTTATGCCAGTTATATGAGTTAAATTTGTACATTACACATAGTAAAATAACAACAACAAAACTAACAATAGAATAATAATAAAAAGTTATAATAAAAGTCAAGTAAATTTTATCCTTTTCTAAAAATGTATATCTGAACTGCTAGCATTTCCTCTTGTGTGTCTGGGCCACTATTAGTAAAATAAGGATTAGTTAAGCATAAGCCCTGGAATACTCTGAGAGTCTATCTGGGAGCTGAGGCAGTTGCTAAGTGACTATTAATCAGGTATAAACTCCAGCATGGAGGCACTGGACAAGGGGCTGCGTCACACCGGGAAGGGATGGGTTGGAAGAGTATGAGAGCTCACCATGATACTTGGAATGGCAAACCATTTAAGACTTAAGCATGGTTTTATCTAGGATTTTTCATTTACTATTTTGGACCAAAATTGACTGTGAGTAAATGACACCATGGGAAGTAGAGCCGAAGGTAATGGTTATGACCACTCTAGCAAGACCAGGAAAAGCAAAATCAACAGGAAGATGCCTGAGTTTGCTTTGTGATCCTCTGAGGAGAGCAAATGGCTTCCTCTTTCTCTCACATAAGTAGGGGTGAATAGGCCAGGCTGAGGGAACCTGGGATCTTAACAGCACTGCCTTTACTTCTTTGGGAATGCTAATTTCTGCCTCTGCCACCGGAAACAGAACCTTCAGCTACTCAGGGGTTCAAGGAATTAAAATGGTGGCAATGAGCACATAAATATTCTTGAAGAAAATCCTTTGCACTAGGTAAGTGTGAGACCTTACCTAGGAGGAAAGCGCTCCCCAAAGGTCTTAGTTATACTTGAAAAAAAGAGTTTGTAGTCTATGACCACAAGGTTTAACCAGAATGCAGCCCCTACTCAGTCAGGGCAGTTGGCAGCTCCCTCAGGCCCAGCAGAGGCAGGAGCCTCCCTGGATGCCCCTGGCTCTCCCTGCACAGTGTGCAGATAAAAACGTCCACCCAGGGCACATAGACGAAGACCTGCTTCAGCACTGACAGCCTGCTGCTCAGCTCCAACGCAGAGACCGGCTCGGGGACCGCCAGTGGTTAAATTATGTAAGTCAGGGACAATCTGAAGATGAATAGGAATGGCGAACTCTCGATGGCAAGATCTAATTTATCTTCACTCATCTGAGAGATGTAAAAGAGAAAATGATTTCCACACTGAGCTGTTTCGAAATTAATTTCAGTCCTTGTTTATTTCCAACCCTTACAACTGTCCAGCAAGCCCTTTGCCTGCGGCTGGCGGCTGCACCAGGATGACAGCGAAGGCTCCAGAACCCGGCTAAGCTTTTCCTGGTGTTTCTGAGTTCTCTTTTCTAGGTGTCAAAGCAACAAGCTATTTTTCTGCCGCATTACAGTTTAACACTGCTCAGCTGTCCATCATGAGTGAGGCTCTCAGTAGGCCAGAATCTGGCTGTTTAAGATGGACACCAAGGACCAGGGAAATGGCTTTGCCAGGTCTCACTTGGCTTCACTTCTACTGTTTAAAAAGTGTTTCTGAGCAGATCTGATCACGTGTTGTGGCTTCTGGAACCTTCCTTACCCAAACAGCAACAGAATCCAAGGAGCCTTATGCCGTGGAATCTAATCAAGGTTTGCTCTGCATTTTCCACTCAGCCAGCAGAGGTGCTCTGCCCAGAGACCCAGTGAAGGCTGCGCCCCCTGTGTTAGCTGCAGCTTATAGAGAGGCGGGAAGGACATTAAAACAGTACCAGCTAAAGATAGGCTTGGCAGTGAGTGCTTCCCATCCAGCGCTTAGGAGGGAGGCAGAGGCAGGATGAGCAGGGGTTCAAGGCCATCCTCAACACACAGCAAGTTCGTGGCCAGTCTGGGTTATATGAGCTCCTGCCCAAATATACCAGAAAAAAAATCTTCTAAGGGCACTTGTGCTCTCAGGACACTGAGGTAGAAGAGTTGCCAGTTCAAGGCCAGCTTGGGCTACACAGTGAAACTGTGTTCCCCAACCAAACACCAAACCACATAAACCAGTGGGGGAAGCAGGCTCCACACACAAAACAAGATGGCACACCCTAGAAATGTCCCTGGAGGTAACCTCCATCACCAGTGTTCTTCGGGGTGATGGGCCACTTCACAGAATTTACTGTTGTGAATGTAACCCAGCCAAGGGTGTTTCCAGGCAGTGTATCAAATAGGCAAAGTGCTCTTTTAATGGCCAGCATTTGGAGCTCAGTATTTGGAAGGACACCGACAATAACACCACTAGCTCAGGTCAGTCCCACAGGATACCCAGAAAGGTGCTGAGCTCACCTGGACCTCTTTGGCCATCACCCTTCTCTGCTCTTTGGTGGCATCACTTTGCAGGCCAGTGCACCCACTCCACGACACTTGTCTTTGAGATTCACTTGAATCACAAAAATAATACCTGCTCCGGGGAAGCCCGGGAGCTCAAATGAGTCAGGCTGTGTGTGCTACGATTTCATTTCCTCTTCTGATGTGAGCAGAGAAGCCCAGGAGAGGGAAAAGCAGTGTGGTCTTTTCTTTGTCTTTTCATTGGCAAGATGCACTCCTCACTTCCAAGCCTGTGGCTAGCCTTGGCACGTGAGGTGGGAGACATCTTGCAGAAGGGATCAGAGATCTCTGACTTTCTCTGCTTCAACATTATACCAAGAAAACCAAAGTCACTGGCTGTCAACATCTGGGGGCACACTGGAGCCCACCTGGAAGAGTTTAAAAAACTCCTGAGGCCAGGTCCTGCCCCTGAAGTGTGAGTTGGTCAGTGTGGGGGTACAGTTGGAATGTGGAGAGTTTGCAACCCCTGGACATTTCAGCTCAGGAAAGCAAGACCCACTCGCTATCATGAGACCTGCATGACCTGCTTCAGAAACTGAGTGATCTGGGGAGAGCTACGCCTGAAGGAGATGTGGGTGTTTGGGCAGCGATATTGTCTTAGTTGCTGGGCAGCAAGAGGGCTGATAGCAATGTCTTTGTACTTTAATATTTCCACTTGGAAGACATACAGCACTCCCTGCAATACAGTATCACGTTGTGCAACATGAACTAATAAGATAAGAAAGAGCAGGAAAACAATCAGTTACTACATGAATTCAGGAATAGAGGAGCCCATTTCCTTTTGCAGCATGAAGATAACAGCAACAATTAACCCTTTGAGTGTGTACGGCAGGCCAAGTTCCGTGATAAGCCCATGATTGCCTCTGTGCCGGCACTAACATCTCCCTGTTTTACAGGGGATAATGCAAACAAGGCTTATAGATAGGTAATATGATATGGAAGTTGGGATATCAATCTTCTTTAGGAACAAGGAAACCAGTAAGAATAAGAGAACAGTGAAAATAAAGTAGCAATAAATGTAGTAGAAGAGACGGAAAGAATGCCCCACTAGGGAGGTCCCGTGCAAATGGGAAGTGCCGGGACACACACACACACACACACACACACACACACACACACACACACTCTCTCAGGTGAGCTTAACACTGTATGCTGTTGCCAGAAGACCAGAAAATAAAGTCTCAAGGACTGGAGCTGGAGAGATGGCTCTCACAGAGACCTGAGCTTAGCGGCAAGCGCCCACACTGGATAGCACACAACTACCTGTAACTTTAGCTTCAAGAGAATCCAATGTCTCTGTTCTGTATGGGCAAATACACTTTGTGTGTGTATGTGAATGTACACACATGCACACACACATACATAAGATACACTCACATACACACAGAGATGCATTATATATAGCGAGACACACCCACACATACATAGAGAGAGAGACAGTAGACACAAACACACACAGCCATACACACAGTTAAACATAACTCTAAAAGAAGTCTCAGAAAATCTACTCAAGGTTGATGAAAATGAGAGTATGATGTGTCCATAAGAGAAGGCTTCAGACTCCATTTCTAGGACTGAGATATCCAGAGGACTAAGGAGACTGTCTTAGTCAGGGTCACTATTGCTGTGATAAAACGCCATGAGCAAAACCAAGTTGGGGAGGAAAGGGTTTATTTGGCTAACACTTCCGTATTGTAGTCCATCTTTGGAAGAAGTCAGGGCAGGAACATTGAGGCAGAGCTGATGCGAAGTTCATAGAGGAATGCCGCTTACTCGCTTGCTCACTACGGCTTGCTCAGCTGCTTTCTTATAGAACCCAGGACCACCATCCCTGGGATGGTTCCAACCACAATGTGTGGGACAGTCCCCCATCAATCACTAATTAAGAAAACGTCCTACAGACTTGTCTGCTTACAGCCCAGGCTCAGGGAAGCATTTTTTCAATTGAGGTTCTCTCAGATGCCTACAAGTTGTCTCAAACAATACAAAAAAAAAAAAAAAAACTAGCCAGTATAATAGACACCATGTCAACCTGACACAAACATTTCACTCTTAAACTTTTCTTTATGTTCATCCCAAAAATCACACATTAATAATATCTATTACAATATAAGCATTTCAAATTTTAAAAGTTCTATACTCTTTAAATATAAAAAAAAACCCACTTAATAATTCAGTCTCTTTAAACAAAATCCAAAGTCTCTTTTGAAATCCAAAGTCTACAACATGGTCGTGTCTATCACAATACCCCACTCCTGGTACTAATTTCTGTCATAGTTAGAGTTACTATTACTGTGCTAACACATCATGACCAAAGCAAGTGGAATCCTATAAAAATTAAAAAAAAAAAGCTAAATACTTTCTTATTTCAAGAGGAAAGAACCAGGGCATGGTCATAATCTGAACAAAGTAAAACCAAACTCCAGCCATGCAAATAACTAACTCTGTATGATGTCTGGGATCTACTCACAATCTGCAGGACTCCTCCAAAGGGCCTAGATCACTTCTCTGGCTCTACCCTCTGAGCACACACAGATTATCTCCTAAACTCAGGCTGTCTCCACTCCACCATTGCTGCTGTTCTTGGTAGTTAAGCCATGGTACTGGCACCTCCAAATTGCTAAGATCTCTTGCTGCAACTGGACTGCACTTTCCTCAGTAACCTCTCCTGGGGTCTCTTCAGGGACCCCAGCTCTGTCACACACTGCCAAGCCTCAGCTTCCCCTTCTTGACTTCAAAACAAGTACCACCTTGCTGATTCTTACACATGACCAAGGCTAGCTGGCAGCATGAGGTACAAGCTTGGCTACCTCTGGAACGCAGCTTCTGTGCACTGACTCGGAGGAAACACTTCCAAGATTTCGCCTCAGTGATGCTAGTCTTTTCTTAATCACCACTGATTTTTCAGCTGAACCAACATCAAATGTCCTAGTAAAGCCAAGATTTTACTTCAGTAGTGTTGGTTTCTTGTTTATTACAGATGGTTCTTCAATCCTAGCTAACCAGAATCACGGATTCTTATTTCAAAGTATGCAATGATTCCAATAGAGTCTTTAAGTGACTCTCAGACTTCCCTTCGGAAAGTCACAAGTCGGGCCTCCATCCTCTGCATCTCTCTCAATATTCTTATCATCTAAGCTCTATTAGAATAGCTCATCAAGCTTTGAGGATTCAATGGCTTTTCTTCCCAAAGTTCCAAAGTCCTTCCACAATCCTTCCCAAAACATCATGGTTAGGTCTGTCACAACCATACCCCACTTCTGGTACCAATTTCTGTTCTAGTTAGGGTTACTTTTGCTGTGACAGTATGTCAAAACCAAAGCAAGTTGGGGAGGAGAGAGTTTATTTGGCTTCCACTTTCACATCATAGTTCATTATTGAAAGAAGTCATGGCAGGAACTCAAACGGAGCTGGAACCTGGAGGCAGGAGCTGATGCAGAGGCTATGGATGGGTGTTGCTTACTGGCTTGCTCATCATGACTTGCTTAGCGACTTTCTTATAGAGCCCAGGGCCCATCAATTACTAATTAAGAAAATGCTCTATGGGCTTGTTTGCTTACACACCAAGCTCATGGAGGCAATTGAGGTTCCCTCCGCTCAGGTGACTCTAGCCAGCACATGGCTATCTGACATCAAACTGTATATGTGAGGCAACCTTGTAGAACTCAGCAGCAGTAGGAGACACACATGTACATGCAGTTACTTGCACTTTCATGTTGGCACAGAAGGACATGTCTCTATATTCACATTTCAGATTCTGGTAAAGGACAAATAGTGTATAAGGGGCTTGATCAGCAAGTAATGTGATCAGCAAGGGAAGCAGAAAAATAAAATATTCAACTCAAGACATCTGAAAAAGAATTGCAGGCAGTCCCTCTATGCATGGACTCTGCATGTGGATTCACCTAATTCCAGACCAAAATTAATTTAAAAAAGTCATATGTGTAATGAACAAACTTTATATCTTGTCATTTCTCCCTAAACTTTACATTGTAAGGACCAATGACTCCCCCTTTGCACTGTATTTGGCATTCTAAACCATATAGACATGACTTAACTATACAGGAAGGAGTGTAAAGATGACGCAGAAATACTAGGACATTTCACATGACTGACTTGAGCATCTGTGGATTTTGGGACCATCTCCTGGGGTCCTGAAACTCACCCTCAAGGATACAGAAGGCTGACTGCTCCACAATTAACAGGCAATGTCTATTATAATGCCACTTGCCACGGCTGAGTCTTGCTATTAGAATGTTGCAAATGTTAACCATGTTTTCTTGCCAAGCATGCCTATGAGACAAGCATTTATTGGCCTTTCTCTTTTGGGTACAGAGAAGATGCTGCAAGAAGCTGCAACGGTGAACCCTGGAGCTCAAAATAGTCCCGAGTCTTGTTGAATCCTCATCATCAACCACAGAAAACTTAACAGAGGGATGTGTGAAGACTGGTTTAGGGTTGAATAAAATTTAGTTCCTTGACAGGACACTGAAATGCCATTACTAGGTGTCTTGCTAAAGTTCGAAAGAGAAAACACTGACCTGCGTAACATCATAAAAGGAAAGAAATACATATACAGAAGTGTGCTTCATAGATGAGCACTAAATGACACATCCAAAATCTGAAGGGAATGCACACTGATCTGCCAAAATGTAATCTCCTCAACTGACTATAAAAGGGAACTGACTGAAGGCTTCAAAGGAAGCGAAAATAAAGACTCATGAAACATCTATAGAGAAACAATGAAAATCTCCTAAAACCTCCATAAGAAGCAAGAATGGCTACATGAAAACCTCAACAAAACAACAGGAACAAAACTGAGGAGCAATTTGTCTACAATCAAAGACGTAAAAATTGTAAATAGAATGTCAGTGGTTCGAATCCAGCCATAGAAAACAAAACAAACCAGTTAGTATTTCCTGCAAGAATTCATGGTTGGGTCAGCAATAACCACCATCACTTATTCAATCAATGAATTAATGTAGAAATGTCGTAGCTTCAAATGTGATTTGGCCTAACTCAACAGCCTTTTTAACTCAACACTAAGCAAAAACCAAACCAACCTAAATATAACAAGGGCCTGCTGTCAAGAAGCCCAAAGCCAGGGATCATAATTCACTGCCACTAAGACCTTACAGCCAAAGACACGGGAGAGGTACCTGCTTGCAATATGACTGTCCAGCTTTTATTGTTCCTAGTGATGTACAGACATGGATTAAACATGTTACACACACACTGGAAAGGGAGATTGGTCTTCTTTTGATGATAAATCACTCAGTCTGAAGGAACTCAGACTTATAATTAGTAAGGGAAGCTGGTACTCTTCCCCTCCCAGAGTCATCAGGCTGGAAAAGGAGATGGCAACCACACAGATGCACATCCCTTTCAAACAGCGCTGAAGCAATAAAAAGATCACAAAATTAAGAGCAATTCAAGACCATTAGGGAGAAGCTAGAAAATGTACATACAGATACATAAATAGGGTGATCCGAGCACCCCAAGTAGAAGTCTCAGGAAACCCATCCCAGACTGATGTGAAGGGGATGCAGTCAATGCGGCCACTGAAGGACGCAACAGGCTCCGTTGCTAGGACAGATGCGTGAACACAACTAAAGCGTTTATTTGATACGATGGAAATGGTGCCTGTGGGAACTGTGCAGGGTAGAATGTGTACAGTTAACTTCAGAAAAAAATGAAAGAACGGGAAGCTTGTATTGTTAGACTGTTAGTATTAAACAACGCACCTGTATTCAAACAGCAAGGCTGTACCAGAAAGGGCTGGTCCCTGTGTACCAGTCAGTCCTCAGAAGCCCCAAACACATGCCAATGTCCATATGGAAATGCCAACTGTAACCTTTGAACCCAGAGAAAAGAAGCTCCATTTTCACTAGTGTGGTGTAGTTTATATTTGAGCCGGGGTCTTGCTGCATAGCCCAGACTAGCCGCAAACTGAAGATGTTCCCACTCAAGTGGGGATTGCAGACACGCTCACCACCACACTCAACAGCCCTTCTCCTGGAATCCGTGCTGGATTAACTGGCTGTCCAGCCAGAGATATGAGAGCTAGCCCCCTCCCCTCACATAACACACAGAGATGAATAGCAGAAAGACCAAACCTTAAAACGTAAAAACTAAATGGATAAAAATACGGTAGGAGTCTCTAGCAGAATATTTACATAAAACCTGACTGGAAATCCCCCCTTTACACACCCCAGACCCCAGAGAACCAGTAAAGGAGGACACAAACTTATGTGGCTGTTTGTTCTCACATCTGTGTCGGCGCAAGCAAAACAGGCAAAAAGCAAACAAAGGATTGGGGAAAAGACTGGCGACACACAGGACCCACAAAGGCTTCAGATCTCTAACATGTGATTTCCAGTGAGAAAATGAAAAGCTAATGCTTCAGGAAAACAATCAATAGGCATCCGCAGGCAGCTCACATTACAAGGATATAAATAGTTTATGAGCACATGAGAAAATTTAATAGTATCATTAATAAAACATGGAAATGAAAACATTTGATAGCTGTGTTCCCCGGATAGGAAAATGAGAAGGTTCAGGGTGGGGCATCTAGAGCTGGCCGAGGTGTGGGACAGAGAAGCTCAGACGCTGTGGGCGGCTGGCTCCAAAGCAGCTCACTTCAGGAGCTCAAGCCTATGTCAGCAGACATACCTCAGCAAATGGGGCTGCGTAAGAAGAGGCAGAGCCCAGAACCCGCAGAGAACCCACGCGCATGTCCTCAAGAGAAGGACCGAAACCACCTTGCCTTCAAGTACACTAAAGACTGAGTTGAGGAGATGCTGACTGGTGTTTTAAAAAGCCAACTTGCCGCTAATGTAAATGGTGTCATTTTTTTTTCTTGTTTGTTTGCTTGCTGTTAGTCAGGATCCCATGGACCCCAGGCTGACCTTGGGCTCTCTACTTAGTGAAAGGTGACTTTGGACTCCTGATCTTCCTGTCCCTTGACTCCCCAGTCATTGGGATCACATGCCTGTGCCATCAAGTCCAGCTCCCTTCACCACCTTACCAGCTGCCTGCACCACCATGCCCAGTTCCCTGTGCCACTACGACCAGTTGCCTGTATCACCATGCCCAGCTCCTGGTCTTGGCTCACAAAGCTCTCACAGATTTCCTTATGGAAGTTCATAAAGGGATCCTTCCTAGGTTGGCAGATCACTTAATACAAGAGGAGCAGCCGAATCCATTTCACTGCATCACCCTAGAGTTTTCGTTGTTTATGAGCACATCCTACTTGCATAGTTTAAAACCTTACTAAGTTTAAGGGAAAATTAAAAAAAAAATATGACCTCCTTAGTCCGTTTAGAAACATGGCAAAAAAGCCCTGTCCAAAAGCTGTGTCCCAGACCCTGCCCACAGGCCATGTCACTCACTGTTTTCCCGGGGTAGCTGCTGGGCAGAGCACTGGCTTCAATGAAATACTTCCTGAGCAGGCGCTTGCTTGGGTCAGGACTGTCCAGCAGGATGTAGGAGCAAAAGTAGGCTCCGTGGCGAAGCAGGAATATGGCAATGTCTTCGTTCCCTGATGGACAAAGCACAGAGAAGCTCAGGGAGTCCAGATGTCCCAGAGGTCATCTCTTCTTGGTGGGGCCTTGGTGCAAGAGAGCAGGCTTTGGGTTACTCCCTAGATGTGCCAATTCCTGGCAGCAAGAGCTTTTGGGACTTTGTTCTTTGAGTGCTGCCCACGAGGTCCCACTTGCCATTGTGGGTCCCTGCCACCCACTGGGGAAACTGGAAGGGACGAACAGCTATTTTGAAAAAGAAACTGAGAAGGGGACCAGGAGATGCCTAAGTCAGCGAAGTGCTTTCTGAGGGTCCAAATTTCATCTCCAGAACCCACATGAAAAAGATACTGAGCACGATAGAGTAAGATTGTAATCCTAGAAACAGGGAGGGAGAGGAGGATCCGTGGGGCTGGATAGCCGGCCATCTGAAATGACCAGGGAAGCTCTAGGCAAAAGCGTGATTCCCCTCTCTGTCCCAAAGCACGACAGCGGGGGTTGTCTTCTGGCCTTCCACACACAAGTGTGCACATATGCAGCACACACACACACTCATACACACACACACACACTCATTCTCACTCACTCTCACTCTCACACACACACAGAAACGAAGGAGTCGAAGAAGTCCTTCCACAGGCCACTGGAGTTAGTGGTGGGGGTGGAACCAGAGTGCGACACTGGAAAGTCGGACACTTTGCAGGACAGAGTTGAGCGTGGGGGACCCACCTGACTTGATGGCTGCGTAGAGGGGCAAACGCACAATGACTGGGAACTCATTCTTCCTGACAGCGTAGTTCTCGGGGTCAGCCCCATGCGTCAGCACCAGCAACTTCACAACCTCCAAGTGCCCGCGCTGGCAAGCCAGGGCCAGCATCCAGTTCAGCAGCCGCTGAGGGCTACAGGGACCTGGAGGGGTGAGAGGGCAGAGGGAAAGTGTGGCTAGATGGTACCAGTTGCTCCCTGCACTCATCTCGTCTTCCCATTGGCCAGGAAGAAAATACAGCTATTCTAGCTCTGATTGACAGCGATGCTTCTGCCAAGTGGAGAGAGCTCTTACCCTGAATTTGCATCCAACACTTCTCTATATATCATAGGCGGCTTATGCGCCAAGAGAAGCGTGAGTACCAAGGGTATGTGCTGTGTGATCCTGACGGATTAAAGATGCCTACATGGTGAATAAGGCCAGAAAGAACTCCCCAGGGTTGCTGTAGTTTTTCTAGATGCCTTCCCCTTCCCTCTGACACTAGCCCCAGGGTCACATCACGCACAGAGCTAATCATGGGAGCCCTGAAGAGAGTCATCCTTTAGCTCCTTCTTGCCTTCCGGTCTCATCTCATCCAGTCTGCTTCTTAAGTTCCTTAAAGCTCTACTGATTCCTATCCCTAAGGTCCTCCCTGCTCCAGGCACACGCGGAAACACTGGCTGGGAGGAACCACTGAGATAGATCTACCTCAATGCACATAGATACACCCACACGAGGCCACTCTGTGATTGTGACCCTGGTACAGAACAGAAACAATAGGGCCCTTGGTTTTAAAATTATGAAAAAATTCAAGGTATCAATTACAGAATATCAAACCATGCGAGGGTTCTTCTACAGCACCTAGCCTTGACATCAAAGCCCCAACGCCTAAAGATCATTCCCAGAGCCTGCCTCAACCTGTTGTTTGTTGCAGTGATGTTTTTGGCGCTTGTCCCTCATCGCTGAGCCAAAACTACAGGGGAGATATGGGAGACTAGAATACCTTGAGTTCACCAGAAACAAATTACAAATGCATCATACCACATATAGCCTTTCAGCGGAGTATCGTTTGGCCATAAAAAGGGTTAGATACTGGGTGATGAAAAGACAGTGTGTAACTTCCAATGCATATTGCTAGGTAAGAGAAACTGGTCTGAAAAGACTGCCTGAGGATGTGCTTCCAGTTGTGTTCCAGAAAAGGCGGTGGTAATTGAGCACAGCACTTTACCTGATAAGGACTCCAGCAATTCATGGACTACTTCGGTGTGTCCAAAATGCGCCGCCACCACAGCTGGGTTATCATCAGTGGGCTCCATCGGCAGCTCCACGCGCTTCTCCGTGAGCAGGAACCGGACAGTCTCCAGATCTCCGTGGGCTGCTGAGATGCTCAGCAGCTGACCCTGGTCAAAAAAACGGGACAAGGTTTGGTGAGGCCAGCTCTGTCACTTCCAACACTTCCACTCCGAGTCTCCGGCAAGACTGCGGCTCAGGCGCCCAGGGTGACAACACCCTCCCTGTGCTGACACACCACGCTTAGATCAAGGCTGTAGGAGAGTGGACAGCAACACTCAACTTCACAAGCTTAGAACACAAACAGAAACCAGTCCATCTAGAGTTCTGTATTATTACATGTGGAAACAATGATTTTAATAGACGTGGGAAGGCTTTCCAACTTATACTTGAGCATAAACCCATAGGTTGAAAATACCATGTGCAATGCATGGAGTTGACCCATTGCAGGACGCCACAGCTTAGCAACACTGCACCTGGAGTTGTGTTTGGAATGGTTGCTCTGTGTCACAGACAGAATTGCACATACCCCAGGGAAAATCCAAAATCTGGTGTGACTATTCCTGAATGCATATTATTTCCCTACCGTTACAAAGTCCAAAAATGAAGCCAGACCACTGTAAGTTGGAGAACATTCATTCAGCTTCAATAAAACTTTATTGGCAATTCCTGTTTCTTTTTACTTCCCTAATGCAGTTTAGAAACCTAGGACTGGAAAGGAGGCTCAGCAGTGAAAATCCAACTTTCTGGAGCTGGAGAGATGGCTCAGCAGTTAAGAGCACTGGCCACTCTTCCAAAGGACCCAGGTTCAATCCCTAGTACCTACATGGCAGCTTACAACTGTCTGTAAATTCAGTTCCAGGGGATCTGATACCCTCATACAGACATCCATGCAGGCAAAACACCAATGCACATAAAAAATAACATAATGAGTGTCATGAAAAAAGAAGAAAATGTGGAGTGCTCAGGCCTAAGTGAGACACACACACCACCTTCTCCGAAGCTCTGGGATACCATGGAGAGAAGGCAGAAAGACTGTAAGACCCAGAGACCAGGAGGGAGCACCGTGACACACTTCTGCACACGACACAACCATGAACTCACGGACCAACAGAGTCGTGGGAACCTGCACACGACCTGCAGGAGATGCGGCCACCAACATTCCATTGTGGATGGGGAAGGGCTCATGATACACCCACAATTCCTGGGACCTATTGGTGGTTAAAGGTTGCTGGGGGAGGAGGGGCAATCTTTCTACTTTGATACAGCCACTGGTAAGGTGCCCCGGAGCCAGAACACAACCCAACACTCATGCTCAGGTAAGCGATTAAACCCAGTGGGTGCTGAAAAAGACAAAAAGTAGGAGTGGGGCCAGAGGGGAGGAGAAGAGGTTCAGTGTGAGTAGGAGGGGGATAGGAAGGGTAATGGGGGGTAAAAAGGGCCTCAACATATTATATAGGTAAGAAATTAGCAAGAACTATTTTTTAAAGAAGAAAACCTGTCCCTGCCTATGTGAATTCCTCTTTCACAGCACTGATGTCAACCGCTTGCTCATGAAGATGGACACTGTGAACCGAGAGCCAGCGCTCAATTGCCATCTGACGATCTGTGAACCTTAGAGGGGGGAGGCACCAAGCTCCCCGAGGACTGCCTGACTGAGAAGGGCCCTCGTGGGCTCACAGGTTTGAATGCTTGGTCATTAGGGAGTGGCCCTACCTGGCAGGGATTAGGAGGGATTGCTGGAGTAGATGTGGCCCTGTTGGAGGAAGTGTGTCACTAGGGGTTTCAGAAGCCCAAATCCGTTCTGGTCAGTGTCTTACTCTTTCCCTGCTGCCTGTGGATCTGGATGTAGAATTCCTAGCTACTTCTCCAGCACCATGTCTGTCTGCATGCCACCATGCTCCCTGCCAGGATGAGAATGAGCTAAACCCCTGAAACTGTAAGTCAGCCCCAATTAGATGCTTTCTCTTATAAGAGTTTCCACGGTGATGGTGTTTCATCACATCAACAGAAACCCTGACTAAGACACCATCCCACAGGTTACTGATAGATGGATGTCAGTAATGATGGGGCTCCACACACCAGAACCCAGCGACGATGAAACAACAGCAGGATTCTTGATTGGAGTTCAAAGGAAGAAAATGATAGGGCAGACACCGGCCCCTGCCTGAGTCCCAACTTCATTCCAGCTACTCTGGCATCTAAAGCTGTGAGGTAGGCAGAATAGGAACTCACAGACCTGCGCCCACACAAAGGGGACACAGTGTGGGAGCACATTACTGAAACCTCGGGCCTTCCTACATGACTGCTTCCCATGATCTTGATTTAGCATGTTGGAGGAGGCACAAGGAAAGACCAGGTAGGAAGGAGTCAGTCCATGCTTCTGTGCACGTTTATGGAAGTCCTGTATGTGTAAGGGGCAGAGCTGACCACAGGATCCTGGGGGGCACTGCAGGCCTTCGTGAATTGACAGAGAAGTTCCTGGCAGAGATGTGTGTAAAGCAACCAACAGGACAGTTAAGAAACCAAATGTCTCCAGAAAGTATGGCAGAGCCAGGTGGGCAGGAAGGGATGGGTAGGTGGGGCACTGGAGACGCTCACCAAACTCTCAGAGAGTGTGTGCTGCACTGACTGCAATGACCGCTTCATTTGCAATGACATGCAGTTCTCAGTACAGCTATGCAAGGGGTCTGTCTCTATTTCCATGGCGGGAATGGGAACATGCAACCCTTAGGTAGGGTGTGGCATTATCAACGGAGCCACCCTGAATCTGAATGGCATGCTGTATGGCTCTGAAACACATGTTCTCTTCATTCAAGACCTCCTGGGCAGCGAGGGACTCTTGGAGGAGCAGTTGGGCTCTGGAAGTGGTGTGAGGGGACTAGAGATGGTATGTCTGACAAGCAAGCAAGAGGGGCTGGAATTACTTGCTTAAATACAACTGGAAAACAAGAATTCACCACTCCTCTGACCACGTGGGGCCCTGCAGCCCAACCATTCCTGGAAAGCACTTGCATTAACAGAGAAAAGCCACAAGAGATTGATTAACTGACCGACAGGACTAAGAGCTGTCTAGACGCCTGTCCGTCACAGGCTTAAAAACCCCATTCTCACTAGGTGATGGGTGATGTCACAACCGGCCACAGACAAGAGGGACCCAGAAGGCAGGGAAGAAAGGAGCTGCCTCTCTGGCTGGAGACAGCCTGGTGGCTCTGAAGTCTTTAAAAAATTCCATATAAAATAAAAGACCAGCAGCTTCTTTCTGCACCCTCATCTCCCTCTATAAAGGAAGGCTTCCGCATGGTTTTCCTAGGGCATGTTTATGCGCATACGCTCATAGGGAAGAAACACAAAACCAAGTGTGCTGTCCAACGAATTATTTGTGTGCGTGCACACAAGTGTGTTTGGAGGGTCTTGCTGGTGCGTGTTCGGGTGGAGGCTGGGGACTGGCTTACATCTTCCTCTACTGCGCCCCCACTTACCTTATGAGGCAAGGTCTCTCACTGAACACAGAACCTCTATTTCTGCTAGGCCGGAAGGCCAATAAGTCCCCAGGATCCACCTCCCTCTGTCCCCTCCCTCAGCACTATGGTTTCAGTCCCCTATCTCCTATGTCCCCCCACCTCACACTGCAAGGGCTTTACTGACCGAGCCTTCTCTCTAGTCTTCATCTGATTCTTTAGTACTTTTTTACCACGTGTGATATGCTACATCTACAGGGAAAGAAATCATTCTGTTTCATGAACTGCCACCAACTCCCATGTGAATGGGCCCCCAGGCAGGGGAACGGAACGTAGCACAGAAACCCCTTGTTATGGTTTGTCTAGAGAATGTCCCCAAGGGTCCTGTGCTGAGGGAAGGTTCAGCTGGTGGGGTGGCGGTGGCTAGATCCCGAGAACTCTGACCTCATCATCAGGTTAATATGCTGTTCATTACATAGCAGAGTTGACTGGTCCCTGAATAGGTGTTCCCACTTGGAGAAGAGAGGTTCCCCAGAAGACATGCCCTTGATCCACGTCTCTTGTCACTGCTCCACTGTGCCCTTCCCCACTCCTTCCTCCTCCTCTTCTGGGCTGCCCCAGGGTAAGCAGCACTGTGTCCCCCTGTGTCTTCTCTGCCATGGTGCTCTCTCTGCCTATCATACGCCTACAGGCAACAGAGTAGGCTGGCAATGGGCTGAAACCCATAAAAACACAAACCACAAAATAAACAGGCAAAAACCCTTTCCCCTTCTGAAGTTGTCTTGTTAGGGCATTTTGCCATCACACCCAAGAGTTAAGATGCTCCCACTATGTCGCCCCCCACCCCCAGTCTCTGCCCTGCCAGGAAGACTCAATACCCTGACTGCAGACACCATGAATTGATTCATTTTTGTCAGTTTGCAATTACTGCAAAATGGCATCATATTGTCCTCATTTTTAAAACCTCTTTTTTTTTTTTGTTTTGCTGTGAAATAATTCGAGATTACAGAAGTCGCGGTATAGAGCAGAGAGGACTCAACTACCCTTCACCCCGTTTATGCTGGCGGAGACGTCTTTCATAACTGTCCATGGTTTCACTACCAGTTATGCGACATCAGACGTCATGCATGAACGGTGTAGACTCATGCTACCCAGGACTTTCCTTTGCCAAGAAATCTGCCCCCTGCTCCCTCCTGGAGGCTCAGCCACTCTGCCACCCCAACTCTGCCAGCCGCTAATCTCTTACACTTCCGTCAGGCTGTGGATGAATACCCACCAGCCCATAATTGAATAGACTGATAGTAGACAGTACCCGTGGGAGGAAAGAGGTCACTGGGGGACATGCCCTTGACCGGGGTGGCCTGTCCCTGCTCCACTATGCTCCTCCCCTTCTCTCTTTTCCTCTCTTCTTCCTGACTGCCCTGAGGTAGATAGTTCTGCTTCTCCATGTCTTCTTTGCCAGGATTCTCTACCTCATCATAACAAGAAGCAAGGAGGGAAAAAGCCAGCCTGTATTGATTATGATTCTAACCGTTCTTTCCCGTTTCCGAGGAGTGCAGGAGCACAGTCTCCACTACCGCAGGTTACACACTCAAATTTTCCACATTTTGAAAAATTACAGGGGACAGAGCAGCTGGAGCAGGGGTTCTCAACCTGTGGGTCACAGCTCATGGGGCAAACCTCTGTCTCCAAAAATATCTACATTATGACTCATAACAATAGAAAATTACAGCTATAAAGTAGCAACAAAATAATTTTATGGTTGGGGGCCACTACAACATGAGGAACTAAAGAGTCATTGAATTAGGAAGGTTCAGAACCACTGTGCTAGAGTCTACAAGATAAAGTCTCACCCTGGGAAACCACTTTTGTGATTATGGCATCTCTCTTGCCAGATGAGTAGTAATTAAAATTATTCTTAAATAGAACTTCCAGAATTATATTGAGAGTAATATCCTTGCCTTGTTCCTGATCTTGCAGGAAATTGGGTGTGTGTAAGTGTGTCTGTGTGTCAATATGTGGACATGGGAATGGAGGTACCTGTGGAACCCACAAAGGAGTGCCATATGCCCTGGAGCACAGGAGGTTGTGGGCTGCCTGATGTGGGTGTTGGGAACCAAACTTTGGTCTTCTCCAAGAGCAATATAAGCTCTTACCCACTGAGCCATCTCTCCAGACCCAATTCAGCGCGTTTTAGATGTGTAAAGATTCCCATCTTTAACCCAGGGATTATTTAGAAGTATGTTGTTAACGTCTAAGTATTTGGAGATTTTCTCATTACCACTTGCTCTTGACTTCTATTTTATCCTGCTGAAGTTAGAGAACACATGATGTCTCATTCCAATTACTTTCAAGTGTGCTGAGGTTTAGCTCATGGTCCATGGCACGGTCGATCTTGACTTATGTTCTGTGGACATCGAAGAGTGTGCATTCTGTGCCGTGGGATGCAGTGCTTTGGGTGATGCCCTTTAGAACCTGTTAGTGATGGTCGCATTGAGTTCTTCTGCAACTGTGACTGCTTTCTGTTTGATTGGTCTATTGTTTGTTGAGACAACACCCAAACTCCTGCAACCATGTGGGTATAGCTTGTTCTTTCAGATAGACCATAGCTTTTGTTCCACAAATTTCATGCCTCTGCAATCCAGTGCATAAACACTGAAGATTGCGATCTTGGGGTTCCAGAACCTTGTTATTAGTTGCTAACCCTCCCCACCCATGGTAATTCTCTCTGCTCTGTAGTTCGCTTTATCTGATATTAACATGGCCACTCCTGCTTTCTTTTGCTTAATGTTTGCATGGTCTATGTTTTTCCATATAATTACTTTCAGAACACACACACATACACACATATACACATGCAAACACACACACACATACACATCATTATATTTAATCTATTTTCTGATTCTTTTTTAAAAAAAAATCCTAACTGGAACTAAGCTCGTGGACTTAAATCATTTATATTTAATATAATTCTGTAGATGTTAAAGTGTAAGTTTGCCATGTAATTTTGTTTGTTTTTGTTTACTCTATCTTCATAGTTTTTTTTTCTGTGAGCAGCTTGATTTTGAATTTCATTTTTAATAGGTTATAGTATTTTTTTAAATACAGCTTTTTGTATAGCTTTGATATTTATGTTGAGACTGTTCTTACTATGAACCCTAGCTGGCCTGGAACTCTCTATGTAGGTAATTCTGTAGATCTGCCTGCCTCTTCCTCCCAAGTGCTGAGATTAAAGGCATGCAGCTTCGTATCCAGTTATAGGTAGCACATGCTTGTTTCAGCTATTGCATTCTAGATATGTAACTTACCAGAAGATATTGTTTTTCAGTGTTTTTTAATCAGTTTTAGTGATGTATTAAAATCTTACATTTATTAGAAAATTGCTTTTTTTTTTAACTCCTTCCCCCTGTATTAAGAGCTGTATTAAGGGATGTTACCCTTTTTGCTTCCGGAGTCAAATAGAACTTAAAGACAAACTAAGGACAAAGTAGCAATCTGTTCTGTGTATCCACAAAATGTATCCACAGATGCTTTGTTCTCACTGCGTTCCTTTTCCTGTTTATCCCAACCTTCTCATTCTGCTATTGGCTGTTTTGAGCTGTTCCATTAGGGAAGCCTTCCAGACATTGGTTCTGTTTTGTTTTCCTCAATTCCAGATGTATTTATTTTCTCTTCTTTCTTGAAAGCCATTTTCCAGGTTATGGGATTGTAGGTCCACACTTTTTCTTCTTCTCTTTAGTACTTGGTGCCACTTCCTCTGGGTTCCCATGGTGTCGGATGACGTCATTCGTATTGTATCTCCCCTTAAGGCAACATCTTTCGTTGGCTGCTTCCAATACTTTTTTATTTTCACAATTGTGGTTTGAGCATGACGCGTGCGGACCACAGGTTGCTGAGTTATGTTGGGGACTCTCTAGCTTCTCCACTCTCCTTGTAGGTGGCTTCTCCACGTTGGGGGAGTTTTACGTTTCCTTAACTATACTTCAGTGTCTTTTCTTCTTGACTTTGATGACAGGAGTTGAGCTAAAATCTCTCAAGCCCCTGAGGGTTTGTTTATTTTCCATCTCTCTCTGTCCTTTGCCTCAGACCATCAGGGTAGGGATTCTTTCCTTTGTCTCCTCTGTTCTAGAGTTGAATTTGCCTGCAAAAGAAAACTTCAGCTCTTGTCTTTTAGAGGCTCTAAAATTTCTATTTAATTTGCCTTTCATTTCTCTGCTAATACTTTTGCCTGGAGACGCCTAGTGTTTACTTTTGCTTTAAGCATGCTTGTGTTTGCTCACTGGAGAGTTCTGTCTGTTTTAGATTCTTGTCAGAGCTTTCAAACATCTGACTCATTCAGTTGCTGGCATCTGCTGTTGCCTTTTTCCCACCAGTTTGCTGTTTTTCTCCTTCCAGAGCAGAGACTGTTTATTAGGTTCTGGAGATGAGTGGGAATGTATTTTAGGACTGGGATCTTATTTGAGTCTTGACCTTGGACTCTTGTTAGCTCTGGTAGGTGATTAGTGGAATGTAGTCATCACTTCCTGATGGGGTTGAAAACCAGAAAATACTCAGAGTTAGATGGTACCAGTGGGATGGGACTCCTGGTTCCTGTTGGGCAGGAAGTTCTCCTGTGCTTCCTAGGTTTCCAGTGGTCACAGTGGGGGGTTTATTACATAACCACCTAGTGTCAGTTAGCACCCCTGGTCACCACAGTCTCCTTGGATGACTGGGGCAGCTTTTTACTGTCTGGCAGGGTGAGAGAGTGGTGGATGAGGGGCTGTGGCGTGGTTGGGTGCTGCCTCTCGGCGTCCTGTCTTCTCATGCAGCCTTTGCCTGGTCCACTGACAGCTGCAACAACAGAGGCTTTCCTTGAAGTCTCTGCGCCGGTTTGGTTCTGGGTTAGCCTGGGATGTAAAAAAGGCGAAAAGGACCTTTATAAATGCAACAGCAAGTTTTTCTTGAGCTCTGAACTCACTAGCAGGTCTCTTCTCTCCAGTGTCAAAATGTTCCTTGCTGTTCATGGGATGTCCAGAGTTCTCAGTTGCATACAGTGGGGGGAATGTTGAAAAGCATACCTGTTTGATCCCCCCCCCCTTTTTTTAAAAATGCTTTCTTTTTAATTTTTTTATATGTACTAGCATTTTTCCTGCATGTGTATACCACATACCTGCATCTCTCCCCCTCCTTTCTTAGACAGGGTTTCTCTGTATAACAGCCCTGGCTGTCCTGATATGACTCTATAGGCTAGGCTGGTCTCGAACTCACAGAGATTCGCCTACCCCTGCCTCCAGAGTGCTGGGGTTAAAGGCATGCGCCACCACCGCCCTGGTTCATTCCCCCTTCTTAATAGAAGTGGACATTATTTGCTTATTTACTGAAATTAGACTGGAGAGCTTTCTAGATCGCATTGAGACATCTTCTGATGCTTTGGCTATTCTGTGCAGCATCCGATGGTCCAGGAGCACTGAGGATCACATCGCTTTATCATCCTGTGGACTGAACACGTAGGCTATCTCCCACATCCAGGTGTGGTCCTTTGTAATGTACATCACGAGCGAATTCAAATGTCATCTCAACGGTGTTCATTGTCCCCCAGTTTCTTTTCTGAGCGCAGGCTAGAATCATTTCTAACTTTTAATTAAATGGATTAAGCCTTTGCTAACCAAGGTAATGCAAACAAAGTTTTGATGAGGTGTTTCCATGGTAATATCTGACTCTTATCCCCTTTGAGCTACTGGTGTTGGGGGGTGGATATTTTGGACTTGTTTTTCAGCAAAGAGTTTGGCATATGTTCAAAAACTTCAATATCATGCATGAAAATGTCAAAATTAAACTCATTGTTTTATAGTAATCTGCTAAGAGAAAATGTTCATACTGATAGTTTCCATTTGGCATAGCTGTGCATGCTAAGAAAATAGCCTTGCAAAAAGAAAACGACGAGGTGAAAATTCCCATATAGCATTATTGGTTAGAACTTTGAAATAATACAAATATCTAGTCAAGAGGAATGGATTAAGTTTAAATTCTGTTCTCCCTACCACATGGAATATTAAGCGGCCACTGATGGTGATGTCTGCAATGAATTTACAACCCCACAGAAAATTCTCGATATAATAGAAGCAAACAAGAAGTATATGCAAACTAGTATCTGTAATTACATCACATACACAATGCATTATATATTATCAGAAATGGTAACCCCCCTCCCCAACTAGTGGGCTGGAAGAGAACGCACTGAGACAGTGAAGAGGAGTGCTTGTGTATATTAGGGATATGCTGACTTTTTCTTCCTTTTGGTTTTCTTTGCTTTTATTTTCCTAAAAAAAAAATGCTGAGTACAAGCTGTTTTTATGTTGGAAGAAAGGTTAAAATCGGTAGATAAACCTTGCGGATGGCATTTGGTTCTTTAACTGAACCCATTTAAAACCATTTACATCTGACGTGGAAGGTGAAGGCGTGATGCTGATGAACCGACTGGGAGGGAATGATGTCCACTGCGCATGTGCAAACCATGTGCTGCTGATGAAGGGACTGGAAGGGAATGACATTCACTGCGCATGTGCAGACCAAGGCATTCCCAAATACTGGAGCCCCATGAAGTCTCTGGTAATGAGAAGACAACCCACAGGCTGGGGATGCAGCTCATTCGGTCGAGCACTGGTTTAGAACGCACCAAGCATCTAACCCATCCTCAGCATTTTAAACCTCTATGCGAGTGCATGCCTGTAGCCCGGAGCTGGAGTCAGGAAAATCAGAAGTTTGGGATCAGCCTTGGCTACATAGTTAGAAGCCAGCCTGGGATGCATGAGGCTCTGTTAAAAACAAAAGTGTGTGGTGGGGTGGTTCAGTGACTTAGTGGGTAAAGGTCTGGATGCCCAGTACCCATAAGCCCAGAAGCATTGTTGCATGTTTATAACCTTAGTTCTAGAGGTGCAGAGTCAGGGAGATTCTGGAGCTTTGCTGGGCAGCCTACTCTGACTGAGATGAAAAGCTCTAGGTTTAGTGAGAGACCCAGTATCAAAAAATATGGTGGAGGGGGATGGAGAGATGGCTCAGGGGTTAAGAGGACTTGCTGCTATTGCAGGGGATCCAGGTTCAGTTGGTTCTCAACACCCACATCACGGCTCACAGCTGTCTGTAATTCCAGGGGATCCAAAGCCCTCGTCTAGCTTCCTTGAGCACTGCAGGCACATGGTGTTTCTTATATACATTGCAGGAAAATTCCATAAAGTAAAAGTAAATACATCCAAAAAAAAATAAGGTGGAGAACGATACAGAAGACATCTTGTCAGGTTCAGACTTCCACGTGCACATGCAGGCAAGTGTGTTTCCCCACCGCACAAGGCCTCCATGTGCACA
>NC_022023.1:26638866-26656851 GCF_000317375.1 Microtus ochrogaster | reverse complement strand
TTCCATGTGCACACGCTGGCAAGTGTATCCCCCTTACCGCATGCAGGCTTCCATGTGCACACGCAGGCAAGTGTATCCCCTTACCGCATGCGGGCTTCCATGTGCACAGGCAGGCAAGTGTACTCCCCATCACACAGTCTCCCATCTAATCAGAATAGTTCCCCTGGGGCAGGCACACACCCTACCTTCTCCTGCGGGGATTCGCTCTCCTCACAAGCCTCTCTGAGCAGGTCACGAGCCCGGGAGAGGTTTCTCTGCTTGTATGCTCTATGGATTTCTTCCATGCTGGAAGACCGCACTGAGGAGATGCCACCAGGTGCAGACAGTTTGCCGCCCATGCCTTCGGCACCTGCGAAGGAAGACACATACACTCGGTGTCACTGTGCTGGTGACCTCTGGGTTGTCACTGGAGGTGACAGTGGAGGAATGCACTCCCTGTGACATGGCTCTGCGGGCGTGTAGGAAGACAAAGGAGGGTCCTGAAATGCTGCCGTCAGCAAGTTCCTATTTCTCTGTGAGACATGGAGCCATTTTGGAAGACATTCACTGGGGCAGTGGGAAGCTCAGCCCAGCTCAGTGATGACTGCAGGGGACTGCCAACTGGAGCTCCTCCAGTGCCCTGGGCAACGGGAGGCAGGCGGTACTCTGGTGACAGAGCTGATGGCCCCAGCCAAAATGCTGCACTGCTGTGTCCCTCTAAGGGAAAAGAGCCGCTAAGACTCAGGGTGTGGGAATCGCACAGTTCTCAATCCTGCTCCACTAAGAAAACTCTCAAAAGGTCAGGTGACTTAGGACTGGCAACCCTTGCCTCTGCGCTAAATGCCACCCGAGTATCTCCATCAGTCCTTTGACACTCTGGGCCCCTAGATATTCTTGGACCACGTGTGTGACTGACCCACCCTGGCCCTAAGATCCCTACTATTCTGGTTATCTGAATTGTGGCTTTCTGTAGACATATCCCTGTTCTCCATAAGTGGGTGCTAACCTGTCCTGGGCAGAGGAGGGGGTGTGGGATGTTTTGGCCTGCTGAGCATCAGGTGCTGCTCGGGAGGAGAGGCCAGACTTGCAGAGGGCTGCAGCATTGTTGAGGACTCAGTGCATGGGTCCTTATGGAGCTGCTGGACACAGCTGAGTGCTGCACTGGGTGGAAAGACATGGACAGAGGAGATAACTGTCCTCCATCAGTGCCCTGCTCCAGAACAAGGATTATATAGAGGTCTGCAGGCCCCAAAGACTGACAAGCAGTCTTTGGAAGGCCCCTCAACGTTTTAAAGCTCTGCACAAAGCTCTTGCTATGTGTGTGTGTGTGTGTGTGTGTGTGTGTGTGTGTGTGTGTGTGTGTACATTTCTCTGGAAAGAAAATTCAAGGCTTCTGTGACATTTCCTAAGGAGGTAGGAAACAAAAGCGAAAACTTTCTCTCTACAGATGTTAGAGAAAGGGCTGTTGCCAATGAGAAGTTAAGTTCTGAACTGTGCTGAGTGACAGAAGAGACAAGGTGAGGATTCTATGATTCATCGCTAAGTTTACACAGTGGGGGGGGCCTTGTGATGACAGGTGGGGCTGGACTGGGCCCCTTCCCCTTCTCTCTGCTCCCTCTCAATCCGTGAGTTGAACATTTTGGTTCAGGTTGTGCTCCAATATCACAGTCTGAAAGCCGTGGGACCAATCTGTCATGGACCTGAACTATGAGCTAACATAGCCCCTTTCTCTTTTAAGTTGATTACCTCAGGCATTTTGTTATAGTGAGGGACAACTAGCTATCTAACAAATCATAAAAATTACATGCTTAAAAATAAATTTCACAAAAGATAAGTAAAATCTGAGCTCTGTAAAAAAAAAATAAACACTGCCAAGAAAAAAAATAAAGATTTGTATAGCCAGGAAGATCTCCCATGCTCATGGATCAGAGAACAAACCCTAGGAAGGCGCCACTTCCCCCTGAGTTTAGGCACAGCCTCAATTTCGGTTTAACTATAGACCCAGCTGGACTTTTTTTTCCCCTCATAAAATTATATCAGATTCTCAAGTTCACATGGAAAACTTGCAAAACCTAGAATAGTCAAAGCAGTCTTGAAAGAGAAAGTGGAGGATTTACATTACATGATTTCAAAACTTAACCATTAGGCTCCCATAAGCAGGCAATATGATACCAGTACAGACAGCCCCGTAGGACAGAATTGGGTTAGGAAATAGACTCATGGGGCTGAGGAGATGCGAATGTGAGAACCCAAGTTCAGACAGACCCCCAGCACCCAAGTAAAACCCGGGAGCAGTGGGCACAGTCTGCTCCATGTGTGCTGGAGGAATAGGGAGACAGCTCACTGCAGCCAGCATGAATCCATGAGGTCTGAGTCTAGTAGGAGAGACCCATCTCAAAAGAATGTAGACGGGCTAGGGACATGGCCCAGAGGTTAGTGTTTGCTGGGCTCCTCATCGTTATGAGGATCAGAGTTTGGATCCCCAAGCCCCACACAGATGTTAGGAGGGTGTGGTGTGTCAGCCCTCCTGAGATGTCAGGCTTAGAAGGCAGAGATGGGATCCATGGAGCAAGCTGGCTAATGAGACCAGCCTTGTCAGTCAGTTCTGGGTTTGACAGAGACCTCACTGCAGTGAATAATGTGGAAAAACAGTCAGGGAGGATTCCCATCATCGGCCTCTGTCTCCACATGTGAACATTGCATGCATGTGCACATCACACACATGTGAAGTGGAAAAGGGTGGAGAGTGATCAAGGAAGTTATCTGATATTGAGCTCAAGCCAGCACACACCACACACACACACACAGACACACACACACACGCACACACACACACACTGTGCATACCAAATACACACAGCAAACACACACCAAACATACCACACACACATACACACGCATATACATTTAACAAACACACAAAGACTCATAATTTGGACATCTAATTAACTTTTTGCAAGGGTTCCAAAACAATCTAATGGGAAAAAGGTTTCTCAACAGATGGTACCAGCACACCTGGTACCAATACCTCATCACTTAGGCTGCAGAGATTGCTCAGCAGTTAAGGTCAGCATTTGCTGCCCTTCCAGAGGACCTGGGTTCAGTTCCAACCACCCATATGTCAGTGTTCACCTGTCTATAATTACAGTTCCAGGGAATCTGACCTCTTCAGGACTCTGTAGACACTACACACCCATTTTGCATACATATGTGCAGGCAAAACCACTTACATATACAAAACAAAATGTAAAAGATGCTTATCTTTTATAATACACAAAGCTAACCTGAGGTGGATTAGGGATCTAAAATGTAAAAGCAAATGATAAAGGCTGTAGAAAAATTTGTAAACTCCCTTCAAGACTTCACTGGAAGCAAAATCCCTTACTGGTGCATGTGACGTGGTTTGAGTCTCTCTCAGGTCCGACAGGAATTTAAGCAATGGTAGCAGGAATTCATGGCTGCAAGATGGGACAACTTGAAAGGGCAGAGCCTTTTGGGAGGTCTAAGTCATGAAGGGTGGGGTAGCTCTCGTTATTTGAGATGTGAATACCTGCCTACTCCTGCACACACAGGACTGCCTGGGTTCAGCAGAAGGTCTCCACCTCTGCAAAGTCAGTGTGGGCTCACTCAGGTCCTTGAGTCTCCAGAACTGTGACCTGCATAAACCCACTTCTTTGTCAAGTGACAAGTGTCACGTGCTTTGCTATAGTGGTGAAAAAGGGTCCCAGGAAACAGTAACGGAAGGAAAACTGCTAAGTTGCATTTGGCTTAGAAGTGATGAAGAATGGCTGAATTAAACTTGGTTCAAAGTTTAACATTATGCTCATCAAAGGCACTTTTTAAAGAAGCAGGCAAATTCTAGTCTGGAATACAATATTGGAGGACATATCTGAAGATAAATGGTGAATACATTAACACAAAGAATATTTAAAGAAAAATAACAAAAAATATACAGCACAATTACAAATAGTCAAAGATTTGAACACTGAAGACAGTCAAAAAACTCCATACCATTGCTCATCATGGAAAAGCACAAGCCAAAGCAACGCCATTGCACTCCCAGCAGAGCGCCATACTTTAAAAAGATGTGAGCAACCGGGATGCTGGGGCCTGATGGGTTAGAATGTAAACTGTGTAGATTATATTACAGACTACTCTGGCGGCTTCTTTGAAAACCGAACACACACTGTCCTTGCTCTACCAGTTTCATTCTTAGGTTTTTACTCAAAAGGAGAATATCCCCAAAAAGCTATCCAAGCATGCTCATAAAGGTGGTGGTCATAATATTTCTCCAAGCTTCAAGTAGTCCAGTTTGTTTATTTACTGTACAAACTGTGTGGCCATAACTACTCAATAATAAAAAAGAAGGAACTATCAATCATCCTGATGGCTGAAATGAATCTCAAGAATAAAATGCTGAGAAAATAAAAGCCTGCAAAGTGATGCTATTTCTATGATGTGCTAATCTTGGTTGATTTGGGGGAGGGCATGAGGACATCGCTTGTGCTGATGGCTCCTGATCTTGATGGAGTTTGCATTACATGGCTGCTGCATTTGCTAAAATGAATCAGTCTATTTAAAATATGTGCATTATGCTTTGTGAACATTTTATGTAAAAGGCTATTACAAACATAATATACAAATGTTAGTAGTTAAGGGTGGGTTGTATAAGATGTTGGTAACTTACTTTAAAACCATTAGGAATGAGATGGCCCATGTCAGACTCTAGGTGGTAGGTATATAGGTATACATTGGCTCAATTCTTTTAGTATTCCTGTATGTTGGGAATTTTTCACAACAGTATGTTGGGGAAAAGGAGGACTCTACATGCAGGGGCCACCATCTGACATACAGCATGAACTTTCCTACCAACACAGAAAGAAACCAAACCTGCTCCGTAGAAGCCAGGGAGAGCTGCCTACAAAGCCACAGCCCTTAATATCATCCAGGGTCTTCACAACACATCCCGAGCTGGGATCTGACCATTTCCAAGGCAACTGCCCTGAAAATCCACGAGAAGTCTGTCGTTGTACATGACTGACGGCTCCCTGACACATGTGGGCTGTTGAGTCAGAGGGGAGAGCTCAAGGTTGTTTTTGGAAAGACAAGACAGCTTTGCATGTAATGATGTGAATACAGCAGCTTCTCTCTCCAATATACAGGACAGTCCCCATCAATAATTCAGGCCGTAGAGTGCTGGGCGGGGGAGGGGCCATTAGCAGGGGTGAGAAGGGTGCAGTCAGCTCCAGTGCCTCCATCAGAGACTCCTTCATCATGTCATGACTCATCTTTCAGAATTAAACAAGCAGCCGCGATCTCATAAACAGCAAGTGTGCCCGCGCCTTTGCTTCTGCTCTTGTTAGGAACATAAAGGCAGTCAGATCTTGAAGTGAAGTAGAGGAGACCGTGAAGGTCCTGTATCTATACAGGTCTAAGCTCACAGGAAATTACGAGAGTGCTTTGATTTTGCTACCGTCTGTAATAATGCTGGTGCGCCCGGAGTAACAGATGTCATGGGAGTCTAGATCTGCCCTGTTCTCTTCAGATCCCTCAGTACTGGGTTTTCGGCTTGGTCCCCCATTTCCTTAAGTGGCATGAACATCCCACACACACTCTCATGGCCCTTGTGAGCTGGGGCTCTAGCCTGATCAGACTGCAGAGGAGTACAATGCATATACAAATTATTGCCAAGCCCGTACAGTTTCCAGAACAAACACAGTGGTTAACATTAATCTATACTGAAAGAAAAAAAAATGAGACTCCAACAATAAACATTAAAGATGATTGTGAGAGAGGAACAAGGGAAGGAGAGAAGGTTTTCTGAATTTTTTTTCCAGGCTTTTTGTATTGGGATAGTATGGCTCGTTTATTTTAAATGGTAGAGAAATTACACATATTCCTTGGAAAGAAAGACAGTGAGGGTAAAAAGGTAACACATAAACACCTCATGTTAAGGACAGATGTCTTGTCTTACCATGAGCTGACACTCTGTTTATTATAGGTAAAGATTTTCATGGAATTTCTGTTGTTTAAATCCCAGACAGTACAGTTCTATATCTGTGAATTGGTTACTTTGACACAAAGTTTAGAAATAGTTGAGATAGTTTAGGCATTTTACCTATTTATTCAGATACTTATATTTATCACCTCACTCAAAATAATGTTGTTCTTTTACATGGTAAAACACCACACTGATAAATGTATTCTTCATATATACTTGAAAGTCATAAGAAAACACAGAGACTTTCTGAATTGATTCTATTTTAATAAAACATGAATGTCTCAAGCAGCAAAAGCTAGTAGGAAACTATTGAATAGTTTGGTTTCATATATTAAAAATCCTTCTCAGTCTCTTTATCAAGACCTTATTTTCCTAATTATCAACAACCTTTTCTGACATACACAACTACAGACAGGCATGCCATCTGCTTTTAGTGCAAATTAAAACGCCTAACCAGGTCTGAAAGGAAGAGAAGGACAAAGTGACAGCCTCTTCTAAGAAGTATTCAGCTGGTGCGTCCTGTCAAGTCTGAAGAGTAAATCAGAAGAAGTAACGAGTGAAGGAAAGACAGGGATGTGTGTGTGCCTGTCGAACTTAGAGACACGACACATGTGGAAATATCTGGGAGCATCAAAGAAACATTTAAAGCAAGCGCTGAACTTGTGAGTATGTGCCATATCCCGGATGCGCCAGGCATAGGTGAGAAACTCAAGTTCATTGTGTGAAGAAATATTAGCTAAAAGAAGTAAAACACTTTAAAACCCATAGAGAGAGAACACCATTTGCCTTTTGATACTTGCTTTCAACTCAACATTCCATCTATTCTTCCAGGCTTGCACAATAGTTCACATCATCATCCCTGTCTAATTGAAATATTTGTTGCCGATAACTCAACCCCTAGGACTTACATAATTCTTATTTTAGAAAAACAAATTATTCTGACTACAGACAAACTAGCGGCAAGGATTCTTGCCTGTTAGTGATTGGTAGAAAGAGAATTCCATGGATATCACAGAACAGGGTGTTGTGATACCCCGTGACTTATTCTCAGGGCTCCCTGTGATGCCAGGCACACTGTAAGACAGTCTCCTTTTTTCTCAGTCCCTGAGAATGACCTGTCCCAATGCCATTCTTCACCTTTCTTCTAGAATATAATTTTTTCTTTTCTCCTGACACAATAATGAAAAACAAATTTTCTACTGTTTTATCCTACAAATCTAGGGCAATGGAGAAGTTCTATAAAAATGGATTTAATTCTGTGAGATCTGATTCTGTGCATAGTATATGTGTGAGCATGTGTATGCATGCATGTATGCATGTGTGTGATATTTCTCCCATTAGCATTAAATTTAATGTCTATGATGGGAGGCAATGTCCATTTAAAATCATAGTTGAGAGACACATTTGCAACGTTCAGAAAAGGCCCTGCCATTTTATTGGCATATCCATGATATTGTTGATTGCATTCACCTCCATCAATATAACAGCAGAAAGTTCAAGTGACCCCCACCCCCCGACCCTCAGCTCCCTGCAGAACAAAGGCAAGCACACTCTAGGATGCTACTGACCTGCTCAGAGTTGTTTAATGACCTTCCTCCACCGAGTCCCCATGTGGCCACAGCATCAGGAGAGAAGGCTGGGCCTCCTCAGAGGTGACACCCTCTCTGCGCTCCAGGGCCTGCCTTGGTGACCCTGGCTTTAGTGCTTTCAGAGAGCAGGACGCGTCTCTCTCTCCAGACACCAGTGGAAGGTTTTGCTTCAGCAGCGATTTCATCTCTGGGTCGCATTACGGCGAAACCCAAGCCTGTATTTCTTTAGGGGAAGAGGCAGAGGATCCAGGGTGCCAGGGGACGGAGGTGACCCTCCGAGGCAAGTCCTCCTGGCTCCAGATGGCTAATACTCAGCTCCGTCCTGCTAGCTACTGCATCATCATCAGCAAAGGGAGACAGCAAAGCAGGAACTGCGCTGGGAGCTTGGGGGACTCGCTGGAATCCTGAGGTGAGCAAGTCTCATTCCAGCAAAGCTCTCAGATACAGACTTAGAACTCAATGCTGGTCTTATCCAATAAAGGACCTATTTTTCTAATAATAATAAAACCACAATTGGTGGGTTGGGAAGATAATGTAAATAAAGGCACTCACTATAGAAGCCTGATGACCTGAATTCAAATCCTCAGAAGCCGCCTAAAAGCCAGAGGCAGAAGAGCACAGGCAGCTGTAATCCCAGCACGCCCTCACTAGGGATGGCAGGTGGAGACAGGCCAGCAGGCCCGGCTAACCACTGTGAAGAGGCTGTCTCAAAGGAGGTAGATAAGTTGTGAAATCAGAGATTGTCCTCTGATCTCTACACGTGCACGTGTGTGTACGCACACACAAAGCAAACAATCCTATAATGCCATGTTATGTCCATGTGACCAGGGCTGGGGTGGCTTGGAGGCTGGCCGCATATAGATCTCACCGCAGAGCTAATATCTGGATCTTGGCCGTCCGAACACAACCTTCTGCACTCCAGGCTAGGCACTGCCAGCCAAACACTGGATGTTTATTCAACATAAGCTATGCCGTGGCATGCATGGCGAGAAAAGTGGTAACGCAGAGGTGAGTGGTCCTGCCTCACTGGGTGAGTGGAAGTGGAAGCAGCCTGTCCTTTACTCCTGCAGTGGCAAGAGAGAGACAAGATACAGCGTGCAGTGATGACTCCTGTCCTAAATTTAGCTCCTTCTCCAAACATTCCCTTACTCACTGCGCCTTTGATCTCTGGACATCTAATACCTCCTATGTGCTGATCCTGGGCTCAGCGCCTACTGAGACAGTTTGAGTCAATGCTGTGTTTTTCCTGGAGTTTACTTTTAAACCCCCGCAGCAGAAACCATGCCCCTTATCCGGCTAGGGATGTAGGAAGGCCGGGATGGCCAACAAACAGGAGTGGATTTGGAAAAGAAAGAACCTTTGGTCTGAAGAGAGTGACATCCCAGAGGAAAGACGGCTCCTTTATTCAATACCTATAGCACAATATAAAATGCTCCAATCTGAAGATAGAAAAGTTAAAAATAATTCCTAGTCTGATCTTTGAGGTGACTGTGCTTAAAAATGCCAGGAGATTAGAACATTCGTCGACACAGCAGCCCTGTTTTCTTGGAACTGACTCCATGGGAATAATCCCACATATTTAAAAACCCCATGCAAGACTGGGGCTGCAGTTCAGTGGGGGGGGGGGATGTGCTTAGCATAGGCGAGGCCATGGGTTTGATTCCTAGCCCTGGAAAAGGAAGGGGATAAGAATGAGCTGGAGAGATGGCTCAGTGGGTAAGAGGATGTGCTATTCCAACATGAGGCCCTGAGTTCGAGTTGTCAGCACCCACATAAAACACTCCAGGCATGGTTAAAAGCACTGACTGCTCTTCCAGAGGACCCGAGTTCAATCCCCAGCACCCACTTGGAAGCTCCTAACAGCTTTAACTCAGTTCTGGGGAACCAGACACCCTCCTCTGTCCTCTGTGGACACCAGGCATGCTATGGCACACAAATTGCATGCAGGAAAAACACACATAGACAATAAAATAAAATTACCAAGCATAGCCGTGAGCACCTGTAATCCCAGCACTGAGGGGCAGAGACAGGGAGAGCCTGAGAGCTCACTGCCAGTTAGCCTAGTTGAGACCGGGAGCGTCTGGCTTAGAGATAGCCTGTCTCAGGGTGGTAAAGTGAGGGATAAGATAAAGGTAAGTCTGAACACTCCTGTCCATGTTCACACACACACGCGCGCGCGCGCACACACACACACACACACACGCTCACACACACTCGCACACTCTCACACACACACTCGCGCACACACTCACATACATGCATGCACACATACCCAAAGCTCTATGAACACCCTCTCTACTGTGTGGTCTGATGCTTGTGACAGCTGAAATGTGGGAATGTGAACAACCCTCCATACAGCACACAGGAAGCAGACAAGATGGCCATTTCTCAAGAGGGTCATTGTTTGTAGAAGAATCTCAGGTCATCTTCGCAGAACTCTTTTCTCTATTGTCCAGTTATTTCCCTGTGACTACTAAAACGACAAAGCTTCCCAAAGTACGCTTTTCTAACTCACAGCGTCAGGTTTCTAGCAGAAGCCAGCTTCCTCACAACAGAGATAGGCCCAAAGGAAGAAAACAAACTTAAACAGAAAGAAACATTTAAGACAAGACACCTAGGCATGTCTGGTGACGGCTTCTCCTGGGAACTGCACTAAGTAAAACAATGGGTAACAGAAATAGAACTGTAAGTAATTTGTCAGAATGGGGTTCAAGCCTAAGCTTGACTCTCACGGCTTGGCAAGTGTTTAGGATATTTGGATTTCACCTTTTTAACAGAAAGAAACCTATGAACGATTGCACTGGGCATACCACATATGTCAATAAAAAAAAACAGACACACAAAGTGGGCCAGTCCCCTTCTTTTCATTTTCACTCAGTCTGTGGGGGCAGTTGAGTGGGTTTGAGGTTTGATGGACCCCAGTTTCCTTGCCCTGGAAGAGTCTCCACACCTCCCCTGCTGGTCAACATTAGCCTCTGCCCAGAGTCCAGCCCAGATGGGAGTCTCCATAAGAAGACTTGTGGACTTTCCGTCTGGGCTTCCTTCTTCTTCCTCTGTCCACTGTGGTCTGACCCAGATCTTGCCCCTTGGGAGGGTGTCTGCGCAATGCTTCCCTCAAGCCAGGCCCTACCCACTCACTGCTGTGGGTGTGCAACAACACACCCTTCACACAACAGGCGCCCACCCAAACCCTCCTCAGTGCTCCCTGCATGCCAGGACGATTCAGCTACTGTCTTGCCATCTATATTTCATTCGACATGCGACGTGGCCCAGGGGCACAGGAGTCTCCTGGTGAGGGACATCACAATATACTCAGGCCCTTTCCGAAATTTTCTTCCTAAGAATCACTTCACGACATTCCCCCCTGATCCCAACTTCCCCTCTGTTCCCCAAGTCAGGCTGCTTCAGAATAACATTTATAGGACTCACGTCAGGTCAAAATGTACACAATTTCAAGGTAATATTCTGGGGATTTCCAGTCCGCACAAGGATCTGAAACTTAACCATGCGCTTGGGAATACACCGAGGTAGAAGTCTAACGCATTCCTGAGGAAGGAAACCCCAAGCTCAGAGAGCTGCAGACAGAAACAGAGGAATGCGACCATCAAGCTATAACACACCCATTACTCCCACCCCTTCCCATGTCACTGGTACCTTCTCGGGGTCCCTGGTGTGCTTCAATTGCCTCTCTTCTGCTGCCACAAAACTAGAGGGACCAGTGGAACCTAGTTAGCTCAGGGGCTCTGTGCCTGGAGTCAAGAGAGCGAAGGAGTGGGCAGTGCTGCAGAGAACACTGCCCGACCCTCTCTGGGGTCTGGAGAAATGGCATGCCACTGCCGCTACCTAAAATTAAGTTAGCAATTTTTCCCCATCTGTAGACACTACGAAGTGTTAAGTTTCTTATCTTATTCCTCAGCCATCTGAGATCAGGCAATGTGAATTGCACAGATAAGTTTGTGGCTTTTGGTTACTCTGCTTGGAGTCAGAGGTGACTTAAGCTAAAAAGTCAGCAAACAGGTCGCACGTAGCAAAGTTCTGGGGAGCAGAGGGAAGATGGCTTAAGCTCCCTAGGCGTTCACTCCGGGCAGAGCAGCGTGAGGCACAGCACAGTCAGACAGGTACTGACTGGCAAGCAGATGAAACTGCTAAACATCCAAGGGAAGCCGGGTGTGGCGGCACATGCCTGTGGTCCCAGCACTCAGCTGGCTGAGATATGAAGACTGTGAGTGACTTCAGCTTCACACGGGGATGCAGAGTAAAAATGCTGTCCTGCCCCCACCCAAGGGAAAACAAAACCACTTCCCCAAACACACTAAATGTAGAAGCAGAACTCCCTGATTGTTGGTGTCGACAATACCCTTACCTTAAAATGCTGCTTATTGTAACTTGAAAAAAAAAAAAAGCCCCAGGAAGAAAAAGAAAGAAATTACAGAGCAGTGGGAAAATGTAACAAATGGCACAATGAAATCTTTTTTTATAAAGTATTGTATTTAATGCCTGAATATAGATATGGATATACGCACATGTGTATGTGAAGCCAGAAGGGAGCAACTGATCCTCGGAAGCAGGGGTTACAGGTGGATGCTAGTCTCTGATGGGTGCTGGGAACAGAACCCAGGGCCTTTGGAAGAGGTGCAAGCGCTCTCAATTACTCAGCCATTTCTCCAGTAAATCTTTAACATCCATAATTACCTTCAGTTTGAGCAGATTAAAATTTCGAATCAAAAGCCCCAGTAGGTAAGACTAGGAAACACATTGCTGCCCGCAAGAGACGCAAGAGACATACACAGGCTAAAAGCGAAGGAACAAAGGTATTCCTTGTGAATGGGGCTAGAAGAGACTTTCACCACCAGAGAGAAGGCAGAAAGAGCATAAGAACCAGAAGGAATGAATGAGAAGCAGAGGAACAGACCCTCTAAATCAGTGGAGCAAAGCTCGCATGAACTCGCTGAGGCTGGAGCAGCAAGCATGGGGCTGACATGGGCCCGCACCAGGTCCTCTCTGTATGTGTTACAGCTTCTGGTTCGGTGTTTTTATGAGACTCCTGAATGTGGAAATGAGTGGGCCTCTGACTCTTGTGCCTCCTCTTGGCTCTTTTCCGTCTACTGGTTTGCTTTCTCCAACATCAGTGTGACAGTCGTTTTATCTTATATTTTACTTTGTCATGCTTGGTTGTTATCTCTTAGAAGCCAGTTCTTTTCTTATGAGAGACGGGAAGGAAGTGGATCTAGAGGGGAGGGGAGGTGGGGGGGGCTGGGAGCAGTAGAGGGAGGGGAAACTGAAATCTGGATATATTCTGTGAGAAAAGAACCTAGTTACGATAAAGGGGGGAAATAAAAAGATCTACTTATATTGGCACAACAGAATGTTAGTAAAATCTGTCCCCAGAAATGAAAAAGGTCATCACTACACAATCGTCTTAGTTAAGGTTCTTATTGCTGTGAAGAGACACCATGACTACAGCAACTCTTACAAAGGAAACATTTAGTTGGGGTGGCTCGCTTACAGTTTCAGAGCTTCAGGCCACTCTCACGGAGGGGAGCATGTCATATCAGCACGCAGGCAGACATGGTGCCGAAGGAAGAGCTGGGAGTCCCACATCATGCAGGCAACAGGAAGTCGACTGACTCGCTGGGCAGTATTCTGAGCATTGAAAACCTCAAAGTCCACCTCTGCAGTGACACACTTCCTCCAACAAGGCCACACCCATTCCAACAAAGCCACACCCATTCCAACAAAGCCATGTCTCCTAATAGTGCCACTGTCTGTGAGATTCTGGGTGGCAATTACATTCAAACTACCACAACAATAATCAAATGGTCTGTCTTATTAAGGGGACTTAATAGCTACATATGCACCTACCATCAGTGTGTGTGTGTGTGTGTATGTGTACATATATGTACATATGTGCATTGTGACATCACAAGTATTAACTGAAGAGAAAAAATAACTAACAATATAACAATAGTCGGTGCCTTTACTACCCTAATTTCTACTACGGATGGTCCAGAAAATCAAGTAGGAAACTATGAACTGGAACAACATCAGGCCAAATGGAACAGACACACCCAGAGCTGTCCATCCAACAAGAGAACACTCATTCTTCTCAGTGCAGACAGATCATTATCCAGAGCAAAGCACACACTGGGCTGCGAACACAGCTTAACACATCCAGGAAGACTGAAATCCTGTCAAGGACTGCTTCTGTCCATGGGGGATGAAACTAGAAACTGATCACAAGAAGAAGGCAATCGGGAAGCATCTTGAAGCAAACGAAAATCAACACTCAACACTCTGAAACACAGAGAATGTAACCAAGTCAGCCCAGGAGGAAAGCTCACAGCAGTAAGCGCCTCACTAGGGGAAAAGGAGCCTTTGTATAAAAATCGAACCCTCAAGGACAGGGAACAGATGTGAATGAAACAGAGACTAGAACAGAAAAAGATAAGTAGAGTTAGTGAAGGTGGTTCTTTTTTAAGTAAAATTGAGAAACTTTTAGCTGTATCAATGAAAAAATGAGATGATTCATATCAATAAACTTATAGATGAAAGAGCAAATGTTATAGTTGACACTAAAGAAATACAAAGGATCCTAAGAGACTTCCATGAACAACACACCAAACTGGATAGCAAAAAAAAAAAAAAAAAAGATAAATTCCTAAACATTACAACCTACCAAGAATGAGTCATTATGGGCTGGAGAGATGGCCCAGTGGCAAGAGCACAAACCACTCTTGAAGGGGACTTGAGTTTGGTTTCCAGTTCCTGTGTTGGGTGGCCCACAATTGCCTACAACTCCAAAACCTCTGGCCTTCACAGGTACCTGCATCTATGTGCATATAGGCATGCACACACTCACATACACAATTAACAATAATAAAAATAAATCTTAAAAATAAAAAATAAATTGTGCATAAATAAGAAATATGAACAGGCAAAAGAACATTGAAACCATAATTTAAAAAAATTCCCAAAAGAAAATCCTAGGACTAGATGTGTGCAGAGGTGAATTTTATTAACAGGTAAGAATTGGTGACAAGGTCAGGCAATGGTGGTACATGCCTTTAATCCCAGCCCTTGGGAGGCAGAGGCAGGTGGATCTCTGTGAGTTCGAGGCCAGCCTAGTTTGCAGAGCAAGTTCCAAGACAACCAAGGCTACACAGAGAAACCCTGTCTCAAAAAAAAAAAAAGGTACTTTCAAAACTACCTCAAATATTGAAAAGGAGGAACAATTCCCAAACTCATTTTATGACACTGGCCTACCAACATTCTATAAGGACACTATAAGAAAATAAAACTACAGGAGCTCATTGTCCAGCGGCCTAGGGAGGAGTGTCCTCAGCCTCCGTCAAAGAGGTATCTTCGTAGTGACCAGTGGTTGATGCTGAGTCTCATGGCCGGCCAGAGCTCTGAGAGTGGAGTAGCTGTGGAGTGTGCAGCCTGAAACAAGACACTCAGATCGCCCCTTCCAAGGCTCAGGGAACATGAGGAAGGGATGATGGGGAGGACGGCTGCGAAATGTCACCTTGCAGGCATGATATGGCTGTGGCGCTCATAACTCAAGCAACTGCGATTGCGTCCATGGATGGGGAGGAGCTCACAGGTCACCTTCCCCAGGGGCGCATAAGGCCAGCATAGGGCTGTTAGAAAAGAGGTAGTCATTGCTTTTAGTGATGCTGTCACAGATGGGTTACTCAAATTTCAGTGACTAGCGTCACAATTATAACGGTGACCCTGGTTAAATCCAGTGGTTCACGTATTAACACATAGACAAGGCATGAATGTGGGACAAGAATTTAGTGATGGGGTGAGAAGAAGATAGAGGAATGGGTGATCAGAATATTATATATATATATATATGAAATTATCAATGGAGAAATTAATAAAAGGGGGAAATCACAGATCAATAAACATGATAAACAGAGGTGCAAACACTCTCAACCAAATGCCTGTGAACTGAATTCAACAACACAAAGAGCATACACTATGATCAAGTTGAGAGTGAGATATATCCTAGGGTACAAGGAAGATTCAGCACATATGCTAAACAAAGACAGTGACACACAGTAACAGGTCATCTCGGTGGACACATCAAAACCACAGATAATATGCGATATAGTTTCAGGACAGAAACTGTCAACAAGCTGGATACAGAAGCAAAGGACCTCGACACAATAAAGGCCACAGATAGCAAGGCCGCCGTTTTCATCATACCCAATGCTCTGACATCAGGAGCGACACATGGAATCTCACTCCCTATTTCTGTTCACAGAGTGTTAGCGGTTGGTCCTAGCCGGATCAGTTAGGGGAGGATAAGGAGTAAATGGCACCCAGATCAAGAAGGACGGCAAACTGCTAGAGCTAACAAAAGATCCAGCACAGTTAAAGGACACACAATCAACATAACAATGATCCCCTGAATTTCTACACAGTACCATGGACTATTAGAAAATGAATCCAAGAAATACTCTAGTGTACAAAAGCTACAAAAATACTTAGGAGTAAATTTAACCAAGACTTTGTGTAATGAAACTTTTCCTGGGGAGACACAACTCACCCCAGATAGGGATCTCATGACAAGCTGAAGTATGGATACCACCGAAGTCCAACTGGGTGAACCAATGAGTTGGTTGTTTTTGTTGTTGTTGTTGTTGTTGTTGTTGTTGTTGTTTTTTGGGGTTACTTACAGGAATATGGGTGAAGGGTTACTTTCAGGAGGAGAAATGACTCAAAGACAGCTATCTCACCAAAGCCTATTCCAATATGAGTGGCATCTCACAAAAGCTGGGCAACCAGAAATATACTACACAGCCTACAGACAGCTCAACAGGTTGCAGAGTGTCCTTTTCAGGTGCCTTAGTTGGTGTGAACCTCTTCCAGGCTTCCTGGCTGGTTTCTGCTCCTTCCAGTCAGCTGGTGTAGCCTCAGGGGTCTTTGAGACTCAGTTTCCTTGTGTCTGAAGAAGACTCCCGGCCTTTGATTGTTTACTCTGGCAGAGAGGGGTTTAGTGAACCTGTTCAGTTTCAGGGACTTCCTGAAGGTATTTTGAGTTGTGAATCTTCATGCTTAAGGCCTTTTCCCAAAGGATGAAAATTTTCAATCTCTGAGGAAACTGTCACATAATACCAGAAATTAAAAGACCTACTGCAAAGTACTTGAAAGAAATAAGACACAAATAAACAGAACGGCATATTGTATTCTTGTGCTGGAAGAATTAATACTGTAAAAATTTCTAGACTATTCAATGTGACCTTCAGATTCAATATAGCTTCTATCAAAATCGAGCAGCATTTCATATAGGAATAAAAAACAAAACAAAAAAAAAAAACAACAACAAAAAGCCTCCTAAAACTAGTTGGAGTTACAAACCCCCAAAAGCTAAAATAGTCTTGTTAAAGAACAAAGCTGAAAGCATTACACTTACTGGTCACAAACTATACCACAAAGCTGCAGTAATCCGAACAGTATGTCTCTGTCATTCATAGACACAGACAAGTGAAACAGAATAAACATCACAGAATAAAACGCACACATATACAGTCAGCCAAGTTTTGACAAGGTACCTAGAGTACACAAAGACAGAATGATGGTCCCTTTATCAAAGTGTATTGGGAAAACTGAATATATAATTTTTAAAAAGAGTGAAATTGGACCCTTATGATATACAATATCCCCAACTCAACTCTAAATAGATTAAAGACTTAACTATCTAGAAGTTTCAGAACTTCTAAAAGGAACATAGGGAAAAGTTCCTTGACAATTTTATTGTCATTGATCATGTAGAAGAGACACAAGCACAAATAATACAGAACCACAATCATCGATGAAGCTTCAGCACAGCCATTATTTATGCTTTTGTCTCATCTGATCTCGTTGGAGGAAATGTGTCCCTGGGGTGGACTCTGAGGTTTCAAAAACCCATGCTAGACCCAGTTCTCTCCCTCTGTTTGTGGATCAGGATGCAACTCTCAGCTACTTCTCCAACACCATGGCAAGTTCCTGCTTCCATGCTACCTGCCACCATGTCACCTGCTGTGATAATACAGTTTCAGGACTAAGCCTACGGCACTATTCTATAGCAATGCACCGTAGCACACTACGAGCTCCACAGACCCTGTAAACACTGCTCTGTTACCTGCTGCACTATTCTGTATGCCATGCACTGTAGTTCACTCCCCACTACACAAACCCTGCAAGCATTGCTGCACTATTCTGTACGCCATGCACTGTAGTACACTCCCAGCTACACAAACCCCTGCAAACAATTTGTTTTATCACCACACCAACAGCTTGTAGACCTCATGCTTACTGCATCCCTTGGTTATACCATTTTCTTTCTTCATTATTCTTATTTTATTTAGCGACAAGCTACACCATAAATGTGTGCTTATGTATGTGATATATGTATTACACATA
>NC_022023.1:26637865-26638604 GCF_000317375.1 Microtus ochrogaster | reverse complement strand
CTCTCCCTACAACAAAGAGGCTCCAATAAAGCGTGATTTGAGAAGAATCCTCGTCTGGTGGCTGTTCTTTCCTGCTGGTCAGAAAGTTCGCCGCAGTTTAGGTGTGCATTCAGCTACACCATGTATGTAAGTCTACGGAATCTATAATGTTCACAGGAGAACAAAATTGCCTAACACACATTTCTCAGATGTGTGGCGTTTGTAAGAGAATCCCGGCCATATTGTCAGGGAAAAGACATGAGATCATTTACTCTTTCTTCTCTCCATGTCTTCAGAAGTTCACAGACTCAAGTTCAAATAAACAAACAAAAAACCTGAGTCTGGCTCACTTTCACTAACGTGGGATTGGTTATCCACCTTCCTAAGTCAAAAGCAAGGATGCCACACAGGCCAAGATCCCGGGCTTCTGCAGCAGTGACAATCAAAATTGGTGGATTTCACTCATGGGTTTGAGATGGCTCTGATGGGTGATTTCAGCATGGCTGGGAGGTTACACTGAGAGTCCCAACTTGTCCTCGTGGAGACAGCACTCCACAGAGCTAACACCTGTGTCCCCAGGTACAAGCTGAGGAGCCCAGAGCCTGCATCCACAGATCCTTGGGAGTTTGCCTCACAGCTAGGGTTTTACAGTGTGGCTGCCTGAGATGGACCAGCCCTGGCCTGTGGTTGTCACAAGTTTCCCAGTACAGACTTACTTCCTTAGAGCAAACTCTGACTGGCTGGCAGTAACGTGTTCCCT
>NC_022023.1:26630520-26637630 GCF_000317375.1 Microtus ochrogaster | reverse complement strand
CCTATCTCTCTTTGTGTCTGTCTCTATCTCTGGTTATTTAACTGAAGCACACTCCAAGATTCCTTGGTAACCACAGATATGCAGAGAATGCCTGGCTCTGCTCTTAAAGCCTGAAGCCCATCAACCCTGACTCACGGCCTCCCTTCTCAATCTCTCTGTGACTTGTGTCCAGGATGAGCGGCCCGAGGCTGCACATTTTAGACCACATCCCTTGCAAATAAATGAGGGCAGAAAAGGCCAAGGGAGAAGAGCTCTACTTCTTTTTAGCTAAGAAATTTTCTAAGGAATAAAATAGTGAGTATAAGAAAGGGGTGTTGTCTTAGGTCCAGTTTAGAAAAGGTTTCAGATAGCTTGTCTTGGCAACTTCTTAAGGCCACCGTGTATTTCTTTAAATTTGTAGGTGATATTATTATGGCAGATAGCAACAAAGTCTTTAGAGATTTTAGGGGACAAGAGAATATAAGCATGATCTTATGAAGGTGGCAAGCTTCAAATGAACAAGATCAATCACTAATCTCCTTTAGAATTTGTGTCATCTTAACTGGCTATGATATCACACACCTTCAATTCCAGCATTTTGAAGGGAAGAGGCAGGCAGCTTTCTGTGAGTTCAGGGCCAGCCTGGTCTACAGAATTAGTTCCAGGACACCCAGGGGTACATAGAGAGACCCTGTCCCCAAACAAATAAAGTACAAAAGAATCAATGTTATCCTAAACACCTGAGTTCAAGCCTCAGGACCCATGGTAGAAATTGAGAACTAACTCTGGCAAATTGTCCTCTGGCCTCTAAATCCATGCTATGGTACATGTATCCACACACATATATAGAATAAATTAATTTGATCTAAAAATTTTTATATAAAATTATCAAAAATACCAAAAGTCATATTGGTATAAGGAGAGGACCAGAAGTCATGACGCATGGGGTTGGAGGAGGCTAGGGGTGTTCTGGGGCTGCCCAGGCTATACACAGAAGCGGGAGGAACCGAGGGCTGCTGGTGGGGGACTTAGGGAGGGGACCCTAGTGAACAAGTTCCTGTGGTCTAGTCCAGCCCATGCCAAGCAGCAGGGACAAAGAGAGCTGTCCCATTTGCACTAGAGACAGAGGGTGGAAGGCAAGACCTAGACAGATGCCCCTCTTCAGGAGACATGCTCTGCGCACACCCACAGGGAGTCAGCCGTAGCCTCCTTGCCTTCCTCTTTACAGAAATCTATGGGGAATCACGTACACAAGGAGTGACAGCCAACTAGATGGCCATGACACTGAGGAAGGTCAGAGATGAACCGAACTGCTAGAGAAGTCAGTATGCAGGCCAGAATGCGTGCTCGTTGGGAGTCAGGCAGATGTGACACATGTCACAGGCATAGTCCTTGAGCCTCAGAGTTCACATGGAAACATGAGTAGTTAATGGTGACAGTCTGTCCAAGGCAGGGTCCGACTTGAACCAAGGGTAGAAGTTTCTTGGTATATCCTGCCATTGCCACTCCAGATCGGGTAGGGACAGCTACACAAATAAGCTAGTCATTGAAATCAGTGAGATCCGGGCTCTCAAGATGGAGCTTGTGAGCAAATGTCACCCTCATCCCGAGGGAACAGAATGAGTCAGTACTTGAACTTCCCCATGCAGCGTCTCAGGCCCCAGCTCTCCAGCATCTCAGGGGCCCGTCCCCACCCAGAACCACCGTTAGAGAAACACACAACCCCGAGAAGTGAAGAGCAGAGGAGCGGGACGGCAGGGAAGCAGGTATGGTACAGATCAGAGTGGCAGGACTGAAGGGGAACTCTGTGGTCGAGAAGGTCAAGCAGAGGCTGCAGCAGTGAAGATGGTGGGGTAGGAAGCAGAGACAGGAAAGTAAGAGACACGGAGGGTACAGTTGCTCGTCCCCTGATGCGCTCAAGGTGAATCCAAGATTGCCCCTTCAACACCAGTATACGCACATGGCCCAAAGTACAGCTACCAACAGATTACATATGGCGCTAATACTATGCCCCTGCATGCTAATAGCTGTTCTATGGGAAGACAGATGAGAATGGAGTCTGAAAATGTTCAACCAGAGATCAGCTTTTTCCCCACAAAGTTTTGACCTTCCGCTAGTTGAATGCACAGATAGAGGCTGTGGATAGGGAAGGAGCTCACGTAGGCTCCTCTTTTATCAAAATAAGCCTATGATAAAAATGTAAGAAGGGGAAGTGGGGGAATGGCTCAGTGGTTAAGAGCATCGGCTACTCTTACAGAGGACCTGTGTTCAGTTCCCAGCACTCATACGACAGATGGCAAGCGTCTGTCACTCCAGTCCCAGAGGATCCGATGCCCTCTTCTAGCCTCCGGGGCCACCAGGCTTGCATGTGGTGTAGAGATATATGTTCAGACAAAACATTTATATGTAAGATAACAAACAAACCATCAAAAAACAAAAATAAATGAACTTAAGAAGTATCTAATCTACTTAAATCCAACCTAAGACTCTAATCTAATCAGTGAGAATAAGTCCCAAATTGAATAAGACAAGTTCCCAGAAGTGATGGGATACTAGGCAAGAAACTGGAAAAGGAAGAGGGAAATGTAGAAAAAAGAAAGAAGGAAGAATGTACAGCAAAGAGGACAAAAAGCCAAAGGCAGTTCTTTTACAGGAGTCTCAAGGAAATAAGTAGTATGAAGGAAAGACAGATTAACCAAAGTTGAAACACAGAGGCCAAGGTGTAGAATAGAGAGAGGTGGGGAGAAAGGGGTGCAAACATCTCAAGCGGCCACTGGAACAAGGACAAAGTCTGGACTAAAGAATTGAAAATCATGAGATCAGCTGAGAAAATGGGGCTCCTTGGAGAGGCAGTGGTTTGCAGGTCCAGGATGGAGAAAGGCACACCCCTAAATCCTGGTGGCCTTGTCAGGTAAGAAAGCAAGGAGAGGAACCAGCCCACGGGGCCTACTGGCCGAAGAGGAACAATCGCGCATCAAGAAGTTCAGAACCGCACGCTCATAGTGATACGGAGAGGGTGAAGCCCTGACTGGTCGCCTGGGAAAGGTACTCAGGAACTGACTCACTTTAGAAAAATGAACAGGGAAGGAGCTGAGCACTGGTCCTGACATTCCTCTACAGCTGTGACCAAAGGAACCACAGGGTCACGATGGACAGAGAGAAGATGCTTCTCTGGAGATAGCTTTCTGCTTACACCTAAAGAAGGAATGGCTTTGAGCACCCTCTCCTCTGTTGAGACAAATCTCATGTAGCCCAGGCTGATCTCAACTCACTGTGTAGCCAAAGATGCCCTTGAACTTCTAATCTTCTTGCCTCTGATTCCTGAGTGCTGGGATTATGGCTTTTTATCACCACACCTGATTTCGTGTAGAACTGGGGATCAAATCCAGGACATCACACATGGTAGTGAAGGATTTTACCAAGTGAGCTACATCAGGAAAAAGGCTCATTATTTTGTAAACCTGAATGTAATAAATAATCCAAGCAACAATGAAGGGTTGATAAAACTATTGGGTAAAAACTTGAAAACTCATCAGGATCTTCATAATAAATATAAAGTTGATGCCAGTTAAAAAAAAATCTCTGGGAAAATCTAAATATCAAAGGGATATTTAGATACCAGGCATTCGTTGGCTCCTGAGGCAAAGTATTAGGGATATGTATAGACAATCAGGTGCTCTTGTGGACAAATCTCCCTGATTCTAACCAGCCCTCCAGGTCCAAAGAAACCACAGGGAAGAGTGGAACATGCCAGGCCAAAAGAATGCAAAGCCAAAATCCAGACAGTGAGAACTGCCAGGGATCATGTGACTTTATCCGCAATGAAACTGCACAGAAAAAGGAAATGAGGGAGAAAATGGAAGCTAAGTGTCTTGGAACAGGGTTGATCTGCAGAACACAGAGACAATGATCCAACCAACTGGACAGGAGAGAAACAACAATAACAACAAGTTAATGGAGAGCAAGGCACACTTGACTACTGACTAGACAGTAATAATCATTTTTTTTTATTTTTAAAGTATGCATGTGATGTGCTGTGAATGTTTTAGACTTCTACAGCTGTAAGTCTGTGCCTAGGTGCCAGTCGTCTGGAGGGAGGGAAAAGAACATTCATAGATCAAGACTGACCATGGTAAATTAGCGGAAGATGTGTGATGGGCACAAGGGGGTTCATTTGTATTAGTCTCTTTCATTTTGTGATGTACTCAAAACTTCCACAATACAAAAGAAATTTAGATGGAGATAAAACATAAAATTTTGCATAGGCTAAATGTTTGTGAAAAAGAAAAAACACATTGTGAATGTAAGCCTAAGAAAGTGTGGTTCCTCCCATCCAAATACTAACCAGGTCCGACCCTGCTTAACTTCTGAAATCAGAAGAGAACAGACAGTCTTGGGTGGCATGCCGGAGACAGAACCTGTGGTTTCTGAGGTTAAAAAGTAACAAGGGGAACTGAGCATCTGTCAGTTCTTTGGAATAAAAGGAAACTAGAAGTCAAGGAGGGGGTGGAAGGGTGGAGAGGCAGCACAGACACTGAGAGAAACAATTAATAAATGGGACCTCTTGAAACTGAAAAGCTTTTGTAAAGCAAAGGACACGGTCAACAAGACAAAACAATAGCCTACACAATGGGAAAAGATCTTCACCAACCCCACATCAGACTGAGGGACTGATCTCCAAAATATACACAGAACTCAAGAAATTTGTTATCAAAAGAACAAAGAATCCAATAAAAGAAAATTGAGTACAGACCTAAACAGAGAACTCTCAACAGAGAAATCTAAAATGGCTGAAATCACTTAAGAAAATGCTCAACATCCATAGTCATCAGAGAAATGCAAATCAAAACAACTCTGAGATTCCATCTTTCATTTGTAAGAATGGCCAAAATAAAAAACACTGATGACAACTTATACTGGAGAGGTTGTGGGGAAAAGGGAACACTCCTGCATTGCTGGTGGGAATGCAAGCTGGTACAACCCCTTTGGATATTAGTATAGTGATTTCTCAGAAAATTATGAAACAACCTTCCTCAAAACCAAGTAATACCACTGTATATCCAAAGTATATCCAAAGGATGCTCAATTGTGCCACAAGGATATGTGATAAACTGTGTTCATAGCAGCATTGTTTGTCATAGTCAGAATATGGAAACAACCTAATGCCTCTCAACCAAAAAAATGGATAAGGAAAATATGGTACATTTACATAATGGAGTACTACACAGCAGAAAAAAAATGACATCTTGAAATTTGCAGGCAAATGGATGGATCTAGAAAACATCGAATTGAGTGAGGTAACCCAGACCCAGAAAGACAATTATCATACGTACTCATTCATAAGTGGTTTTTAGATATAAAGCAAAAAAAAAAATTAACAGTCTACAAATCACAATGCCAGAGAACCTAGATAACAATGAGGACCATAAGAGAGATATACAAGAATCTAACCTACATGGGAAGTAGAAAAAGACAAGATCTCCTGAGTAAATTGGGAGCATGGGGATCATGGGAGAGGGTTGAAGGGGAGGGGAGAGACAGGGAGGGGAGCAGAGAAAAATGTAGAGCTCAATAAAATCAATAAAAAAAGGAAAGCAATAATAAAAACCTGCCTGACTTTAAAAAACAAGCCAAATAAAAAAATTTATGAATTTTGCCCAGTAGGCAAAATAATGAATGTCTCTCTTTAGAAAATGTAATATACATAGTCAGCCCTTGGCATCTGCAGGGATTTGTTCTTTCTGTGGCAAAACACAGCCTTTATGTACAGTGTCATACAGTATTTCTATAGAACCTGTGCACATCTTCCTGCACACTTTAAATCTTTTCAAAGTGTCTTAGAGTAACTAAAGATCAACACTGTATGAAGAGTTACCAAATTACAGATAACCACTAACTTTCTGTGCTTTCTCCCGAAAGGGAGCCTGTTTCCTATGGTGGCTGAATCTGAACTTGCTTTCTGACTGATTCTAACTGAAGCGATCGTGCTCCAGTTCTGGACCTGACCCTTCTGAAAGTCAGAAGCTTCTACACCACTGAAACTCTGGAACTTTCAGCTGCAGGCAGTGAGGAAACAGGGGCTGTGTGACTGAATGACGAGAGGCCACGTTGAAGCGAACCAAGTCACTGAGGAGCCTTGAGGCACCAGACACATGGATGAAGCAAGAAGAACTGCTTCACTGAGCCCCGGCCCAACTCTTGACTCAGACAAACACAGGCCATCACAGAGAGCTTATTGGATCAGCTAATTAGTTCTTACTTTTGCATTTCCTTCCTGGATTTTAAGTATTGGAAAGACATTTCTGGCTTCCTGTGTCTGGTTCATAGCAGGCTCTGACATACTGTGCAGCGAGTAAATTCTCAAAGGAAGGAGGGCTGGGCACATCAGTTTCTGTTGTTTTCAGTATGCTCAGCAAATGTTGGCTCTACCTTCTCATGGCTTCTTCCTTCTGGTCAACCATGAAAATCTGAGACCACGCCATCTTCTGACATGCTTTAAATAAAAATCAGAGTGCCAGACACGGATTCCCTCTTTGCAAGTTGCTGGACAGAGAGGCTCTGAGGTCCCCCAAACAACACAGGTTATTGCCATTGCTCTTGGTTTCCCATCATAACTAGAGGCTAGGATCCTATCACTAAAGACACCACATCTCTGGGTTTGGGATGCAGAGAAATCAGTCTTGAACTGATAGGAATCTCTTCTTGATGCCTAGCTTCCTTAGTGTTTGGAAGGCACGGTGCAGGCTGCTAGGGAGAAAAGCCATCCACGGTGTTATTCAGAGCTGGGCTCTTTATACTACAGCACTGATCTACCAGGCAAGATTTCTCCATTGGCACAACAGTGATAAGGCAGTTTATGGGGGTAACCAACTTTTTTCTTGATTGGATTGGAAGCCTGGTCCATACGAGGGAGTTATGCCTGGTACTAGTAAAATTCTCTGGCTAGGGGAGTCATAGGCCCTAGGGAAAACTCTATTGATGTTGTTTTGTTGAAAGGCTGTGTTTTCAAAATGCCTTCTAGATATTTCTGATTATATTCATAGATTATGCTGCTCCTAATTGATCAGTGAAACTTATTACAAGAGTGAGATATAAGCAGGGCGGTGGTGGCGCACGCCTTTAATCCCAGCA
>NC_022023.1:26625350-26630355 GCF_000317375.1 Microtus ochrogaster | reverse complement strand
CCCAAAAAAACAAGAGTGAGATATAGTTTAATGCAGAGACATATTACTGCTCGGTGGGCTGGGACTAAGGAACCATAAGTTCTCAGGTGTAGATGGACAGCTATCCCAACCCTGCTCTCTCCCAACTCAGGAAACATTTAAGAAGAGGGGGTGGAAAGAATATAAGATCCAGGGGATGGAAAAATGCTCTGGAATATATCCCATACCTTTCAGACTACCTAGAATTTATAGTAGATATATTCATTCTAACTACATTTAACATTTAAAAGATAAAAAAAGTAACCAAGAGAATGTTAAAGTAATAAATAACTTTCAATTATAGTTCTCCACAGAATTCAAGAACATACCACATGTATAACTGTAGCGGCATTTCATTTGTATTTTAATAAATAAAGCTTGCCTGAAGATCAGAGAGTAAAACAGCCCCCACTGGTCAACGTTACAGACCAGGCAGTGGTAACACACACCTTTAATCCAAGTAGCTACACTAGTTGCCATGGAGACCAGGTGGTGCATGCCTTTAATCCCCAGAGAAGAATATAAATGGGAGGAGACAGCTCACAGGCTCAGTCTCATTCTGAGATTCCTAGAGGCGGGATCACCATTTCACACTGAGGTGAAGGTAAGAGCCAGGGGCTGGCTGTTTTGCTTTTCTGACCTTCAGGTTGAACTCCAATCCCAGTCTCTGAGTTTTTATTAATCATGCTTCATATAACAGAGGAGTAAAATACATGAACAGGACAATGAAGCACATGGTTTTTGGAAATTAAGCACAAGGGACAAGCTGGAAGCTGGGGCTTGTGCCTAGTCCTAGTTCTTAGGATGCTGAGGCTGGAGAACGCCCATGAGTCGCAGGCCAGCCTGAACTTCGTAGTGACTTCCAGTCTAGCCGTGAGACACGTAAACAAAGAAATAACAAGAACAGGTGCCGAAATGAACTGACATACATCTTAACCAAGAGGAGTTCCACAGAAACGGACAAAAAGGAGAGGAAGCAGAGGAGAAAAACAGCATCAGAGAAATGTACAGGCTTGAGAGGAATACATCCTTGGCGTATCCATCCCCAACAAGCATGATGGGAAAGGACTCTTACCTAATATGTTCGCTGTTATTACACTTGAGAATACTGTACCTGCAGGGAAAGGTCCAACATGTCCAACAGAAGAAGAGACGCAGAAGGATGAAAGACAACAATGAGAGATAAGCCACATCAAAGAACAAGAACCGGTTCTTCCAAACCCAGAAGGCTGGTGGAGGCAAAACAGGTTCCAACGGAGGTGAAGGTAAAGAGGCCTCCCGGACACCCCATTGGGGGGTCTCCCTTAAAACCTTTCTTAAGAACTTTCTTTCTGGGGTACTCTAGGCAAACAGCCCAAAGTAAGAGTTCAGGAGGGAGGGGGAAGGTGGATGGAGGTGCAAGGAAAAGGTGGGGTGCAGACACTGGGGCCTCACAGGATGAGATCAGTATTAAGTCCTAGCAATGGGAGCATGCCATGAAGCTACAGGTGACATGGGGATGACTTGGTGCCAACAGAAGGAGCCCTGGAGGAAATGTGGTATTCAGGGAGGTGACAGAGATACTTATGGCTCTAAGTCCTCAGTGACTGTCTTGGTGAACCAGGCCAAGAGAGGAGAACAGATTCTCCAAATAAGAAACCCAGGAATAGGACACAAGACCATTGGGGAGCAGACACTGGGCAGGGCTTTGCTCTTGGGTCTTCCTGCATCGTGGCTCCTTGTGTCCTAGTGGTCTCTTTGGCCAGGGCCACATAGGACATTGGAAACATTTAATGTGATTCCACAGTCCTGTTAAGGCACATCCGGCAGTACTCAACTGTTATGATAATGGGCATACTGTAGGGAGTCTGGAGACACTTCATTAAGGGGATGACGGGAGAGAAGGATGGAGCTGATGCACATGGCCCAGATGGCGTGAACTCTAACATCAAGCTGCAATTTAATGTGCATGCTTACGGAGATTGCATACACTCACCAAGCATGCATGAGACCCTGGGTAAGAATCCAGGACCACAAAAAGTACAACTGAATGTCATATGTGTCAAGCCAGAATAGTATGTGTGTGTACTTTATGTGTGTTGCGTGCACATGCACACATGCAAGCGCAAGCTCACGCATGTGTGCTTGAACACAGAGTTCAGAAGTTAGGAAATGAAGATATTCAGCTATTGGTGATCAGTCCTGCACAAAATGAGAAGTGTGGAACCAGCACCATGGCTCTCCTGTATTACTTCGCTCTCCTGAGGGAACCTACGGGATTACATTACAGATACCTGCTGTCCTGAACTTTCAGATAGGAACTTGTTGTGGAACATTAACTAGAGAAAGATGTGCTGCATTTGTTTATGCTGCATTTGGTTAGTGATGTAAGGATGTGTGTTTAATTATGTTTATTGGGCTAATAAAAAGCTGACTAGTTGGCCCGGCAGTGGTGGCACACGCCTTTAATCCTAGCACTCGGGAGGCAGAGGCAGGCAGATCTCTGGATCTCTGTGAGTTCAAGGTCAGCTTGATCTACAAAGAGCTAGTTCCAGGACAGGCTCTAAAGCTACAGCGAAACCCTGCCTTGAAAAAAAAAAAAAAAAAAAAAAAAAAAGCTGAATAGTCAATAGCCAATAGCTAGGCATAAGAGGGATGGGCAGAGAAAATAAGTAAGAGGAGAAATCTAGGCTTGGGAAGAAAAGAGAGAGAAAAAAAACAAAAAAAACAAGAAGAAACAGGGACACACCCCCAGGGTAAGAAGCCCAGGCTGTTGTCAGACAGAGAGGAGACGTCGTGAAAGTAAGATATACAGAAGGAAAGAAAAAGAAAAGAAAAAAGCTCTGAGTCAAAAAGTAAGCAAATAGAAACAGATTAAGTTAAAAGAACTAGTTTAGAATGAGTCTAAACTCGGCCGAGCATTCACAGCTAATGATAAGTCTCCGTGTCATGATGTGGGAGCTTGTTGGTGCCCTCAAAGAAAGCCTGGGGCAGGAACTGGGCCTAGGAGAACACTCCTTAGGTAGGCCTTTGTTCACCTTCCATGCTGGAAGCCAGAGGGGCTGCTGTTGTCTGCACAGAGGCAGGAACAGTTTCTCTCTGATGCTGTTTGAACCTGGCATCTGGGGCAGGAGTGGGCAGCCTGAGGGCCCTGTGGTGCCTCCTCCCACCCAGTACCACTGCAGAACCAGGGCCCTGCTCCTCTGTCTCTGGTCCCCCATAGGTGAGGGCCACCTGCACCCACCTACTTGACTCTGGGTGCTCATACAACCATCTCAGGGCCAGAACTAGTATCTGGCAGGAACCTCAGCGTCATTCTTGTCTTTTGTATTCAAATTCCAACCTCATATTGGCCCATTGCAGAATTCTATATTTACCACAGCAGACCACAAACTCTCGGGGCCTTCAAATGCCTGTCTCTTTGAAATGCTTGAAGTGACACAGAAGTTAAATATTTCCTTTTGGTCCTCCTGAAAGGGACAGATACGTGTTTTTTTTTGTTTGTTTGTTTTTTTTCTTTAAGACACTCTTGGCAACACACCCCTTGGTTCCTGCATGGAGGATAAGGGCCAAGAAGGTCCAACCTTAGTAGGAACTGGAAAAGCAAACTGAAATCTAAAATCATCCATATTGCTGAAATACGATGTCTAACTAATGTTTGATTCTTCCCACAACATCGGAGCTACGAGCCCAGGTGGAGCGTATTATATTTCCATTTTGTAGCTCCCCCCATGCAAATATCCTTCGATAAATTTCTAGAATGATGGTTAAATGGAATCTGGATAGAGTGAAGAAAAGGCTGGCCTGGATGGTAGATGCTGCAGGGAGAGGCTGAAGGACTTCAGCCTATGATGGGGTTATGTCCTGATGAACTCACCACAAACAGGAGATACGTCCAGTGCACATAGGCTGCGGGACATTCCCAGTGAACAACACAGCCTAGCAGACAGTCAATTATTCACCTTGAAACTCTGCTGCCTGCTGGGAGTGGAGGCTCTCTGCTGCTTCCCAGTATTCTGAGCGAGAACTGGACCAGAAACCAAAAGCCCAGGAAAGAGATAAAATGTCAAAGTTCCCACAAAATGGCACCATAGAATATGAGAGGCATCCATACCCTGGTGTTTAGGTTGTTACATTATGAGATGAGGGACCCATTGCTGGAGGATCAAGGAGAAAAAAGCTCTAGTTCCTGTAATAGTTTACTGGCAGCAGGAAGGCAATCTTGAGGGGTTGGAGCCAAGGGGCACCACCAAGTCACACCGTACAACAGTGGGAGGATTATTGCGGGTGGCAGGGTATCTCCTGAGTGAAAAAGGGGAGGGGTGAGAGGGGCTTGCCTTTTATAAGGGGATATAGCGTATGCATATAAGGAGAGTGCTTAGTAGCTACAGTGTAATATTTGCTGCTGTTGCTAACCTGTCCTGCTACATCCTTGTGAGCAGGCCAGGGCAAACGCCTGAATGTTAATAGTTACAGCCTCTTCCTAAGTCTGACTTACGTGGCTCAGGAACCCAAACAGGGGTGTGAAACGCTTATCCTTCTGCCCGGGAATCTGTGCTCACGGGAACTGGCCCTTCCTCATTGTGACCATCATGGATAGCAGGAATGGACATTTCTGCTGGCTGCAGAGCGTCACAAATGGGCCTAGGTTGGGCCTCAGCACAGAAGCCGTCAGGTAGGGCTTGTCTGGCCACCCACGTTGGGGGTGAGATCACAGGGAGCAAGTACAGATTAGGGCAGAGGGAAGAGGGGGGAGAGCTGAGGGTTGTGGTGAGCCACGACCTTCAGGCTTTGGCCATTCAGAAAGGGGGAAGGGCATGTGGGAGCCCTCCTAAAACCCTCACGTAGCAAGTGGAGCTGTTCTTTCCATGCACCCAGAAAGCCACTGGCCAAGGATTGTTCCACGGGCGGACTGAAGTTGGAAAAGTGGTAAACACTGTGGGAGCAGAATATGTCACGGGGACTGTCCTTCAGAGCATCCGGAAGTGTTAGGTTAAGAAGGAATCTG
>NC_022023.1:26602604-26625110 GCF_000317375.1 Microtus ochrogaster | reverse complement strand
AAGGGCTGAAGGGATCGAAGTCGCCCTGCTGGGTGGAACTGGTTGACAGCAGGACGGACTCTCGAGCATCCGCGACCTAACGAAGCCTGGCATCACCACGCGGCTGTGAGCTCCCCGTTACTGGAAGTGAGCAAGCGTATTCTGGACTACCGGTTAAGGGGGGCTCTAACCTCAGATTAACGGAAGTGTAACACGTCTCATCGAGCCCCAGAACTGACAGAGCTCGGCTCAGCTTTGTTGGAATGAGGAGCAACTGAGTTAGTTGCTGCTTGAATGGACCAACCATGACCAACTAGGCCATCTCCCAGCCACTCTTAATTAAGCCCACTTAATAAGAGACTACTTACTGGGCCCTCAGCATGCTTCCTGGAGAGGGCCGGTGTGCCTCTGTACTCCAACTCAGGTTGGAGAAGGAGGCTCCACTGACCATGCCCTATCTAGATATGTACCATCTTATCCATGGACCCCACACATCCCGGCAAGCGTAAGCAGACACTGATATGAGAAGCATGTTGGTTAACATGTTAGAGGCATGTCCTAATACAGTCTATTTCCTTCTTCCTGGAAGGCAGGATGAGTCCCCACTTGGCCAAACCTCATGGCTAGAGCAACATGTCAGATAATCAAGGCCTAGTTTTAAAAACCGAAGGAAGAAAACAAAACAAAAGGAATATTTCAAGCATCTGTGTAACAACCTGGGATCTGAAGACCCTCTGGAATGTTCCATCTTCTTCCATCCATGCTGGGGCTGGCAGTTGGTAGGGCTTTAAGAGGCAGGTAGCTGTGTTAGACCTTTCAGGGTCAAGGGGAGGAGCCTCGTGCAGAGACCCTCTAGCCCCTCCCCACATTCTCCTGTGTGGGAGGAGAGGCTGCTTTACCTGGAAGCTTCCTTAGCTGGTCTACTTTCCCTCAACTGGAAGAGCAGGTTTCTCCACTCTAGCTGGTGTCGGGCACGCAGAACATCTAATGTCGCGCTTGTCAAGAGTTTGTCTAGACCTAGCTACAGCTCACTGCTCCTTTTGCCAATGATGCCTCAGTGGGCCCTGTGCTTGCACGCGCATGAGCTTTGAAGCCACCCTAAACACATACAAGCCAAAATAGGCAGGGGCTATGCAAACACACACGAAGCACACACATAGAAGCTGGGGGGGGGGCGGGAGGGGAGGAATACCATTTCCAAAGAACTCTGGAATTTGAACAATGTGTTCAGCTGAAGTGTGAGTCTTTTTCAAAGGTGCTCATGCACGTGTAAAGAATTTGGTCATTTTAAAACATGTTATACTCTAGGGACTTTTCATAGACGGAGAGCCACCCCTGAATAATTTGAGAATTATTGGTTTCCCTCTGGCAGCCAACTTTCTTAGCCAAGGCTGCAAAAATAGGTCTGGAACAGTCTTCCCTGGCCTGAGGCTGGTAGATGCAGTTGCGGGGAGCAGGGCTGAGGAGTAAGGCTCTCCCCGATCTCAGAATGTCTTGTGGCAGGGGCAGGAAGCAACAGCCTGTCTCTAAGTGCACCTCAAAACCCAGATGTGGACCCTGAAGAGGGCTCCGCTGCAGGTGAATTGAGTCTAATTTCATTTATTCCAAAAATACGTTAAGGGGAAACAGTGCAGTGAAGCATGCTTGACCTTGTATGACAGGTATGCCAGCTTGTTCCTAGTCAGGACACATAAGTACTTAAAGAAACAGTGATTGAAAAAAACAAAAGCAAACTCTTGCTGGGTGGTAGCTGAGCAGTAGAGTACCTTCTAGCATAGACAAGGCCCTGGGTGTGGTCCCAAGCACAAAGCAACTTGCCAATGTATCCTTCTGGCTTGCAAAAAGTAACACAGAACAAAACAATAGTAAGGTGCTTGTTGTAGAAAACAAAGACTACAGATAAGCAAAGCACAGTGTCTGTAATCCCAACTCAAACACTACCCTTTGACATTGCTAGTCCAGGCCCTGGATATGGGCTTGGTGTATACGGATGGCCCGACTCACACGGTTTTCACTTATGATCTTTTGTAATAGTGCAACAGTATACGCATACATGTTTTCTGTTTTTCACTTACAGTATAGTACTTAATCAACTGTAGGAGGCGTTTAGCACTTTATTATGAAACAGGCGGTGTATTAGATGATTGGCCCACCTTGGAAGAGCACAGGTGTTCAGAGTGCAGGGAAAGCCATGTTGAGTGAGTGAGGCAGACATGATGTCTGTGTCTCCAACAACGAACCTCTCTGTAGTTAGTACAAACTGTCAGTCTGGCTGGCTTCCTGCAATTCCTTACATTATTCAAACAGGGGTTGGAAAGGGGTCCCTGGGGGCAGAAAGGTCTTCTGAGCCCCTGATGACAGCCATAAGGGAGAAGGGACCTACTGCAGACCAGAATTAAGCTCAGGCACAGACCATCAAGGGAGGAACAATAGTCTGGCCTCTGGGTACTTGGTAATGTTTTCCAGGTGTCTGTTCTATCACAAACACACTGGTGGGGCTGGTCCAGGTTTGTACAGTGCCCATCTTGCCCAAATTCCTGGGAACTGTAATGGATGATGGGGTCTTTAAAAGAACCAATCGTATGATACCTCTGTTACTCAGCAGCGCACATGCACGAGCACACACACACACACACACACACACACACACACACACACACACACACGCAAGCGCAAGCACGCGCGTGCATGTGCATGTGGAGGTCAAAGGTCAACTCTCAGGAGTTGGTTTCCTACTTTTACCATATATGTCCAAGGGATCAACCCAGATGGCAGGTTTAGCAGTGTAATGTATGGTAGATTGGTAAGTTGTCACGTGTTGTTTGAGTTTACTGAGAAGTTGGCTTTGGAAGAGCCTGCAATATGGCTTAAGAATGCTTGTCTCATAGATATCAGACCAAGAACATTGATCTTAAGGTGTCCTTTAAGGCTGCCAGCCCCCTAACTCTGTGAGAAAGTGAAGAGAACAGTTAAACAGCCCCAAGGACAACTAGAAGGTGAGCAAATTTCTAAGGATGTTGTTGTTTATGCCAAGATATACAAGTGCCTACAGTGGGCCTTCCCGGTCAGTTTCTGTTGGATGTCCTGAATGCCTGATAAATGATCTTATTTTATCTGTTGCCGTTTGGTTTTTTTATCTGGAAAATAAAAAGAGGGGATGCTTTGCTCTGCCTAGACTGTCTTTATTGGGAACTCCAGCTGACTACCTTAAAGGGACTTCCCTAGTTGATTTCTGTTGGATGTTTTGAGATTTGATGATATTTTTCTTTCTTTCTATCTATCTATCTATCTATCTATCTATCTATCTATCTATCTATCTATCTATCTATCCCTGTTTGCTACTTGCTATTTATTCTTTTACTTGGACTTGCTATATACTTAATAAACCACTCGTTCAAAGCTGAAAATATAACCATCACAGATCAACTGTACATAACAACTGACAAGCACTGTTACCCCTGATCTCAAGGGGCCAGAGTCTTCATTTATGAAGAGCCCCAGGGAACACATGCACATAATTCCAGAAGTGCTGCCCTTGGGGCTCTGTGGATGACTCTCAACCCCAGCTGCACATGAAAAACATGAAGGATCCTCTGAAACCAGCCCATGCCTGACCCCTCCCATAAGGACGCTTGTCCTGTGGGTCTGGCTGGTGTCTGGCTATTGGTGGTTGAGAAGCTCCTTGGTGGTTCTGTCAGCAAGGGTAGAGAAACTTGCATTGAGATCACCAACTCTTGACAAGAAAAGGGATGGACAGAGTCGCCCTCAGGGCTTTATCAGGTGTTGTAGCTATTTGCCCAGAACTACACTGAACAAATGCCCCTGCTCTCATACTTATTCCTATCTTCATCTACAGGATGGCTAAGAGGAGCAGCAGATGGGAGGATGGGGCTGAGCATACACTGGAGAGGAAGAGATGCCACCCATTAAAGGACAGCATTCTACTGCCCAAATCACCGTGATCTCACTCACAAAGCAACGTCTTGCTAATGAGTCACTGAAGGATGATGCACTTTACTTCTCCAGGGAAAATGACAGATATTTTAAAATTTAAGATGTAAGTCTGGGACATCTAGTTCTGGGCAATGTCCAAAAAAACCCCTTTTTTAAAAATTTTATTTATGTGTAAAGAAGCATCACCCTAGTTAGCTCCTAGATATTTAAGATGGAGAAAAAACAGCCAACTGAACAAATGTCTGCTGAGCTAGCTCTCAGTCACTGCTATGGCTGAGTACACAAACATATAGGCCTTCATACTCAATATGTGGGGTTCTCAAAATCAACATGGCCCTCTCAAACCATACACGACAGTCTATCATTTTAAGAATGAGACTTCTAGGGGTCAGCCAGGGTACAGATGGCAGTCCTGTGACTTATGAGTTGTTGACCTTAAACAAGGTTCTTGTCATCTCTTATCCTCAGTTTCCCAGCTACAGGATCAGAGCACCCTTCTCAGACTATGTATGGAGGCCAGGGGTGGATGGGTTGTCTAGAGTATGCAAAGCCTTGGGAAAAACAAAACAGGAAACTAAACACCCCCCCCCCAACACACACACACAAAACTAACCAAACAAATAAAAAGCATTAACTCCACAGATTGCTGTGAGAATTTAACAAGATGATTTGACAAAGTACCTAGAGCCTGGTACTAAGAGACGAACACTGCCAGCAACATCCATGATAGCCAGTTGGTATCAAAAGTGGTGCAGCTCCAATGGAAAATCTTTAGTCTGTCTTTCATCAAGCTGTCTTGTGGGACGATCCTGGCAACTACGTATAAATATATAGGAACGGGGTACTTCACAGGAGAATGAACAATTAGATGTAACTCAGAGGTCTTAATAGAAATTAGGGATTAGATAATCTTACCAAAAGCAATCTACAGATTCAACTCAATGCCCATCAAAAATCCCAGCAAAATTCTTCAAAGACCTCAAAAGAATGGTACTCAACTTCATATGGAAAAGCAAAAAATCCAGGATAGCCAAAACAATTTTGTACAAAAAAGAACTTCTGGAGGCATCACAATCCCTGACTTCAAACTCTACTACAGAGCTACAGTACTGAAAACAGCCTGGTATTGGCAAAAGAACAAACAGGAAGACCAATGGAACCAAATAGAAGACCTGGATATCAATCCACACATCTTCGAACACCTGATTTTTGACAAAGAAGCAAAAAAAATATCAAATGGAAAAAAGAAAGCATATTTAATAAGTGGTGCTGGCATAACTGGATATCAACATGTAGAAGAACACATCTATCGCCATGTACAAAACTCAAGTTCAAATGGATCAAAGACCTCAACATAAAGCCAGCCACACTGAACCTTATAGAAGAGAAAGTAGGAAGTACACTTGAACGCATTGGCACAGGGAACCACTTCCTAAATATAACCCCAGCAGCACAGACACTGAGAGAAACAATTAATAAATGGGACCTACTGAAACTGAAAAGCTTCTGTAAAGCAAAGGACATGGTCAACAAGACAAAATGACAGCCTACAGAATGGGAAAAGATCTTCACTAACCCACAACAGACAGAAGTCTGATCTCCAAAATATATACAAAGAACTCAAGAAATTGGACACTAAAAGATCACATAATCCAATAAAAAAAATGGAGTACAGACCTAAACAGAGAACTCTCAACAGAGGAATCTAAAATGGCTGAAAGACACTTAAGGACATGTTCAACATCCTTAGTCATCAGAGAAATGCAAATCAAAACATCTCTGAGATTCCATCTTTCATTTGTAAGAATGGCCAAGATCAAAAATACTGATGACAACTTATGTTGGAGGGGTTGTGGGGTAAAGGGAACACTCCTGCATGGCTGGTGGGAGTGGAAGCTGGTACATTCCCCTTGGATATTAGTATAGTGATTTCTCAGAAAATTATGAAACAACCTTCCTCAAGACCCAGCAATACCACTTTTGGGTATATAACCAGCCAGTGCCCATGAGAAGGTTAGGACAGCAGCATGTAAGAGCGCATCAATCTTTTAAATGCCATAGAGCAGTGTTTCTCTACGTGTGGGTCTTGGCCCCTTTGGGGGTCGAATGACCCCTTCACAGGGGTTACCCAAAACCATCAGAAAGCAGATATTTATGTTACGATTCATAACAGCAGCAAAATTACAGCTAAGAAGTAGCAATGAAAATAATTTTGTGATGGGGTCACTACAACACGGGAACCGTACTGAAGGGTCGCAAGCCTCAGGAAGGCTGAGACCCACTGCTGTAGAGTGAATTCAGAATCGCTCAACCAGAGAAACAGGCTAAGATAACAGGTGAGACATGGACTATGCTGCTCTTGGGGTGGTGGAATTCCAGGTGAGCGTTTGTTATTTTTAAAACTTCTCTCTTTTTCTTCTCAGTTTTTCTTTGGTAAGCAAGTATTTCTATAGTGTGAAAACAAAAGGCAGTCCCCATTTAAAACAACAAATTACTTGACCAGTTCAATGTCCACTTTCAAAGTCTTGGAAGCATAATAAATTTTGTCTATGGCCTCTCCATTTTAGGAATTTAAATGAGGATCCCCAATAATCACCAAATAATCGTAATCTTATTTCCTTTGGTTGAAAATGACTGTTCTTGATGTGTCTACACTCTCTATAAGCCAAGCATGGCACCCTGCTCAGCCCCTCACTTACCATTTTGGGTCTCCATGGCAGGTCCTGGAAACACAGCGGATCCCTCTGTCCCCACGGCAGATCCCTCTGTCCCCACACACCAGTACATACTGGGTGGTCGCTGTGACGTGCCAGCCATCAACCCTCGAGGCAGCAGATCTCTAGAAGGAGGTCTTGCTCTTGTCACCGGAACCGCCACTGGGCAGTGGCCACCACTGTGCAGGCGGGCTAACGCACGGACACATAGTTACGGTGCTGCAGACACACGTTCATTCTGGTGGCAAAAGACATCAAATTTGAAAGCTCCTCCCTTGCAAGCCCTTCTAGGGACTCAGTATTTTCTCTGGCTTTCCCCCTTTCTCTGCAGTATTTCTTCATAATCCATGTATCTATCTGGCCAGCTCTGTCAGACAGGAACACTGAAAGTACAATGTCTCCCCCATCTCACCTTGACACTTGTTTATGTGAAAAGAAACTCAAAATTATCGCAAGCAGCTCTTGCAGTGTTTAGTTGCTCAATCAACCCTTATCTATTTTATCTGGCAAAATAGCCAGGCCGTGTGTGGAACCAGGTGCCACCAACATGGCAAAAAATAAGTCCCCTATTGGCGGGATTTATACTTCCACTGGGAGAGGGCAGGCACATGGTTGGTCACAATATAAGACCATCCCTTGCCCAGGACTGATATCTATGGACGTCTGGGGGTGTGCATGTGATCCCCAAATGGGAGCCAGGCAATGGTCCCAAAGAGAAGGGGTCTGGAAGGAGTTGTTGCTGGTTATGAAGTCAAATGAACCCTGTAAACGTTGCCTCTCTCCAAGGTGACATTTGACAGTATCTAGAGATATTTAGGTTGTCACAGCTTGGGAAAGGGGTGCCACAGGCACACAGTGGGTAAAGGTCAGATGTGTGACTAAACAGCTTACCGTGTATCTAGCCACATAGAGTTCTAACCAAAGTAGGACTCATCTTCTAAGACTGAGCAGACTTTGCTCTATGGCGAAACTGCTTTTCTATGCATGAATTCCCCTGACCCTGGAGACCCACCAACCTGAATGCCTGTGCTGCTTTGCTGAAGAAAGGTACAGACCGATTTTAAAAGGCCTTCTTAGACCTGGCCCAAGACAGGAAGGTTTTTAATTAATATGTGTATGTATACATCTATATATATTTAAATGCACGTTCCCATAATCCGTCATATACATAAAGTGCTTAAGACAACCCTAAAATGTGGAGTGAGGATATAACCAAAAATATCAATAAAAAGAACTAAGAGTCATGAGACAGCTCAGATACTATGTGTGTTGTAGCTGTCACACTGAGGGCTTTCTGTTAGGTATCAGCGGTGTGACACTTAGTTGGAACTTTTCTTCTCATCTGCTAAGAATAGACCCACACCCTACACCCCCACGTCCCCACAACCCCTGGCAATCTCACAGGACTAATGGGTGACGTCACATCATAGACTTTGAATAGTCACTCCAACAGAGCTAGCGTGCCCAATAGTTAAAGCAGAGCGAGGACTTGGAAGGTCAGCAGGGTCTCATGCCCCCTTTTGATGAATACACTCAGAATATCCCTGGATCCCAGTTCACAAGTTCTAGAAGCTTCTCTCAAACCATGTAGCCACTGAGCAAGCCACAGAACAAAGAAGAGGTAAAGGGTGTGTCTGATTTCTCCTCTAAAAGCTTAGGAATGAGACACCTGCCCTGGAGGGGTGGTGCGGTGGGGACAGGATGGGTCTGGGGGTAGACTATTCCAGGCAGGAGCAAATGTGGCCAAAAGAGTCCACACAGTGGCCTTGCTCCTAATACCCACTCTTCTCTGAACCAGAGGACTAACCATCCAAAGAAAGGTATTTAGAGTTGAGAAGAAAGAGAACACAGGAGAGCAAGGCAAAATCCAGAACTGTGTATGTTTTACAGCCCACAGGAGAGCCAGGCAAAATCTGGAACTGTGTATGTCTTACAGCCCAGTAGAACAAGAGAGGGAAAACATCGAGACAGAATCTGATTGAAAACCATTCAAGGCTCCACATCGCCCATGAAAATCCAGAAACTGAGACCCACAGCTATCATATCATCTGCTTTCAAGCGACTTTCTAAAGCCACTGAATACACAGGATGCATTTCAGAGAGCCCCCCATGGCAGACGGTCCTTCTCAGAACAGAACTGGCCTGATATATAATGTGTTAAAGCTACACACACACACACACACACACACACAAAGATATTTTAGGCTAATTCTCACCCAGCACGCTTGGTTCCCCTTTCAGTTTCCTTTTGCGAATCACTCCACAGATAGAGGATTCTGTCATAAGGAGCAGTCTTTAAACTGCAGCTCTTATTTGGGTTTACACCCTAAGGTAGGCGTTTTAGGACAAGGTATCTGGATTTACTCCACTTCTGCCCTTAAATAGCTCAGTGCTTCCTTGTGCTTCCCTTAGGCAGAACAACGCAACAGATCATCACCGTGGTAAATTATGACTTTTCATTTTGTACCCTGCAGAGGGCCTTGAGAGTTTTCTTCAGTAGTGACCACTTTAATAATGTTTTAAAGACCATCCTTTTCCTTTTGGCAACTCTTCACGCCTATATGAATGAACATTCCTAAATGATTATTGACAAACACAAACAAGGAGCTTGCCGCTCATTCTGAGCAGGCTTTACTGAGCCATTTTGGTGAAGAGTGAGCTCTGATGAGCTCGTGATGCTGGAGGGGAGGGAAGGACAACCAAAGAAGTCATTGCTCGGAGGTTTCTGACCGAGGAAAGCCGAGGGTGTTTCTGCAGAAGGTTTGGGAAGGACAGTCAATATGGGCGCTGAGTATCGAGTGAAGCATGCTGGGACTGCTCACATCAGTTAGCTCCTTGGGTCAAAGCCTGGTCGAGATGGATAGCCAATCACTGTAGATACCGCTAGTGCTTTCGCTATCCTCTGAATAATACTGGTACCTACATACATGGATGTCAAAGGATGTTGTTTGAAACCCCGCATGAGTGCAGAAAAGGTTGGAGGACAGAAATGTTCTACATCTAAATTAAGGCTATTCTTTCACTATCCTAACACTGTGCATACCACCATTCACAGGGGCCTGCTGGCATGGTTACGAGGGGTGCCTCGTAACAACAGTGAACAAGGAGGTCTCTGCCTTAGGGGGCCCTAGTAGAGACCTTGAGTAAGTGGGCAGAAGATGAACAGATGAAGGAGGATATAGAAGAAAGAAAAGGGAAAGGGGGGCACGGTAGATAGTGAGGGAAGGCTTGGGAAGTCACAGGCAGAAACATGGGGCAGCAAAGCAGAGGCTTCACCCATGGAGGCTGGGGGCAGTGGCCTGGGCTGTGCATCTGAACTCAAAGATGATAAGACTTTCTAGGGTTCTTATTTTTAATTCTCTTTCTCTTTCCCCTCTGTGTGTGCGTGTGTGTGCGTATGTGTGTGTGTGGTATGTGTAGTGTGAATGTGGTATATGTGGTGTGTCTATGTGGTATGTGTGCGTGTGTGTTCTCTGTGTGTGTGTGTGGTGTGTATAGTGTGTGGTGGTGTGTGTTGATGTGTGTAGTGTATACGTGGTGTGTGAGTATGGGGTGTCTGTGTGGTGTGGTGTAGTGTGTGCATGTGTGTATAGTGTGTGATGCGTGTACATGTTGGAGTGTGTTGTGTATATGCATGGTGTGTGGTGTGGGTGTGGTGTGTGCATGTGTGTGCTCTATGTGTGTGGTGTGTAGTGTGTGATGTGTGTACATGTTGGTGTGTGTGTTGTGTATGTGTGTTGTGTATGTGTGTGGTGTGGTGTGTGGACGTGGTGTGGTATGGTGTGTGTATGTTGGTGTTGTGGTGTGTGTTAGTGTGTGTGTTGTGATCATAGGACAATCTTTGGTGTTGGTCTTTGCTTTACACCATGTTTGAGATTCCCAGTCTCTTCTTCACTGCTGCCCATATCAAGCTAGCTGGCCAGTGAGCTTCCCGGAAGTCTGCTCTGCACCTCCCATGAGGATTCTGAATTTGAATTCAGATCCTTACACTTGACCAGCAAGTGCCTTACACACTGAGCCATCTCCCCAGCTGGTTTACTCTTCTTGTTGTTGTTGTTATTATTATTATCATTATTATTATTATTAAAATTTATCTAAGCTATCAAGGAGATGCAGAGGTCTGGGTGGAGGTAAAGCTTGGCTGGCCCTAAAGCTTCCTTTAGGCCAAATTAAGTGTTGGTAAGCTATTTTTTCTGGACTGTGAGCGAAGACAATGAAAACCAAACCATTAGTTGAAAACCAATTTAGTTGAATGCTAAAGTCTTTCAAATGTGCATATTGTGGCCCCTTTAATACTGCTGTGTGAGGGTCCAGCTCATTAAAAACAGGGTATTTGGTGAGCATTTGCTAAGAACATAACTCTTATGACTCTTTTCAGCCAGCTCCAGTCCTTGCAGGGGTGGGCGCATGCAAGAGAAAATTTTAATGGCCTCGAACTGACTGTTGGCATCCTTAGAGCTTCTCCATCGCTGTCTTTATTGCCACCCCTTGCCCTTCTAGGAGTCTGCCCTCGTCTGCACTGGGAACACAGCGGCTCAAGCAAGAGTTTTTCTCAGTAGCCACAGAGAGGCGACCACTGGCCCAGAAACGCGCCCCAGGAGTGGAGGAGGGGAAAACCTCCAGGCCACCCCGCGCCACCCCGCACCACCCCGATGCCCAGAGCGTGGAGAGCCTGCTGGGCGGTCGCCTCCCGCCACCGGCGCTCACGCACCCCCAGGCGCACACACGCTCAGAACCCCTCTCTATGTTCAAAGTCAGGCTTTCTTGAAACGCAAAAGAACTTTGTAGCCGCCCTGGTGTTTCCTACTTTTGTTTCTGAACTCTGCTCCCCGCCCCCATTCCGCTCCGGTCTCGCGCGGGATTTCGGGGTCCCCCGGGTCCCGGGTTCCAGAACCGCACCCGCTTAACCCTTCAAAGGACGAGGGTTGCGGCACGGTCTGAGAAGCAGCGAGGAGACCCGGGTAGCCCCGACATCCAAGCGCCCCCAGAGCTGTGACCTGCGACCTCTCGGGCACGGGCCGGGGTCCGGAGCACGCGGCAGCCAGGAGTGCGGGGTGCCGGCCTGGGGAACAAGGCGCGGGGGTTGTGGCGTGGGAAGCAGGGCGCGGGGCAGGCGGCCGCGGCTGCACGGTGGGGGACCCGAGTATGGGTCCGGGGGGCACTGGCGAAGCTTTGCTGTCCAGCCGCTGGCTTCAGTCGTGTCCTGACTTAAGGGCAGGGTGAGGGCCGGAGCAGCACTTACCTGCAGCGGTGGGGTCGGGGCGCTGAGGGCGGGCGACATCAGCGGGCCAGGGCCTGCGGGTCCTACCGTGCTCTGCCCTGCGAGGCTCTGGCCGCCAGACACACTTCCTCAATCCTGCGGCCGCCTGGCGGGCGGAGAGGGCGGGTGGCGCGGAAGCAGGGCCGCGCCAGAGGGTCCGCTGCCCACGGCCTCAGCAGACGAGGACGCGGACCCCCGGATGGCCTGCCTCGGTTTCCCTAGCTGCTAGATGTCGGTGACCAAGCTCACTGCTGGCTCTTTGGTAGACGCTAGGGCCCTGGGACTTTGTAGGGTCTTCTCCAAGTTCGGATGCCCTGCTGTCTTCCCTGGGGACAGACACAGTGACAAGATTGCTCCGGTCTCTGCTCAACCTTTAAGGAAGGAAGCCTTTAAGGCTCTGCTCTAGTAAATGATTGATTTCTATCTTGTATGCTGGTCATATATTCTGGCTGTAAATATAGAAGGACGAGGATAATAATGTGTGTGCAGGTCTTTAGTGAGCAGTACAGAAACTGCTTTTTAAACGTTGGTGTTCTGTAAACCGTACCTTTCCACCACTAGTTCGCTAAATTAATTATGGACATTTGCAAAGATCTAGTTGGTGAATCTTCTCAGATTTTCGACTTCTGGAGTATCTGGGAATACAGGCCCATGCCACATTGCCTGGTTGATTGTGGTAAGGTGTAAAACATGGTGCAATGTTGTGCCAGCTGATGTCACTGAGAATAACCAAACTCAGGCTAAACTCTCATGGCTAAGCTGCCGACAGGCTTCTGATGCGCCTCTGATTTTCCCTCAGAGAGGAGAGTGCTCTGCCGAAAAGCAGTTCCGTACCTAGACACTTCCGCGGTAAGGTAACAAGGAATATTCCCGAGACCAGGCACAAAGCGCATAGACGGATCGCCAGAACTCTCTCTGCCAGTTCATAGAATTTGAGCAGCTGTGGGCCGCCTGAGACACTTGAGGAGCAGCGCAAGTGTTTACCTAGGATCGGTGTTCGCCAGGGAGACTGTCGCGGTTCTCCTACGCTCTGTTTTCCCTCCACTGAACACCGTTCAGAAAAAAAGGCGCAGTTCTGCACTCCTGTCCTCACCACCGAGGTTCTCAGACCAATTAGCAAGGGCAGCAGTGTGACTGCTACCAAAAAGTCCCTAAGAGTTTGCAAGGCGTGGCGTCAGCAGTTTGAATGAGCCTGCTGTGGCGTCTACTTCAGAGCATACATCGCTGCCACCTAGTGTTACTAGGAGGAAATCCATGCCTCATGGTAGGACAGACACTAGGACACTTGGTTGCCAATACTTGCTGTGGCAAGAAAATTTCCGTTTTAAACAAGGTTGGGAATAGGCTAGGAAAAATGCCCAATGTAGAAAATCATCTGGAATATTCGACACATGTATGGCCTGATCCCAGCATTCAGTAGGCGTGCATTAGTCCCAAGTTTGCAAAGGAGACTTTCCTGCAGCACAGTTAAGACTCCTTTCCCCTTCTTTTTCATTCCCGCAGACCCATGCTTTTGCTCACATTACAACCAGTTTTCAGAACCCTGAGGTTGGAATGACCGTGTCCAACGGGATTCAGCTGGTAGACCATGGTCAGAGGTAGGTCAGCCACCTATTTCTCTGAACGAAGTCCACCGAGGCTTACTGTTCTTTTTGTCTTTTGATGTTTGTCTTTATTCAGTCAGATCCTCGCTTTCTTCTGATATCCCCAACAATGATTTAAACAGAACTACCCCCAATCTCCCCTGTTGCATGGACTCTAGCGAGGAGCGGACATTAGAAAGTAGCCGCCCAGCTGGGCGGTGGTGGCACATGCTTTTATCCCAGTACTCAGGAGGCGGAGGCAGGCGGATCTCTGTGAGTTCAAGGCCAGCCTGGTCTACAGAGAGAGTTCCAGGACAGCCAGGGCTACACAGAGAAACCCTGTCTCAAAAAACAACAACAAAGCAAGAAAGAAAAGAAAGTAGCCACCTACCAAAAGGTGAAGCTAGAGCACCCCAGTGTCTTCTTTTATAAAACACACCCAACCCCAGGCATACAACTGCACACACACACCCCTGAACACCTTTTACACACACACTCAAACACACCCATTCCACCTATTGTCTCTAGAGTGCTTCTCTTCAGGCTGTCATGCCCTAATTCGTCAAACAACAGGAAGTGTGATTTTATACCATCTCTTCACATTCGGCTGAGAGCCAAAACATCCATAAGTACAATAGCACACACCCTAGTGCATGGTAGCAGAGGTCTGAGAAGACAGTAAGTCCAACCTCCCCTGGGCCATTTTTAAAGGGACGGGGCTCTCACACATGTCAGCCACCTGGACTTTGGACAACTTGATCTTTCCAGACCTATCCAAGTCCAGTGAAGGTTTCTGCTCCAGAATCAATGTCAGGTCACAGCCAGGCGACTGACATTTCTTGGCAATTAGAAGTCTTAAGAACTTCAGCTAAGTTAGGCCCACACATGTAGGTCATCATAGAGAAAAGTCATACGCACACACAAAACCCCAAAACTAAACAAACAAACAAACAAAACATGGTCACTATATGGGGACAAAATGGTTTCCCTGAATTCTCATTTTCTGTACTCAATCTTCATTGGTTTGTGATTAAAAGGGGCTTGAGCAGCATAGAAAGCACCTTACACTTAGCCTGTAAGGCACAGGGCTGTTCAACACCCAAGACTATAGGAATGGGCATTACCATCAGGTAAAAGAAGCCCTGCGTGCCGCCGACTGAAGGAGTACAAGTGTATTATTGCCATCCCCATTGCTTATCAAAAGCCACAGTATATAAGTCTCGGAAAGAAGACTTTGCCACATAATTCAAATGAGGTTAGTCCTTCAGTGAAGAAAAAAAGAATGTTTCTCAAGTGTCCAATTTTATTTTTGTCATTGCTAAACATGATCTGAAGTTAGCATCAGAATTCCCAGTCCAATCAAATGAAAAACCATACCACAGGGGTCAACCTTAAAGAAGTGAAATCTAACATTATATAGATTTTCATTTCTAAATACAGTATATTACAGAAGGTTAAATATACTACCTCTGTGTACTTACAGCTATAAAAAGATACATTAATGATACCAATTATAAATAATGTAACATTTCATATTAAAGGCGTTATTGTACAATGGAGGACTAGCAACCCTCTAATGTACTACGGTGAAAGGTAGTGCCTAGAGATATTGAGATGCTGAAAGGTCAGTGTATGAGGCCAAATCCTGGTTTAATCAGTTACTGGTAGTATAAGTGCTGAGGGGGAAGGAAGGTAAGTGGAATATTGCTCGTCTCTGGCAGGGCTGAGAGCCCCAGTTCAGGCATCACAGTCTTGATGCACACACTGGTTCTGGTAGGAGGCTTTGTTTTCGCTGTTGCTCAGTCCTACTTAAATCCTTAAGTGAAAGCATCACAGCCAATTAGAGAGGTGTGAGTTACTGGCAGATAAAGTACCCAAACAGCAGCCAACCCAATCGGTTTCGTTCTATTCTTAGAGCATCCCGAGAACGGCTTTAGTTTTCCAAGCTAAACTATGGAATTTGCATATCACATGGATACATCAAAGAGGAAAAAAAATGTCGTAATGTGAATGAGATATCCAGGTCACTTGGTTGGTGACCGTGTCCCTTATGGGATTCGGGTGTCATTCGCTAATCAATCAGAAATGGAAACCCAAACAGGACTTTATAGCTACGGAGCTGTTCAGTGGCAGCTGTCTCTCAGTTTACTGATCTAAAACGGTAATGGAGCTGGAGAAAAGAAACAGGGAGCCGGTGCACCCATCACCGAATGTGGTGGAAACGGGTAATTTGCGAAAGTGAATGAAGGCTCTGAGTGTCGAATGTGTGAGCCTGGGTTTGCTCAGCTAGGGTAGCTCTAAAATGGGCCATCAGTGGCAAAGGTGGTACTAAGGATGCTCTCTGCCAGAAAAGGGCCTTCGGGATGGCTGACCATCTCAGGACTACAGGGCAAACTCCTTGGGATGTTGACTTGCTCATTTCAATGTCAGGGTGGTTTTCAAGGAGAATCCCGCCGTCAGTGTTAGTATGCAGCCCTTGGGGCCGGCACCCTTACAGATCAAAGCCTTCTGAAGTCTTTCCTTGGCTTGTGTTTCCCCTAAGCTGCCCGCACTGGGTCCCTGGGATCCTCCTTTCCTACCAACACCTACCTTCGCTTGTGAGTCCCTCAGGATGAAGAGGGACTTGTTCCCTACACAGGTGAGGAGCCCGTGAGAGACCCTCACAGGCAGTAAGCTCTTTCCACATTCCTCCTGGGGTCAGCAAAGCATTTAAAATAACTGCAGGACACTCCAGAGACCATCCTCATATTAACAGAGCCCTGGAGGTCTTTGCTGTGTCCTGCACTTAGGCTAAAGGCAAAGTCATAGCTGGAGACCAGTTCCTCCCCAGGCAGGCCTGCCTGCAGCGGCACACGTAACATCCAGCCCACCCACAGTTTGGTCCATAAAGCATGAGTTGTGAGAGGAAAATCAAAACCAGCAAACTCTAGTAGACCGAGTGTCCGGAAGAGAAGGTCCTGGGAAGATGAGCGCCGCCTTCCTGCTTTCGGCTCGTGGCAAGCTGGAGTGGCCACAGACAGTTGACCAGCATTGGGGGAAGACACTGGTCTGCTGCTCAGGGGTTCTTGTCATTCAGTTTGATGGTGACCGTTTTCACTTCTGTATACTCAGCCAGAGCATATTCACCTCTGAGAAGACAGAAAAGGGGACAGTTCACAGTGTCAGTTCAGGGATCTGGGAAAACTCTAACGCCTGAGCTCTCAGGTGCACAGTTTGAGGGCTGGGGTTTGCGGTGCCTGGACGGAGTAGGGGCAGTAGGCACTCTGATGTCCTTAGTAAGTGTTGGGAGTGAGTTTAAATGCTAAGTTCCTGTGTACGGTGCTTTTGAAGCCCTTAAAAGAGCTAGGATTTGCTCCTGGACCAGGAGAGAGGGAAACAACAGAACAAACCAGGGGTCAGTTCTCTGGGTCAGGCAGGTGGCTGCAGAAGAGGGGCCCTTGCAGGTGGATGAGGGGAATCTGGGGTGTGAGAACGGGACAGATTGTGGCAGTTTTAAGCCTTTTTTTTTTTTTTTGGAACTTGAAGAGAGAGAAATAGCTATGTCTAAGCCTGAGGAGGCAGCCTGGGGCCCACAGGGACACAGCTGTAAGAGGAGCTGGGTCAGGCTGCAGAAGAAAGGGAACAGACACTGGCCTAGGCTAGACACAGGGATGTGATGGACCTCGGGTTAGCATCTTTGGAATGGTTCCTTCTCTAATGACTTATAGGGGCCAGGAACTGGAGAGGCCATCTATGTATTAAAAGATCACAATCCTGTCTCATCTCTGAGACCTGCAGGTGAGCTGCTCAGCTCAGTGTCATCAACATCACTTCTGAACATGTTGGAAATGCAAACTCTGGGGCCTCGCCCAGCACTACTGTGGCAGGTAAAACAGGGAAGGCAAAAGAATAAACAGAGTCCACATCCCGCTCCCCTGTCCTGGAGCATGTAGTAGGTGGCCCAGCAAGGGGGAACCGATGCTGGAGATGAAATTCTTGTGGTTAATCACTTGACTTCGAAACAGACTTTTCTGGGTCATTTTGGGTGGCCCAGTGGTTCTTAAGAATTGAAGAAGAGAACTGAGCAAAAAATGAGACAAGACACAGAAAGGTACCACTGGGCTGGTTGGGAAGATGGCCGGGGCCTTGAACCAAGTATGAGGCTAGGAAACTCAGCCCTCATAGCCTCCGGCCTAGCAGACACCTCCATCTGAGCTCAGAGAGAGCTGCACGTGTCCTGTAGGGCTTGGTGACACATGTTGGAGTCATCAAAGCTAGTATATTGATGGGATCAGAAATTTGCTCAGTGGGGTCAAGGGGTTTGTTTGTGTTTAGTAAGTTCCCTGGGTGGTTCTGATGCCCCCTTGAGTGTAAGAGCCATGGTGGCTCAGGACTGTGGAGTAAAGATGGTTGGAGTCCCCAAGACGGATTCAGCTGTGCCGTGGGAATGCCACCACTCAGTTCCACCACCTAGGGAGAATTCACATCGGCCACTCACTCTCTGCTGAGTAAGGAATGTCACCGTTAAGAAGGTGTGCGGTTTTTAATGTACTATATGTACTTACAAAGCAACAGGGAAAACACAAATCACCAAGTGGAAAAATTCGACAAAGGACATGCTCACTTTTGCAGAAAAAGAAATTCAAATTCCAGTAAGTGTGAAAGGGACACTGAATGTCTCACACCTGAGGACATGTAGAATCACGCAGAGATACTTTCATGTGGCCAGGCACTGAATTCTAGGAATTCATTCTGAAAACCACCACCCTAAGTGCGTAACTATATACAAGGAAGCTTATTAACAAGGTTTGTAATAATAATAATAAAGGCCCGTGGAAATAACACCAGTGCCCATTCTGACGTATCCAAAATGTATCTTCATGGGCAAAAAGTAGCTTGCTTCCACAAACAGAGAGAATGAGTTGGATTTGTGCATAGCCACAGAAAACACACCATAAACTTTCCAAATGAGCAAACAGTATTGCTTTGCAAAAGTCCTAAGTGCTGGCAGTTTAATCGATCTCGGAAAGAAAAGGGGGTGAAATCGTCCCGAATTAGCTCATGTCAAACAGCTCTGAAGGGTCAGCACATTCTCACAGGAAGCAGGCTGTAGATTCCCCCTTCTTCTTTCTATTTCCTCATCTGTTGTTCTGGTTCAAGATGCTCCTGTCCCCATTCAACCCTTCACCCAGTCTTTTTGACATCAGCCACCAAAGCCAGTTGGGAGCTCAGCCCTCCTCCTAATAACCCCCTTAGGATATAGTTGGGGATAGGGGTTGATAATGGTTCACTGACAAATGCCCAGGACCTAACATGAAGCTTCGAATAGTAAAGATGCTCAACAAATATTTCAAGAGGAAAATTGCCAAGAGCTCAGAGGTCATGTCCTTTGTAAAAGTGTAGGACCACACTCACCTCTTGCCTACAAAGTCTACTGGGGATATGCCCTTGGACCAACTGTAGTCAGCAAGGACGTCTTTAGAGACTCAGCTGGGAGTCTCAAGGTCAAATTTGAAGAGCAACACAAGACAGGCCAGAACAAAAGCTTTTTCCAGAAGCTTTGGTTTAGGTTTCTATTTGTTTCTGCCATTAAATTTTTTAAAAAATTTAAATTTAAAATTAATTTTCTTTTAATTTATAAAAACAAAACCAAATGAGACTAAGGGTCAGGGAGGAAGGTCTGGCCTTGCTGCATCTCTGTAGTATGAGTTTTTGTTGGCTCTCTCGGATGCCTTACTTATATGGCAAAGCAAAGAAGCAGAAAGCAATGTACCAAGAGGAACAGATTTTTCAGGCTCCAAGACCAGCCCAGAAACACACCCTGGAGGGGCCGGCAGATGTGCAGCCAGTAGCCAGCCTAGCTCCAGGTGACCAGTTTGGGGAAAACCATGGAATCCACCTTATGGTGCTCCAGTACAGAAAAGGGGAACTTGTTATGACAAGGAGACACTAATTCAAAATAACTGAAAACAGAAATTGTTTTCAAGGCAGTTTCCAGGTTCCTTACAAATGGATTTTAAATACTTCATCAAAAAAAAAAAAAAGCTTTGGAAAAATAAATGCCAAAGATTAAAAAAAAAAAAAAGACATTCAAGAAAGTCCCTAGCACAGCTGTCAAGATGAGACATGGCCAAGGTCTGTGAGCTTAGCAAGCGAGTCTGTGGCAGGCACAGGGACCATGGACCCCAGGATATGAGTGGCCCAGGCCCAGGTGATTAAGCTCTGCCGGACACCTGCAGAGGTTCTAGGGTAGCAGCGGCCAGGCAGGTGTCCTTTGTGTGCCCTGCGGCCACTCTGTGCCCTTCCAGTGACTTTCACTTAGGGGACTGGCGTGCTTGCTGCCTCCCTGCCTCTAGGAGGAAGGCCGTGAGGGTGCTGGATTCCCTGGTCCTCACAACCCGCCTGGCTGAAGACAAAGGACCAGAGGAGACAAGTGACCACTTGCGCTCTGGTGGCTTCATCTGAAGGGACTGACAGAGATGACCCCTAGGGCCAGGGTCGGCTCAGTGGTAACGAGCTTGCCTCACATGCGGGATGGCCTAAGTACCTTTCCCAGTACTGCAAAAAAAACAGAACAAAATCTCCCCAAACAAAATTTAAAAACACCAGTAAGACACAGGTGGGCTCGGCTTAGCAAGTTCTGAACTACGGAAAGCCCAAGGCCAGGGTGACAGTTGGTGTTTTTCTTAACTCTTGTCCTTTTGGTTGTGAGCCTAACCTATAATGGCTGAGCCCTTTCTCCAGGCCTACTTTTAACACTTATGATCCGCTAGCCTCCTGGGTCGGTTTTGTCCTCTGAAAGCTGTTATCCCCTCTTGTGGATTGTCTCCACAAGAACATGAATGACTTTTCGGGGGCTCTCGCAAAACCTTCTGGAGTCTGTGCTCAGCAAATGTCAGCTGTCACCAGCGTTACCATTGGAGGAGCCTGGAAGGAACTCGGGTGGTCCTAGCCCTGGCCTCCCATGCTCTGCTGGAAGGCTACTCTGAGAGGCCATAGAGTAGAGGCTCCAAAATGGCAGACACGACAGGCTGCCAATGGGGCACCGAGCTCCTGCCACGGGTCTTTGTGGCCAAGAATCAATAAGTTACTGCAGGAGAACCAGTCACAGGACCAAGGAGCGAAGAAGATGGTGTGGGTTTTGTTCCTGTGTGCAGACGATTCTTGAGTATCTTTTATGAGTCAAGGAGAGTCTGAGCAGAGCGGAGGTGGAGTAAGGGGCCCTAATTCCATGCAGACCAGTCAAGAGCTGGTGGAAGCCAGTCTCTACCCATTGGAACAGCCTCAAGACTCTACAAGCAGAGCTGCTTGGTGAGGCCCAGGCTGGTCTGTTCTGACTACAACGGCAGACATGTAGAAGGTAAAGCATTTGTATATAAATGCTTTATATACTGTTAAAACTGTTTAAACAAAAGGGAGAACATGAGCTCTCAGAAAGGTCCAAGAACAGCCTTGGGGTGTTATCACAGATGGCTCCCTGGGATCATTGAGCCTACCAAGATGTTTGTCCACACTGGCTAATAAAACCCAGGACAGCAATAAGAGGGAATGGAGAGAGATGCCAGCATGTAGCGACTCCACCCAGGGACACTCTACCCAGCTTTGGGCCTGGGCCAGAGGCAAGGCAGCCCATCCATTAATCTTAGGAGGTCAGGCAGGAAAGAGACACAGAAGAACTTGTTCAGGGCCAGAATGTTCTGCTGGGGCCATGGAGGTACAGCATGGCCCCTCAAAAAAAAAAAGTATCCAGAAGGAATTAGAGTCACCCACAGTATGACCTCAAAGCTTGTGCCAGGCTCTGAAAGCAAAAGCAGGCGGATTCGGAGCCTGACCGAACCAGTCTGTTTTCTCTGATCAAAATGGAGATGTGTATGCTAAGACTTACAATCACCACCCCCTCACACCCATCCTGCTATCCTAGGCCAAAGAACTGTAGGGTGTCCCTAGGGCGATGGTACTGCGCAGAGCATGAAGCTGAGGTTGCAGGTTGGTTCTGGGGATCAGGGCAGGGACAAGGGTGGGAGGAGAAGGGATAGATCCTGAGCAGCCTCCATTGAGGACCGCTAGCCTTCATGGAAGAGTGGAGGGTGAGGGGTCAGAAACACTTACAGTTCTCTGCCATTTCCAGACATTTTGAAGCCACCAAATGGAGCTTGTGTGTAGAACGCGTTGTAGCAGTTGATCCTAGAGAAAGGGAGAAAGGAGCTCTGGTTACCTGGAGCGAGAGATACTCGCCTGCATCTTGAGACACTGGAGGCATAGCGATGCCCACCCAATGCATGGCCTTTGGGCAAAAATTTCTATAACTTGATCACAGCACACCCCTTATACTCTTTACTTCTGCTTCCTTTCTTCCCGCCAAAAACTACAGCTGGAATATATGGAGGAAGAGAGCTAGGGGTGGAGTTAATATGAAATGAGCAGGCCTGACCTCAGAGCTCTGCTTCCTACACTACGTATGTGACTCTAAGCTTATTCAGCCCCTTTGAGTCTCGCTCTGTTCATCGGGAAATGGGCGTGAGTACTGAATCCTCAGAATTATCAGGGAACAGAGATAAGCATCCATACTTAGCAGGCTAGTTATGCTCTGCCTTTAGAATCCACTGGAGACAAAATCAGAGAGGTCGGGTGACACAGCTCAAAGGTCCAGGCTTTGGAGCCTCCTCAGCTATGTCCCGTGACCCTTGATCCCCATGGGTTCTGCACCCTCAGAACAACCAATTCAGATCCAACCAACTTCACACACCCAAAGTTCTCGTGCAGAAATATTTTTCTCTTTGACAGTATTCTCTAAGCAATAGTGTGCAATAAATATCAACACAGTATTAGGTATCACAAAGCATGTAGATGATTTTGAAATAGGCAGGAGGGGATGAGGTATATCTTAGTAGTAAAATGCCTTTCTAGTATGTTCCAGCTCCTTGGTCAGTATGGTATAGATAGAGCGATAGATAGATAGATAGATAGATAGATAGATAGATAGATAGATAGATAGATAGAAAGAAGATAGATAGATAGATAGACAGACAGATAATAG
>NC_022023.1:26592679-26602504 GCF_000317375.1 Microtus ochrogaster | reverse complement strand
AGACAGACAGATAATAGATAGACAGACAGATAATAGCAAATAAGCAATCAAGCTGGAGGATGTTCCTAAGCTGTCTGCACACATGAGAGACTTGAGTGTGGTGTAGGAGAGACTTTGTGTTGCTTTCATTGGTTAACAAAGAAACTGCTTTGGGCCTATTGGGTGCCAAATGAAGGACACTAAAAAAAATCCCACACTAGCTCAGAATTGAAAAATTGATGGCTATTTATTTAGGGGTAGACTCACAAATCAGAGTCCTCTGCTTAAACAGAGATCAAAAACCGAAATCCGCAACCGAAACAGAGAGGCCAAAACAGAGGCTAAAGGCATCCTCTACATCAGCATATATAAGAGGCCATGCCCCAGTGGGCGGGTAACCACCAGCTATAAGAATTCCTACAGCATGAGTGGCCGTAGACTTTGGTCTCTCAGCAAGGAATGAGTGCTCTACGGTCAAACCCTGAGGGCCAACTGTACTAGTTGCATGATGCTGGAGAAATTATTCTGTCTCTTTCTATGCCTTGACTTCTCCAGGTGAAAAATGAGGACTTAAGGCCATCGGGTACCCATTTCACAAGACAGTCACCAAATCACTCAATGAGAGCACATCACGCAATCTCCGTTAATGCGAAGAAAATGAAACTAGCAAGCCTGCAGCTCAGATGGTGCAAATGCTCCAGCTCACATGCTTAGCTCACCAGACTGTGCCCGACTCCAGCGCAGAAGCCAGCTTCAGGGCTTTGTCGAGGTTTTTGGTGAACACCGCAGCCGTGAGTCCGTAGTCAGTGCTGTTTGCTCTTTTGATCACTTCTTCAAGATTTTTGAACTTCAGTATTGGCTGCACTGGTCCGAAAATCTGTAATCAATCACAAGGAGAGTAATAGCAGACCTGCGTGGAGGGGATTGTGTGCCCTGATCGGGCACCCAGTTTGTATGCCTTTCCATAGTTCCAGGGTGGAGGCAGAGACAGGCGGATCTCTGTGAGTTCGAGACCAGCCTGCTCTACAAGAGCTAGTTCCAGGACAGGCTCCAAAGCTACACAGAGAAACCCTGTCTCAAAAAACAAGGGAAAAAACAGTCTAAGCCCTGTACCACCACAGAACTGTGAGAAACCTTTCAACACATCTAGGAGAAAGTACCGGGCCAGGCGATGGTGGCACACACCTTTAATCCCAGTACTTGGGAGGTAGAGGCAGGCATATCTCTGTGAATTTGAGACCAACCTGGTCTCCAGAGTGAGTTCCAGGACTGGCTCCATAGCTACTGAGAAACCCTGTCTTGAAAAACCAAAAACCAAAACAAAACAGAAAAGGATACTCTCCTTACAGGGAAGCCCATGCCCACCCCTCACATGGCCATTCTTCTGTTCTTGAAAATCTAGTCACTTGACCTCAAACTTGCTTCTTTTGAGCCTGTGCAGAAACAGCCACCATGTGCCTAATGTTGGGATTGAGAGGCAAAGGGGAGATTTCCGCTTTTACGGGGATCTGCTTAATCTCCATTCTCCCCAACTGTGGCAGAAAGGTCAAGGAGAATTATAGCTGGGGCACATTCCTTGAGGGACTCTTGTTGTTTAAGAACAGTCTGAGGAGTGTGAAGTACCACAGGTCCTGAGTCCATAGTTTGGCGCCTGGTAACAGTCACAAGGCTGAGAGATGTTGGCCCCAGGGCTGTGCATGAGTTGGAAAAAGATGAACTGCTGTTGCTTGGAGACCGTGAGCAAGGATGGAAATGGGGCTGGAGCAACTACAGCTGCTGTAGGTCTCGGGGCTCACCAGAAACTCAGATCCCCAAAAGACAGCAGGGCCACCCAGAATGGAACTGTCCGCCCTGTAAAGACTTCCGGGACTCCTGGGGCTTCAGAAGAATTCTTTGAAGGAACCCTGGAGCCCCAGTTTTGGCTGTAGCCACACCCACCTCCTCTTTGGCAATCCTCATGTTGTCTGTAACATCTGAGAAGACAGTAGGTTTGATGAACAGCCCTCTGTCCTCCATGGCTGACCCCCCGCATTCTAGCTTGGCTCCTTCTTTCTTCCCGCTCTCAATCAGTTCGAGGATTTTGTCAAACTGCTTCTGATCAATCTGCAAAACACAGAAGGGAATCAGAGGCACTTGCTCCCAGAAGGGGACTGTTGTCTTATTTTCAAGGGCCCTCAGCACCATCAGGGGTCCTCTGCTCTGTGTCCTTGTCAAGTCCTAGATCAGAGAACAGACAGCCTTGTGGGCAGATAGTCCTCCCGTGCACAAACCGGGGCTCTTTGGAACAGGGGGCCACGAAGAGGTTGGCCGCTCTCACCTTCAGCTTAAGGCCTCGCTCACATGTCTAGTTCCCCTCCTTGTGCTGAGAGGTCAAGTGTAAGGGTTCAACGGGTTCTGAAATGGTTGCATTCCCTCAGGTCTTGGCATTCTGCTAGGATTACTGGATTTAACAAGTAAAAACACAAGATGCCCAGCTAAATGCGACTATCAGAACCACAACGCGTGGTCACTTGTAGTATAAGTATACACCAAACAGTGTTTGGGATATATTTAGGCTAAGACACCTTCAGTTTGTCTAAATTCAAGTCTGGTGGTGTCAATATTTACCTGTGCACCATAGCTTGGGGGATGGGTACTACTGGAATTATTCCATCATAGTGCAGAGGAGGGGGCAAGAGCTGAGTACTTGATTCAGCATCCCTGGGAACAGGGGCATGAGCCTCGCAGTAGGGGATGGGGGCTGCTTCTTGGCTGGAGGAAAACAAACTCAGAAAGGTCCTTTCTACCTTTCACTACCTCCTCATTGACTCCAAGGTGCTCTGTACGACAAGCCACAGATTGACACCCAGCTGCAGGACACAGTACTCAACCATCTGTCAAAAGGCTACCCCTCTTGGGGATGGCTTGGCATAGAAGATGCTCATTCTGTCCTCATTCAGAGCTTTCTTCCTCAAATCCAAATGTTCTATCATGACCCAGTTGACCCAGTTTCTTCCCTCCCAGGCTGAGAGAGATAGAATTTAAGCAGATACACGATTCCTGAGGCTTTTAGATAGCAGACTTGGTTACATTCCAGTAACACTAAGTAGGAAAGAAAAATTCAGGGCCAAGGAGACAGCTCAGTTGGCAAAACTTAAGGACCTAAGTTCAGATCTCTGGAATCCATGGGAAAATCGGGGCATGGTGACCCATACCTATAATCCTCTCAAAAAATAAATGGTGGCCAGCGATAGAGGAAGAACCTGACCTCGACATCTGACCTCCACACAAACATATAGTACATGCACACACAATGTAAACATGGCTGCACACACATATGAACACACACAGGCATACCATAAATATGTAATATAGAAAAAGGATGAAAAGTAAACAAGCACATTTCAAGGATAGAAAGTTCTTTTGAGTTTCTGTGTAAGGGACAATAAAAGAAGAACCAGATATCAAATGGTGGTACCAGCGTGACCTCTTTCGCGGCGAGATGGGGGAAGAAATCCAAGTGCATAATCACACTTGCTTGCCTACCTGTAAGGAAATCCTGGAGGAAGATTCTAGGAATAAAAGAACCATGGGACTCCCCACGGCGGGGAGAGGTAAGAACGGGTGTTGGTGGGGTGGTGCAGGCGGGGGGGAACCCCTACACTGTAATCCTTTGTACACAGTTCGGGTTTAGAGCCACGGGCTGACACACCCAGAAAAAGTAAGGAAAGAAACCGAAACACCTGAGTTTCAAGCCCCGTCAGCTTCTCTGGGTGATCCACATTTTGGCTTCAGAGTTCCAGATGGGGCCGTTGAGATGCTCAGCAAATACTGGGGCTGGCCATCAAGCCTGACAGCTTGAGGACGATGCTGGACTCGGCAAGGGGTTCACACAGTAGAAAGAGATAGCTGTCCCTGTCAAGCTGTCCTCCGGTCCCCACATGTATACACAAATGTATACACATAAAAATTAAATAAATAATGCCACTTAAAACATAATTTTAAATGTGAAAAGAAAAAAACCTCTCTCCTCCTAGGGGGCCAACTTAGCTCACCGGAGCAACTAGGTCAAGCCTCAAGTCTTTGCTGGCTGGAACTTTGTTGTACTGACAGGTCTCATCTTCTCTGTAGGCAACATGGGTCCCCGTCAGAACCCCTACACTCCCAAACTTCACTCCCCCACCCCATGAGCCCTCATAAACATGCTGTTTTTAAATCTAATAGCCGTTCATGAACTGTCAGCTGGTGCCTACAGGACAGGAAGAAAGATCTGTAAGGAAGCGAAATGACAGGCCAGGGCGCAGCACCAGAAGTGGGAAAAGATGGCTCCCTCGGGACCATCCACGGCTGTGCTGGCTCTGCAGAAGACGCCTCTGGATCCCGAGCAGGCCAGGTGGCCTTCTTGCTTGTCTGCCAAGCTAACCCAAGAGATGATGGGGCGGTCCAGCAAGCGGTCTCCAGTCCTGGCCCCCGATCTAGGTCAGCTAGCTCTTCCACAGGCCTGAGACAGACAGGAGTGTTTAGGCAGCTGGACATCCTTGCAGAGGAAAACCTTAAAGGTCTTGGAAGGAGGGAGATCACAGGATCCTAATATAACGTACAGGTTAGATAGGCTAAGTGAGTTCCAAAGGGAGTCTGCGCAGCAGAGCGCAGGTGGGATGGATACCCACTCCTGGGAAGAACCTGTGTATCTGGCTCCAAACACCACACTGGAGACTTGGGAAGAAAAGGAAGGAAATGAGAGGAGAAAAAGATCCTATTCCATTCCAGATTAACTCAAAAACTTGTGAATTTGTTACTAATTTGGGGCCGTGTTTGCACCGAGGCCACAGACTACCTTGCGTCAGGACTTCAGAATTTGTGATTGAGGTTGGGAATGAGGTATGTACACCATTTCCCTGCCAGAAACACAGGACATCAGAGCCACAGAACACAGAGCACTGGGGTCACGGTTGGCATCACCTTGGCCGGAAAATCTCCCTCCACTTCTTCCCAGTATCCGCTCAGGATGGCTAGGCAAAACTGATGGAGCTGTCCTGAAATCACACAGGGATGTGTGTGCCTCCTAGGTTAGAGCACTGCCAGTCAGTGCTTCTCCCTAAGAACAAATCTGTTCCCACCATTGAGTACTTTACAGTGATGTGGTTGAAATAAAATTTATGCCCTGGCAACACTGAAATTTGTGTGGGCAGACCATATATGGCAGTTCTGTTGAACTTGTCCATATTGGGTTTCATGGTCTAAGTTTATGAAGTCTCTTCCTTAAGAGGGCACCAGATCTCACTTTAGATGGTTGTGAGCCACCATGTGGTTGTTGGGAATCGAACTCAGGAGCTTTGGAAGGGCAGGCAGTGCTCTTAACCACTGAGCCATCTCTCTGACACCCTTTACTACTCTCATTTCCGAGATGAGATTAAGGGCTGGGAGGAGCAAAGCCACGGAGCTCAGTTTGAGCTCAGTAGCTTCCTGTGTAAACATTTGGTGCCGACTCAGTGGTAAACTATGAGCTTCTGGGATAGACAATGGTGGGTACGTCATGGATATGGCTAGAAACTCAGGGTTAAGCAGGAGCCTGGCAAAAACACAAAGAACCGCCACCATGTTCTGTTGCGACAATGCAGGGATGGCCAGGTGGCCCTCTTGAATATCCTTCCCTTGGCTTCACTTACCATTAGCAAGAAAGCCACACAGAATGTGCCCTTTACAAACGTTATTAAACTCCATGGTTCCATCCATTTGCATCCTGTCCAGGCTTCCCAAACCAGGCTGGCAGAAACCCGTTCCCATTGCCCAGTATATAGTCCAATCCCTAGACTTTCTCCGCCCTTTGGTTCCTGGGGGTTATCTCATGATGTAAGCCACATGGCCTTGAGGGCCCCTGAGTCAAGACTTGTCAGTCATTGCCCTGGCTGTGCCCCTCTTCTTCAGGGTTCAGGAAACTCTCTCCGTGACCTATCCCCAGAGTTTCAAGGTCACCATATCAAGAAGGTTACAGGGTATAGACTATGGACGGATAGCCTTGTGGCCCAGATTCATTGGCTCCTCCCTCTTTCCCATGACTGTAGCTCCACTTTCTGACAAAACCAAGTTCTTCAGCTTCCACATGACAGCGCAATCTGGTTCTTCTCCTTGCAGGGAACCCTGTCTGTGGCCATACGGCCATACTTCTACCTAGCTCGGCCCCCAGAGGAGCACTACACGTGGAGATGTGTTTTTTGTTGGTTACCTGGGGCCCCTGCTCCGTTTTGGCATCGAAGGGGTCTCCAACGGGCCTCTTCTTGGCATACTCCACACTCCTCCTCACGAACTCCCCGTAGACCTGCTCTTCCACAAACACCCTGGAGGCCGCGGTGCAGCACTGGCCTTGGTTGAAGAACACTCCCTGGTGAGCACACTCCACCGCCAAGTCCACTGGGGGTCGGGGGAGGCGAAAGGAAACGATTAAGTTGTTACTGCAGGCCGGGCGACAGCTGGAACGCTAATTGCCCCCACAAGAAAACAGGCCCCAGATGACTGCATTTCAGAAACTAATTTTTCTTTCTCAGTGCTTCCCAAAGGAGAGGATGAGGGGGAAAGGATTTTAGATCCATCAAGTCTGAGTTTACGAAGTCCAAGAAGCAAGATTTCTCAGCGCCATTAATATGCTAATGAGCGCCAAACCGGAACACTTCCAGCTCATCTGTCCATGGGAATCCCCCAGCCCAGCTTTCCTGTCCCTACCCCAGCAGGGCTGTAACAGGACAGTCTCTCAAGGCTCCCTGTCGTTGCTGCACCCCTGCAGCTGAGCCAGGGGCTAGGCTCAAACGCCTCTCCTCAAGACACCAGTTCATTTCCTGTCCCTCCTGACAGCCGAGAAGGATGACCGAAGTGGCAGAATGGCGTGTGACACCCTGGACATTATGTCAGGATTTAATTTTGTGGGGTGGCGTGCCTGGAGGAGCAGGCAGGAGGAAAAGGCGGGCAGGCTCTGTTTTCATGACCCTGGAAAACCAGCCCATCCATAGCCTGCTTCTAGGGCTTTGTTGTGGGGTTCCCTTCAGCTTCACCCAGCAGACAGAAGGTAGGACCAAAAAAAAGTCCTGGCTCTTTGGGATGGGAGTTTGGAACCCCACGTATGCACCACAGTAGGAAACATAGAACCTCTCTAAGTGACTCCAGCAACAACATTTCTTGGGCAAGAGCTGGGCAATCCCTCTCCACGGTCTCCCTGGCTTCCTTCCTCGCTCTTCTCTCCCACTGAAAACCAGCTTCAGGGGAAGGAACGTCTACCACTCCTTCACATCTTCGTGAGAAACTGTGTCATTATTTCTCAGGGCTATTTTCAATTCCAGTCTTATCTGAGTGTGGAGTGTAAGGCTTTGTTCTCTGCGCAGGGTTTGGCACCAGCAGACAGCGGAGGAGGCTGTTCTTTAAAGTTTAGGTGTTCTAAGGCTTTTGAGGACTCACACCTTCTGAGAGGTGACCTAAGATGAGGTGACCCAGCGAGCAGGTGAAGGGATGCCCAGTGTGTTTCTCTCTGCCTTCTTCTGGACACAGTAGCCAACAGTAACACACATTTTAATATTGTGTCACAGGGCTCTGGCAAGACACTAGTTGGTCCCAGCCGCTGTGTAGGTGACTTTCCCAGGGAAGGAGGGACACAGGAATCACCCCCAGAGCTTGTTTCTGTTTTGTGTTCTGAAGGGTCAGCAAGGCTGTCCTCTGCTATACCAGGCCCAAAACATAAGAAGAAAGACTTCAACTTGTTCAAGAACCAAAGTGCAGGGATACTGGCTTGAAGGACAGAAAAATAGCAGACCGAGTGGGGAGCCCGCCTCCTCCTTCCCTAACCCAGAAGAGCCCCTGCAGGAGAAACTGGACCTGGTCTTTGGGCTCCTTGCATCTCCCTCTATTTTCTTAGGTGCAGGAAGGTGATCTTAGCCTTCAGAAGGCATAGCCTGCAGTACCTGTAAGCCACCCACAGGCTTGCCCTTCATAGGCCTGGCTCTGAGAGGGACAGCAGGTGGCCCGTCTCATGAGGGAAGCATCCCCTTACGTGTGCTTGCTCCTCTTTTCATGGGTTCTGAACAGACACCAGGAAGTGAGGAAAAGAGCTACAGCCCCCGTGACTCACAGTCCGCGTCGGCACACACGATGCACGGGTTCTTGCCCCCCAGCTCCAGCGTGACCCGCTTCAGGTTGCTTCGGGAGGCAGCCTCTTTAACCAGCTTGCCAACCTTCAGGGTGAGAACAGGTTTCGTGAACTCTTAGACACGGTGAACTTGGCCCCAGCAGAGGCAGGCAGGCCTGGTGGTACCATGGTCATCTGACTCAGTGAAGCACCTCAGTATCACATTGTCACACAGCCTCGGTTCCCCAGGATGGCCACTGCTGCTAGTCACCCTGCTAAGAGTGACAGCTAAGACTCTGCCAGCTTGCTATGGAGATCATGCTGAGATGAGGGGACTGTCAAGTTAGGGAAACAGTAAAGATGGCTTATCCTGGTGATGCCATGTGGCCAATCTAGAACCCTTAGAGACTGAGCCCACCTCGGGAGGAGGAGTGAGAACTGGTAACTGTCCTATAGTGCCACAGGATAACACCCCCACCGTGACAGGGTCTCTCTGTACCCTGGGTACGCAGATAGAGGTGCACTGGCCTAAAATGCCTTTCCTGACACATCCTGGCAACAAGTATAACTAGACCCCAAGAACCTCTGAGCTGGGAAAGACCCAGGAGTCCAGCACAGAGCCCACAACTTGGAGCTGAATTTCTCAGTGTGCACAGTGCCAGGACTGTTTAATGCCATGCAGATGAATGGTGGATAGAGGCTATGGTCTAATTCTGACTAGAGTCTCTAAGGATGCTTACCCTGGCTGCTACGGGGGGGGGGGGGGGGGGGAGACAGGAGCCGGGGAGGAGCTTCTAGCCAGACTAGATAGTTCAGAGACATCTATTTTCCCCATCATCCTGCTTGTCTTCTTCTTTTTCATTGATTTTTAGGTGCTCTTCACATATGAAGGACATATAAACATTTGGAAAGCTCCAGGCAATACAACTGGTTTATCATCTCTTAGCTGTAATTGATATGCTATTGTTTACTATACAGATGTTTTACATTTTTATTTTATCTTATCTCTCATTTATTTTTTTAAAGTCTTCCAAGTTCTAACAACTATTTATTTAGCTTGGAGACTGGAACAGTGACATTTTACTAATAGTTAGGTTTAGAATAGAAGAAGCGAATTGCATTTGAACATCTCAAGAAAATGTCTGTGGGTCTCAGAGGACAGAGTGGTTGTTGTGGCTGCCAGAAGCTCAGAGAGGAAGCTCACCTCTGTGGACCCCGTGAAGGCTATCTTGTTGATCTGTGGGTGAGAGGAGATTGCTGCTCCCACTGTGGGCCCAAAGCCTGGCACGATGTTCACCACACCCGGAGGGAACCCGACCTGGGAAGAACAGAAACGGCATCAAAGGATCAGATGGACAGCGCCAGCTGCAGACCCATCTGCAGGGGTGGCGAGAGTTGTAGCCCTGTGATGTTCCCAAGCAGAGCAGCATCCTCAAGGGAAGCTGGGTCATGCACTGGCCAGGACACACCTACATCGGCAGCGTGCCCCTCTTCCCACCCCTCATCCTAACCCTCTGCTGCAAGCTGGGTACTTAGGTGAATTGATCACCTTCTCCCTGTAAGAGCCTCTCACTCTACAGGACTCAGGGGGACAAAGGTTCAGGAATGCCACTAGGTGGCAGTGGTCCTCTTGTATAAGATTGCCTGTGTGTGTGTGTGTGTGTGTGTGTGTGTGTGTGTGTGTTGGGAAGAATGTGTGTGCAGATATGTGTGTGTGCTTGTATGTCTGCATGTGTATATATGTGAACATGAACATT
>NC_022023.1:26558589-26592068 GCF_000317375.1 Microtus ochrogaster | reverse complement strand
TGTGTGTATGTGACTGTGTGTGTATGTGTGTGGAGCAAGGCATCCATGCTCTGGCCAAGCCAGTGTCGGGTCTTCCTCTGCCCCACCCCCCTCCAGGTAAAATGAGAACTTCTTCCCCTTGCTGGCCCCACTGGGCTCATCCAGGATTGGCACTTGCTGAGGCGGGGGACTGTTGATTCTTTCATACTCACACCCATGCAAGGTGCGTATGGACAAACTCTCCATTAACAAGACTCTCACCAAACTAACCAGGAAGAAGGTGCCATCCCCAACACAGCTGGTCTTGGCTATCACTTTCTTTGCAAAATGCCATTTTTTAGGGCACAATGTTTGCATCTTTACTTTCCTAGACATTATTCTGTAACACTTGTGAATGTTGGGATCCTAGAGCCTCTTCTCCATGATAAGTGTGCCCTATGTGGCCCCTGAAAGAAAGGTGAGACCTGGCTGATTCCAGAGGTCCCAGCCTCCCTCAGCAGTCCAGCAGGTACTTTCCAGCTGCAATAGTCTGCGTCTTTCAGATCATCTTTCTTCCTGTCCTTTCGGTCTTTGCTATGTGCACACCGATGATGGAATAACTAAAATATGTTGCCAGGTGTGTCTGGTAGGTGTCCCTCTAGGTCACTGCTTGCCTGAGTTGTGGCTCCCCTGGGGTGGGAAGGACACTGTGGAGGCTCTTGGGGACCTATGCACAGCTGTAGCTATCTAGCTAGCTGGCAAGGCCACCCTTCCCAGAGGAGGAAGAACCTTTTCACATCCCATGGCCACTGAGCCCAGGACCTGCGGAGTTTGGGGCTCCCTCTTTTTTTTGACCCTCCTGCAAATGCTCTAGATAAACCAGAGTGCTCACAACCGGTTTGTGACTTAGTGAGAGGAATCAGATCTTATTAGGACTATGATGCGCAACAGCGGCTTCCAGATCAGCTACCACAAGCAAAATACAGTCATACCCTTCCCTCTGCTCTATGCATCGGCGGCTGCTGTCACGAATTTTCATGGTGCTTAGCTCCATGAGGATTCTATCTAGAATATCTAACATCTTCTTTCCAGACTTCTTACCTCTTTGATGAGAGAGCCCAGGTACAGGGCAGTGAGGGGTGTCTGCTCGGCTGGCTTCAGGACCACGGTGTTCCCACAGCACAGGGCAGGAGCTAGCTTCCAGGCCAGCATCAGCAGGGGGAAGTTCCACTGCGCCAGAGCACAAGAAGAGGTCCCTGAGGCTCAGGTCCACTGTGTCCCCAACCCAGGGCCCACTCCCCTCTGTGGAGGAGGAAACCTCCTTTGCATGGTCAGAATGGGGCTTTGAAGGACCGCATTGGCTCGTGCCAAGACTGCAGGAGCCCAGGGCTTGCTCAGCTGCACCCTGAAAATGCTAACACAGAGACAGGTCTATCCCACATGTCTTCCCTTCCCTCCAAAATGCTTGCCAAAGGGTGACACTTTCCTTGTCTCTTCTGTCCTCATTTACTCAGTTACTATGGAAGTGGCCCAAACAGGCAGCACTGAGTTCCCCATCATGCACAGGTCTCAGCGGCCTGGCATCCTAGGCTGCCGGAATGGACCCTGCTATCCGACAGGTGTGCTCATCTTACCCTAAGCACCCACTTGCCAGCCTCCCTCTGCTTCCTTCCCAGGAGTCTGCCAATCCATGCCTTTGCCCAGGCAGGTCCCACTGATTGCAAAGCACTTTTCCCTGTTGACCAAACCTCCCTTCTGCAGCTCCAGTTAAGAGATTCTTTATCCCAGAGGAGCAGGCCACTTCTGGCCACTCTGCTGGAATCTACCGCGTCTCCTGCCAAACACCCTGAAGCACCCCAGGCACCCTCAGGCACAGAGACCCGTGCCTCTAGGCTGCACTCAGCCAATGGTCGTTGCAGCGGTAGGAACAGTCTGTGGCGGCAAGCGTCCATACTCACTGGGGTGATGGCCCCGCACACTCCGATGGGCTCATGCCTGGTGAAGCACACAACGTTGTTATCTGGAAGGGAGGTGACACAGGGAAAGAACACAGTCATGGTCAAGAATTCTACATAGACCCAGTGCTTGGCAGCACAGACCTTTAGTCCCAGAACTTGGGAGGTAGAAGCAAGTGAATCTCTGGGAGTTCAAGGTAAGCCTGGTCTACATAGCAAGTTCTAGGACAGGCAGAGCTATACAACAGATAGACCCGGTCTCAGAAAAACAAAAGCCAAAACAACAACAACAATGAAGCAACCCCACAACAACAACAAAAACACACACAAACAAAAAGGAATTTCACATGGAAGAAGAAGAAGAAGAAGAAGAAGAAGAAGAAGAAGAAGAAGAAGAAGAAGAAGAAGAAGAAGAAGAAGAAGAAGAAGAAAGGAATAGAGAAGTTGCCAGGTCTGATCTGTTGCACAAAGACGTGGCCTGAGCTCAAAGCAGGAATTGAGTTCCCTGGAAGAATCAACATGTTGCCCTGTGGGGAAAGGGCTGTGGGGAGGCCCCAGGGGACGCACCTGGAGGGAGGAAGAGACAGATTCCCCAACAGACCCAAGGGAGGCTACAGTCTATCCTGGGCAGACTCACCTGCGGGGATGGTCCTGCCCTGGATCTTGTCTGCCCATCCGGCAAAATATCTGAAGGTCTTAATACAGCCCTCCAGGTCCATAAAAAAGGCATGAAGGAATGGCTTGCCGGTGTCCATGGTCTCCAGGGTCTGCAAGAACAAGATGGCTCCTTTGTAGACAGTTTTCTTTTCTCTTGTGGTGGTTAAGTAGAGGGGTGCAGGAGAAAGCACAACCCTCGGGCATAGCTCTACACCTCCGTCCTCACATGCCACACCAGAAAGCCTGCCTCAACACTGAAATGGACCTGCCCCCTACTGGCAAGGACTGGCCAGGCTCTTTTGCCTGGTGCTTGAAGCAGGTGAAGCGTGGGCCGTCTTCCTTGCTCCTCATTTGGAGGTTCTGGGCACTGGCCACTCTGACCTTTGCTCTTCTATCCAGAGCAGTCTCCACTGTTACTATCCAGACCCGCAAATTCGTGCACCCCAAGAGCTTCCGAAGTTCGGCTAGCAAGAGGGTGGTTTCTTCTAACAAAAGAGAAGGGGAAGATGTTGGCTTTTCCTTTTCGGCTGAGCTGGGTAGTGTGGCAGTGGAAAGAATGATGGCGCTCAGGAGGGTCAAGCCACCAGCACAAAGATGTGATGCTTCCCAAGCCGGCTGCAGGCCGGATGCAGAAACAGGGCAGGGAGGGCAAGTTGGCTGGACTAGGCGGTCACCCAGGCCAGGGTGCTGTTACCGCTCAATGTTGGGATTCTTTTCTATTTCTAGCCCTGGTGAAAGAAACCCCTTTGTCCCTCACACCAGCAGTCCCGTGGGGCACTATGCTGAAACCTCCAGTTATCCGGCTTCACAGGAAGTATCCACCCAATGCATTGCCTAGGGCTGGATTCCTGCTGAAGTGTCTATGGAGCTAAAGATGCTCCAGCAAGGGAGGTGCCTCCTCATTCCTCACCCAGGGCTTTATCCCCCAAGCCCTTGCCTAAGTCTTGTTTGTTGGATGTCTCTGTTCCCATCAGAAGATGAAGGGGCAGATGCTGACACTAACGGGGCCGATGACTCCCTAAGTCATCACTGACCAGCCACCACTGCCTTCCAGTGATCTCAGCCATCATCCTAGGCATTTGGAAGGCTTATGATATTCAGGGCTCTTCTGTCTGACTTTTGCTTCAGAGACAACCAAAATAAACCACCACCTCCCGTGTGTGTGGCATGTATATATGCACATGTTCACGTGTGTGTGGACACATGTGTGCATGGGTGTTTATGCCTATGGAAACTTCTTCCAATCACTTGACACTACACTTTTTTGAGATGGGCTCTCCTTGAGCCTGAGTTCACTGATTTAGCTAGACTGGCTGGCCAGTAAACTCTAGGGTCCCCCATCTCTATCTCCCCTGCCCTGGGATTTACAGGTACATCAGGACATGCCTAATGTTTTAAGGGGTGCTGAGGATCCTAACGCCGGTCTTCACGTTTGTACAGCAAACACAGTGTTGACTGAGCCATCTCCCTTGCCATAAGAGCAGTCTCCCCTGATTGATGCTGGCTGAGCCCCCAAATGTCTTCCCCCTCAGTTACCTCTGCTGTAAAATGAAGATAATGTTTTCACTCTCTTGGGGCTGGTATGTGAGCTAAGGGAATCAATGGTTGCACTCATACAGGCGGCTAATGCAGTGTGATTGTGCAGTTAGCACAACTGGCAGGTGACCCAACTTTTCTCTTATGCGCTAGACAGGTGCTTGGTGACCCTCACTATGTCCCTGAGGAGGAAGGACTCAGACTTGCTGAAGATGACAGAACTTGACTAGGTCTGACTGAGGCCTGGGTCCTACCTGCAGCATCAACCTGACCCCTTGGAGGCCAATGTGACCCCCAGTATCTATACCTTTGGCCTCTGTGGATCAGCATCCGAGTTGGCACTTTCGTGTTCTGAAGAGAAGCCTAGCATTTTCAAGAATGTCTGAAGGACCCCAGCTCTGTGAATCGCCTAAGAGCATGTGCATACCTTTGCATGAAGCTAGGGGCCTGTCTGTTCTTGGCTCCTTGCTGCGATACGGCAAGAGAGAGAGGACATTGGTGGAGCATGGTGGGAAGTTTGCGGCATGACAGCCCCCTGTCTCCCATCCCGGATTTCTATCTTTGGCTGGCTAGTCTCAGACAGGGTACTTCCTTTTTCTGGGCCCCAACTTCCTGATTTTGAGATGGGATAATACATACTACAAGTCCAGAGCCTACATCAGCTTCTTGGAGGGCATTCAGTAAGCACTGCCCGCAGATTTTTTAAAAATCCTTAACTTAGACATGTTTGCTTGGTAGAGTAATAACTTGAATTTTCTAGGTTGGTTGTAAAGAATTTGTCCAGACAAACTCAAGTTCGCAAGAAATTTAGACAGAGAGTTCCTTAAAGGGGAATGGCTCCTTAAAGAGGAATGACTCAGTTGGTTAAGTGCTTGCCTTGCAAGCACAGGGACCTGAGTTCAGTCCCCAGAGCCCATGTTTAAGAAAAGCCAGGTATGGTAGCACAGTCTCTCTCCATGGGGGAGGCAGAGAAGGATCTCTGGGGCTCACTGGTCAACAAGCCTTACCTCATGCGTGAGCTCCAAGCCAATCAGAAATTCCATTTCAAACCAACAGTGTGGAGCAGCATCACACGCTGACCTCTGACCTCCACATGCACACTGAAGAGTGTGCATGCACACCCACGTTCACGTGTCGTGCTGACTAGTGTCTTGTCAACCCGTCACAAGCTAGAGTCATTGGGAAGATAGAACCTTGACTGAGAAAACATCCCCACGCATGTGCACAAGTCTGTGTGGGCATTCTTTTCTTTATTACTGGTTGATGGAGAGCGCCAGAGCTCACTCTGGCACACTGTGCACAAGTTATCCTGGCTGGGGTAAGAAAGCAGGCTGTGCAAGCCATGAGGAGCAAATCAGTAAGCATCACACTCCCATGGCTTCTGCTTCAGCTCCTGCCTCCAGGCTCCTGCCTGGAGTTCCTGTCCTGACTTCCTCCAGTGATGGAGTGGGACCTGAGAGCTGTAAGGTGAAATCAACCCTTTCCTCCCCAGGTTGCTTTTTGGCCATGGCATTTTTTATGACAGCAATAGAAACTCTAACTAAGACACATGTACATCGTCACTTGCACAAAAAAGAAAGAAAGATTTTTAAAAAAAAGGAGGAGGAGGAGGAGGGGAGGGGAGAGGAGAGGAGGAGATTGGAATCAGAGGACTGAGCTTGAGAAAGCAAGTGTTCCCTGCTGAAACAGACGGCTGTCACGTGACTTAGTGCTGTGATTCAAACATGAGCCACCTCCGCCACTCCCAGGCTTACTTTCTTGAGCTTATTAAGAGAGAAATGCAACCTTCTGAAAGATGAATGCATCTTAATGTTCGGGTGCTACAGGACGAGAACGTGCAGGGATGCAGCCCCGAATGCCCATATGCCCACACTATACAGAAGGTTCCGGAAAGGGCACTAAATTGAAGTCTGATCTTCCCTTGAGGGAGGGAGCCCCATTTGGCACTTTACTGGATGAGCACCCAAAAGGCTACAGCTTGAGCCCAGGGTGCCCCAACATATCAAGAAAAGCCACAAGCCACTGAGGCTCCCACATCTGTTTCTAAACTTCGAACACAGAATAAACACCCAGCTCCAACAAACCACTGAGCTGGCAGGAGAATATGACAGACTAAAAAGCCCTTTGCTGCTCAAAAAGGCAGGAAACCATATCAAGGTGGAGAGCGAGGGGCGCCCTCCTATGATGTGGTCAGAATTTTCAAAGCCATATTTCCCAGTCATTCTTGGGTCCCTTTAATGTCGTGGCCAAGAGCTGGATCCAATTCTTGTGGGCAAGCAGGTTGCGGTGGCAGGAGCGATGCGCTGGGTGCCGTTCCCTTTCCTCCCACCTGCGTCTGTCTGCTATCAGAGCGATGGGACAGGCTGGCGAGGAAGGTGGCCTTGCACTACTGCTCCACAGATGGCACTGACACTTGAGGACAGGGTGGGTCGGGTTGCCCAGGGCACATCCTCTTGAGCCCGCTATTAGTACTCACGGACATTGCAGACTGATGAGCTCATGCGGGGGAAAACAGAAATGTTTTTGAAAAAGCCAGTTTGGCAGCTTGCACAGTGCGGCTGGTTTTCGGTGCAGGAAGAAAGCAGAGGCTCTCTGGAGCTTTCACCCTGGGAGGGAGCTACACTCACTCAGATTCGTTCCTGGGAACAGGAGGTCTAGCAACTGGGAGGAAGGAAGCGGAGCTCCTGGTATCCACAGACCCCCTCGCAAGGAGAAATCCCCTAGTCCCAAGGAGTACACTCAAGACAAAAGCAATTCAGTGTCCTGCCTGATACTGTTCTTCGGAAGGGTGGCTACTCTCCTGGTTTTCAACATCAGAAAAAAAAAACAAAACAAGTTTTCTAAATCAAAGACCAAAAAGGAAACATCCCTGTCCACAAAATGGGTCTCAAGGTTTGAAAAAAAAATTAACCAAGAAATTGAAGTGTACAACAGCTGGAGTGAAGGCTGCAATGGTTTCAAGGCTCCCCGCTGGGCTAGTGATGCAGCTCTGACACAGGGGCTGGCCACCCAGCCTGAGGACCCGAGCTGGATGCTTGGGAGGACCACTTCCTGAAAACTGTCCTCGGACTCCACACCTGCACCGTGACAAGTGCACACCTACACGCATGCACACACCCGTTTCCCCACATTTAAGACACAAAAAGCTTCCTGTGGCCCAGAGATATCGCCTGGGCATCTACTTCAGGACCAAAGGAAGATTGAATCTTGTTACAGAACAGGCTTACCCACCCATGAGTAAGCTGGATTACTATACCTGCCCCTGTGTCCTAGCGGAGGAGCTAAGGTCTCTAAAAGGTGCTGGCCAGCAGGGAGGTGGGGCAGCTTGGGTCAGAGCCTGGGGCTCACGCAGCATCAACATGATGATCACAATTATTTATGATAGCTGTTTCCTCTTTGGTGCTTACAGCTGGGGACTCTGCTGAAGATTTTAAACAGCCCCCCCACCGCAATACTTGGATATCATTATTGATGCTATTTTACCTGAAGAAATAAATCTCAGGCAGTGAAGAAACTTGCATGTAATTAGTAAGTGGCAAAGCTGGGATTTGAACCCGCAACTTTTATGCCGTGGGCCTTCCATAATCGAATCTTGTCCTTGCCAACATTCTGGATGTGCTCCCCCACTGTCCAGGTCAGAGGTCATACAGGGCTGTATTTAGATTTTCTATATACAGTCTTCGATTTTCTATAAACAGTGCCGTTTGTTTTAATAACTCAAACAAAAGAACTACAACCAGTTCATTAATTAAGCCTGTGGTTTCACGTATATTCTGTGATGGCCGAAAACTTCAGGTAGTGCCTGATCCCTAAATAATACTGCCTTTTCCCTATTCTCAGTTCCCACAACAAAGATTAGCTTGCAAATCAACATAAGAGACAAGAATCAGCTGTTAATAAATGAAATTCTAACAGTTCACCGCAATGTAAGGCCAATTGCTTACTTCTGGGATGTTCCATGCAATATTTTTGAGCTGGGTTGATTCTGGCTAAACGAAGCCTCAGATGGGGGAGACTAGCAGACCTATGATGGGGTTCTATTTATGTTTGCAAGGAACTTCATATGAAGAAGAAAATAGTCAGTACAGAAATGTGCTGGTGAGTCCAGGTGAGCTCAGGTTTTGGTGACCAGCCATGAATGTCCCTAGACTAGGATCCACGGAGGCAGGGGAACTTCCTTTACACAGCTTGGCCAAGAAGCTGAGCTTCAAGGAGACAGTCTGACTTTCAGATGAAAAGGATGAAGTCCTGCGGCATGGCCACTCAGTATCCATGTCCAAAGACCAAAACAGACCCATGGCCACACAAAACAAACACCTCAGCTGCTTCCAGCCACATCCCATGGTCCCTCAGTGAGGGGAGCCGTAAAGACAGCCCCCCCCCCACCTGCCCAGTGCCTGTACTCACTGCCAGGATCGCGCGATCCCTTTCCAGGAGATCAGCCAGCTGGTGCAACAACTGGCCTCGCCTCAGGGCATCCAGCTGGCGCCATGGGGAGTCCCGCTGGAAGGCAGCTTGTGCGGCCTCCACAGCCTTGTCCACGTCGGGCTGCATGGCGAAACAGAGAGACTGTGTCACTTTTCAGGTGGCCGCAGTCTGAGGAGCCAAGGAAGGAAGGGAAGCCCATAGCTTCAAGGAACAAGCTTTTGAATCCTTTGGATGACTGGGGGCTTCCAAGTAATGTTTTTTCTTTGCATGGTAAGTATTTTAAAATATTTCTGTAATGGTCAAGTATTAATGTTTTATAGAGTCATTGACCTCAAATATTTTTCTTGATGACCCAGCTCTAAAAGGTTTTCCAGGGCAGCGATATGATAGCTTATCTGGTAGACGGTTTGCTGCGAAAACCTGAAGACCCGAGTTCAGTTCCCAGAATCCATAATGCAAAGGGAGAAATGACTCCCAGAAGCTGCCCTCTGACCTCCCAGAGAACACAGGAGTGTCTGCAGGCACACACATGTCACATACACACTAACAATAAGGAAAATAAAATGCAAAATTAAAAAGATTTTCCATGCACCAGCTCCATTTCAGCGCACACAGAGACCCCATTGCCACTCTAAGTGTTATACTTACAGGAGAATAGTAACCACGGGTCTTGGTGATTTTATTTTTATGCTGAGAATTGAATTGGAGCCTTGCATGTGCTAGAGAAGCCTTCACTATTGAGTCTCTGCCCTCAGTCTTTTAAAAGGGCCGAAGCGAGAGGTCTACAGAGGAGAGGCACCTGCCCTCATTTCAGGAACACGTGCTCTGAAGATCTGGTGCTGATGGGCAGAGGTTCACCCTGCCCAGAGCCTGTTTCCCTTGGGTGATGTGGCAGGTAGTTGATGAGGATCCCAGCCAGGAGAGGCCTCTGCTAGGACCATCCCCAAAGGCTTCATGGAATGAGGGAAAGCTTTAGCAGGGGAAATGTTGGACACTGTGGTTCTTGTCCTGGTTCCCGAGGGGAGGCCAGGGCCTCTCCGGCTGCAAGGGACAGGCAGCCTCTGTCTGTGGGTGTGTAGAGCAAAATGTTCGTCCAGTGGATGGGAGGAGCCAGTGCCTGCCATTGGGTTCCCACTTTCCTCCTGGGGTGGCCCTCCCAGCTTCCTCCCAGCTCCTACCTACTTCTTTGCTTTGCAGTGTAAGGAGCCACAGAGAGTGGGGTCTATGCAGGTGAGCCACAGATCCAAAAGCTGTCTCTTGTGGAAGAAAGTCCACGTCTTCTTCCCTTGGGCCTCACCAATGCACCTAGTAAGGATATCTGCCTGCTCAGCAGGTGTGATGGCACACACCTATAACCTCAGCTCACGGGAGGTGGAGACAGGAAGATCAAGAGCTCGAGGCAAGACTGCTAAATAGAGAACCATCTCAAGAAACCAGGGGCTGAGGGGGGGGAGGGTGTTGCTCAGCACTGGAGTGTTTACCCAGCATGCAAAAGGCCCTGGGGTTGACGTGCAACCCCTCCCTCCCCCCAATATCTAGAATCTGTAGTCCCAGGAAGATCCCCCAGAAACCTAGGAATTTTCCTCTAGCCTGGAAAATAATGCAAGATGGTATCTCAGAATGGGGAGGGGAGAAAAGAAAGAGGGGGAGAGGGGAAGGAAAGGGCAATGGTGATGGGAAGGGATGGAACAGAAGAGGGGAAAGGTGGCAAAGAAAGAAAGGAGGGGGAGGGAGGGAAAGGAGGGGAGGAAGGGAGGGAGAAAGAAAGGCAGGAAGCCAGGCCGGCAATCCATCCAGTACTCCAGAGGTTAAGCAGGGGATCATGTTTTTCTTCCCTCTGTAGGAGGTTGTTATCCTAATCATCTTTTATTTAGAGGCCCTTCTATTTAAAACACATTTTATGGCCTTGAAAAGTAAAAAAAGATACATGCAGAAGTTCCTTCACGTCTGTGTGATAAAGGAGACCTTACACTAGGCACAAGGTCTCACATGGGCATGTGGGTTTCCACTAGCAAAGAAATCAAGCAGTCATGTGACATATTACTACCCCCCCCCAGGATCATTTGGGGGCATCCTCCCCATTCTTCAAGGTTTCTTTTCTTTTTTTTTTTAAGTGTCTCCTGCCAGAAAGCTACTTTTGGTGAAACACCCCAGCAGGAAATGCCTTCTCAAAAGCTTCTTTAATGCTTACAGGTTGAAATAATTGATAAAAACCTTCCCTTTAGCTGTGTGATGAAGACAGCTGAGGTCATCCTCAGAGATGGAGAAACATCCATCAAAGACGGTGAGTCTTCGCAGAGGACCATCTGTAATTGATCCCACGCTAGGCCGCGTCTGAGCTGCACATACCGACCCGTTGCTGCGGCTCCCCTGGCCCTACCTGGAGGTGGGCCCGCGTGGTTTACAGCCAAGCCGCACAGCTTCCTCAGCCTTGATTTCCCTCTAATGGAATTACTCGGGACCCACCTTATCTCCTTCCTCCACCTCGCATATTTTCTCGAGGGTCGAGGGGTTGTACGTGGCGAACTTCTTCCCGCTCTTGGACTCATGCCAGCTGTTGTTGATAAATATCTAACCGGGAGAGGAAGTGCAACAAATTAGGTTTAAATCAAAATCATACAATTTCAACATGCTAAGGACCTTAGGTAACGTCTTGTCTACTTTCTCCCCCACCCCCTCCCCTAGATGCTTTATAGAGAAGACCTGGAGTCGGGGCAACAGAACACAGAATCCCCCCGAAGCATCCAATGGGGAATGGCCTCACAGTTAGAACCAATTTGACATAATTAATCTAAAGTCCTCTAGAGTTATTTTTCTAAATTATATCTTCATTTGTAGCAATAGCATGGATTTGTTGAGGAATAGCTGAATTAAATGGTTACAAGGATGTGCACGTTGAAGTTCGCATAGTGGTAGGGCTTTGACGGAAGGGTGGGCAGGCTTACGCACGTACAATCAACCACGTCCCACAAGGCTGTAAGCTATGCACACCCCATCCTCCTTCCAAGCAAGATGCCCAGAACCTAGGTTTATTCGAGATCTTCCCATAACTTCTTGGGCTTCTTTAAGCATGGTCTCTACCTCCTCTTTACAATGCTTGCTTCCTGGAGCCTTTTACAAAGCTGGCGTTGGAATACAGAGTTAAATATCTGGGTTAAAAAACCTTTTAGATTATGTTAAGTAAACTACCATTTATATTCAGAAATAAGTAGCTCACAAAACATTATATTATAGAAGCCTCCATTACCCAAAACATAGCTGAAAAGACAATATTTAAAAAGAATTTATCAGATCGGCACACTGAGACCCAAGCTACTTACTCTGACGTTTTCCTAAGCTCTAGTCACCTTTAAAAGATGGCGTTAAAAGTTGTAGCTTTTGGGAGCTGGAGAGACAGACGACACAGCGGGGAAAGAGCAGTGGCTGCTCTTTCAGAGGACTTGGTTTCAATTCCCAGCACCCATGTGGCAGCTCACAACTGTCTGTAATGCCATTTCTAGGGGATCTGTACTTTTACACAGACATACATGCAGGTAAAACACCAATGCACATGAAATAAATTCTTTTTTTTTTTTTTTTAAAAAAAATGTGGCTTTTGGAAAGAACCAGAAACCCATAACACACAAAGCAGGTTCTGACGGCATAGAAACAGCCAGTTTCTGTACTTTCTGGACCTTCTTTCACGTAGCTCACCCACAGAAAAGCCTGCCACGGGCCTGCCTCAGTTCCACAGCCTGAAACAGATTCCATAACTACACAAGTTAGTAAAATGATAATGATAATTTTTTTTTTTTTTACTGTGGGTCTAATTTCAGTGATGGAAGACAATTCATTTCGTACAGGACCATCCCCTGCTGATAGCAGACACGAGAGCAGTCATGCTCTGAGCGTGTGACTTGGCTGCCATGGCTTCAGACTCGTATAGGTTTTAAAGCAGAAGGAAACCAAGTCAGGCTACCTCTGGAGGGAACCTCAAACACCAGGCAGGCTTTGGCCAGGCAGGTGAGCGGAGGCTACTCCAGACCCTCAGTGTGGAGTTTGGAGCTGAGAGCGTGAAGTTCTAGTAGGGCATAGCCATCCAACTTCTGGAAGCTCAGCGCCTTCCATGTGAGGCCAGGCCCCCAGGGAAGCAAGCGAGGAAAAGGCCTGGCTACAATTACAGGTTTATTCTTCCAGCTGAAACCAAATCCAAGAGTTCGCTTTTGCCATGCAGCAAGTAATTCCTCGGCAGCAGCGAGAAATTAATAAGCAGGGAAGGGGTTAGTGCTGAGAGGAAAGTGAAGCCAGGAGCAGGCCCATTTGAAGGAAGATGAAATTTCGTCGCTTAGATAATAGAGACTGTCAGTGAAAATTGCTGATTCTAGGTCCTTCCTGGTGTCGATTCCAAGAGGGAGGGAAAATGAGAAGGTGGTAAAAAACAGAGCCTAAAGAGCAGGGAGTGGAGGCAGATTGCAGCGATCGGATGTCTGCTGCATACACCTCACCTCCAGGCAGACTCTTCAAAAAGAATACATGTATATGTATATATTACCTGATTGTCCGTGACATTGATCCTTAGACCTTACAGACCAACAACCTCAAATAAAAACTCCATCATGGACCGTATTTCTCCATCCCAGTGTTTCTCACTGAGCAGAGCTGTTTCCATTATCCTACTTGTTCTTTTGTGACCTTGTAAGTGATTCCCACTGCTAGGTTTCTTTCCACTAAAGCAGCTCATAAACACGAATGAAGAAACAGTCCCGGGCGGGGCCTACCACTAGTGCTGGCTGAGTCGTTGTGAATCAGAACGTACTAGCTAACAGGTCTAGGGAGGAACTGTCTTCATCCACTCGTGAACCAGCAGGGACAGGACATTACTGAGGTGTAAGGTTAAAGATGCTTTGAGATGTAAATAGAATTCAGATTTTACAGACGGACCTGGAAGGTGGGCTGGATAGAGGTCAAGGTGACGGTCACAAAATAGAACCCTGCTGGCGTAATTTCCATCAGCTTCCATTGGACTTGGTTAAATTCAAGATGTCTACATTTTCGGGAGATTTGGGGGAATTTTACTTTTCATGGAAGAGATGGTAACATTTTAGGTTTTGATGGATTAAAACACTTGAAAGAGAACGGCTGCTACTGGAAGAAATTTATTAAAGGAAGCGAGTCCCTAAAACAGAAGGAGCCACCATCCTCGACCATGAGTTCAGAGACTCTCCAGAGGACCCCCTCCCTCTCCTCATCAGGATCGTTCCACACGACCTCGTGCCCAGTGTGAAAACCTGAGAACAAATGAAGGAGTTTTGATAAAGTCATCCTTCTGAACACTGGTAGATTGCCCTGCCGTGGCCTGAGCTCAAACCGGTCCTCCATGTTGGAGAAGCACAGTGAGTCAAGAAAAGCACACACCCTTGCTGGTTCCCATGCTTCTCAGGCCACTGTTTGTCCTGGGCCTGGGTTCTGCTCTGCACATCTGCCTTAGCCCAGGGCACCCTGATGGTACAAGGCTCACCGTGGCCTTTTAATTGTTATAAGAGGGCTCTGCGGAGGTGCACAAGTAGCAAGGTAGGAGCAGGCAAAACCAATAAGGGATTGAAGGTGCAGCCGGACATCAGGCAGTTAGAGAAAGCATCTCCTGGAATCTCCCAAGGATCCCAGATCTCAGATCCCTACATCTATCTCGCCAGGGTGCTGCAGCCCCCATCAGACACACCGCACTTTCAACCCTCAAAGGCAAGGAGGGGTCTGTTAGAACAGCAGTAAATCTCAGTTTTAAAACGAAAAAAAAAATAACCCCAAAAACAAACAAACAAAAAAACCTCCCAGGATTATCTTCATAAAGGCTGCAAGGGCACCTTTAAAGTGTTCTGGGGATTTGCCCGCAAGAGGCAAACTTTTCCTGCCGTGTAGCCAGATAGTTGTGGGACAATCCTGTACACTTTCTGGTTGCTGTGGTGTTTTACAGAACGGTAAAAACAAAACAGAACAGCCAGCACCAGCACAAGAACCTCACTGTAGTCATTATTCCTCCTATTCCCAGTGCTGCTGTTGGAATTCTGCTAATGCTGATCCGATTGAGGAAGCTACATTAACAAAACTTCCAGTCCTCCTGGGGTTGTTTGCTCTTGATTACAGAGCCTTCCTTGGAAAAACAGTTCATGCAAATGTCACACAATTAATACGTCGGCATGGCCAACTTTGGGGACTAAGTGCCAACAGATCCGAATCTGAAGGCCACACAGAGCGGCCTGCCACTTTCGCCTTTTGATTAAAATTATTCCGGAGGGAATAATTGCTACGTTTGAAAATAAAATTGATGAGGGTGGTTTCTAAGATTGTGACAGCTGGAGTTGGGAGCTATGGATAAGATGTGCAAATAAGATGGGCTGAAGTTTCCAGACCTGGAGCCAAAAGCTGCCCTGGTTCTGAGACCCTCAGATGCCCCACATCCAGCAGGCACAGAGCCGCGCATCGCATCCCAGAGTTTACCGCTGTTCTTCCTCCAGAACACCACTGTCCCCTTAGCTCAGAGCGGGTATCTCAGTACTCTGCCTTTTCCAGCCTCCCAGCAAATGGCAAACGCCACTACTCCTGGACTCCGTCTGCGGCTGTGTTCAACCTGCAGCTCAGTTTCTCTAGTCCCAGTCCTTGAACGTTCATCACTAATCTCCATGTTCCCTCCTCAGTTCTACTGGGTACAGGCTGAGCACACGGGAAGGCACCAGATCCTTCTTTCACTGCCTAAGAAGACCTACTTCCCACTTGCAGTTCCCAGGGTATCTCATAGTTGAAGCTTAACTCATCTTGGAGTCCTCAGGTACCTATACTCATCCCACAGCCCTGGTCCTTCAGACCAGAAACCCCTCTGCCAAGAATTCACCGCGCGCCCAGTCACTGTTGCAAGCAACAACACTCAAAGTGGGCTACGGCCCCGGCACATGGGGCCTCTGCAGGCTACAACTCCGCAGCTTGTGGGTTGCAGAGTTGAACCCTTGCTCCTCAGGTTTTGAGGCTTAGCTCGCCGAGCCAGAGGCGCGGGTTGCCACTTTGGGTGCCCCCCAAAAGTGAGGTTTCCTAGGAGCCGGACCCCACCAGAGACTCTCAGGTGTGGGCAGCTCCCTCTGGACTCCCAGCAGGGTTGGCTCCTGGTCCCGTTCTCCCTACCAGACTGCTGGGCGCGGGAGTCCGAGGCCATTGGGTCGAAAGGGAGCTCTCCTCACCTTGGTGAATTTAACCTCCAAGTTGCGGATGGGGCGCGGCAGGGCAGGCGGTTTTCCATCCGGCTGTCCGTTTTCCACAGCCCCGTTGGTGGTGGCCATGGCTGGTCTGCGTTCTCAGACCCAAGGCTTCCTAGTCCCCGAAGCTCTGCTTGGGCGGTGAGAGGCTTGCTCCGGGTGACAGCTCCGCGCCTTTATGTAGAGGCCCCACGCCTCCCGCCCAAGGGGGCCGCCTAATTGGCTGCAGGACGGAGGAAGGGAGGGCAGGCGCGGGAGGGGAGGAGGGGACCCAGCCTCCGTAGCCACCCCTCCTGCTGTCCCTGCCCCTGCGGGAGCCGGACGGTCCCGGTCGGACCTCGGCTGCGGCGGGAGTGAGCTCTGCGCGTCGCCGGGCGGCCACGCGGCGGGCTTCTGTAGCCCTGGAGGCTGCCCTTATGCGAGCTCGGAGAGGGACTTCAGGGCCGAGAATTCGCAGGACTCGGACATCAGTAAGGGCAGGGAGCTGGCGCGCCGCGATCGCCTTAACTGGCCCCTCTCTGGGCAATCAGGAGACTTTGACCTAGGCACCTGTGGTCCCGACTGCAGAAGTCGCTAGCTGCACTTACTTGCCCAACTTTGGCTGAAGTGAGCGCTTGCTCTGGGGCCCCTATGCTGCGTCCAGAATCTGGGCATTACGTGGCCATCACCCATCGCTGCCTCGGCTTGGGGTTCAGTAGCCAGACTTCCGCGCTCCATCCTGTCCCAGCTAGGACCGCTGGAGTTCCAGTATGAGCCGGACTGGCCGGGGAACTTCCTTCACATCCAGGACAGAAGGCAAAAAACGAAGCGACAGCTCTTCTGCGCAGCACTTGGGAGCCTTGCGGCTGCTGCTCCTCAAATTTTCATAAGCACACACCATCCTCAGGCCCAGCCCAAGGAAGGCAATTATTTAATATTTGAAACGCATAAATTACATCTCTTGTTTTTAAAATGGTGAAAAAAAATCCCCCAAACACAAAAGGCATAATGAGATCTTTGCAGCTGTTTGCTTTCAGACCCAAAACTCTTAATGTTTGTGTTGCCCAGAACTGCCAAGAAGGGGTAGGGATAAAGGCTTGTCCAACTCCTTTTATTTTGTCTTTTAGGAAAAATAGTCTTAAATCCCATCTGAACCCATCACAGGAGAGGCGCTTTCCTCAGAGAGGCTCAGCCATCGTCTCTTTCTGTGAGAAATCCCACGAGAGTCAGTGAAGAGCTCCCTCTGCTCTAGGTCCTCAGGGTCCAGTCTGTTCTCCACGTTCTCCCCCCACTGTAGTGTCCCTAGGCGTCCTTCGTCCTTCTGGATAGCAGAATAAGCTGTGAGTCTTTGGAGAGGCCCAGTTTGAGCTCTGCTCTCTCTCTCTCTCTCTCTGACAGTGGGAAGGTCCTCTGTTGTATAGGCTGAGTATGCAGGCAAGACTGGAGAAGGGGGACTGTGGGTCCCCAAATGAGTGAAGACTGACAGACATCTGAGACTCTGCCACTTGCTGGGCTCTTTGCCTGTGTGGCTGGTTCCATGATTCTCACCTTGGTAAAAAAAATAAAAAAAAAAATAAAAATAAAACATCTGGGATGTCTCCTACCCTGGACGCTAAGTCCCATCATGTGAGTGTTTTTGAAACAGTGGAAGCCCTGCCCTGTGTAGTGGCTAAGGACCAAAGGCTGGCAGTGGTCACAAGCCTATCAGAATTCTCATCCCATAAGTTTACCTGAGATCCTGCCTTGGTTATCAGTTATTAAATAGTGGCTGGACTGATGGAGGAGGCAAATGGGACTGGGAAGAAGCACTCTGCTAAAGGTGGCTGGTTGTCAGCACCCAGCCACAGGGAGGATAAAGCAGACAGCCTCAACTCACGCACCAAGACTCCCTCCTGACCTGTGGCATCCACAGAGCCTTAGAGACCGTGGTGACGCCACAGACAGACCAGCTCACCTTCGACTCTTCTTGCTGATTCCCACGTGATCCCGAAGCCAGAGTAGAACACTCAGCTATAGACCTTCCCTTGCAGTAGGCGGTTCCCAACGAGCAGAGAGGGTGGGCAATGAACTTGGCTCTGGGCTTGTCCTGACTGGAAGGCTCTTCCTCCACGCCCCTCAGCTTGTCGGTCAGCAGGCAGGGAGAAGCTGAGATGCTCGAGTTCCCATTTTACAGGTGAGTAAACAGAGGCAGGTGGAGACTTGCCCCAGACATCACTGTCTTGGAGGAACCAGAGGCGGACTGTGGGAGTGGAGCGGCTGGTGCAGGATGTAAGAAGTTCTCTTAAATTTTCCTGTCACATTTGTTCACCCAAGGATACGCCTGTGTCCCAAGGTGGCCCCATGTCACCTGCCATAGTTAAGGTCATAAGTGCTTTATGCGGTGATAAAATAGTGGGATTGTCCCTTCTGGCCAAGTCTACTAGGAACCAAAGTCATGGCCTTGGCCACAGGGACCTGGCCCTAGGGATTAAAGGAGAGGGGCAGAGGGGATGGACATGCATTACTTTCCACAGTGGGTCACCAGGTGTTTGGGAACTTCCTGAGCATTGTGGTTGGTGAGAGCCCAGCCTCCCTCCCCCATCTCTGCCTCCAACCCAGCTGTGTGATCCAGGGTCGGACACTGGAGCTCTGAACTTTAATTTCCTTTCCTGTAACCTCCCCCCCCCCCCCCCTTTTTCCACTTCCAGCACTTGGGAGACTCAAGCAAGATAACACTGGATAAACTGTAAAGTGCTGTATAAGTGTCTGTTCCTAATTTTCCCAGTTTTCCTAACAGACGCTTTTCCCCAGAAGTCAGCCCGCCGCCCTCATTTCTTCCTGGCTGATGGAGTTGCTGCAGCCTACACTTTCCCACTAATTTCATTGTTTTTGTATTCGGGTTGGTGGTGCTGGCACTGTCTGAGGCTTGGCTCCTTGGCAGGTGTGTCATGTGATCCGGGACGATGTGGAAGGCTTGTTTGTGTGATACACAGTTAATAGAAATAGGCATCATGGGGGGAGGCAGTATCTCCAGACCAACACCAGCCCAGCACCAACATGACAGTTCACAACTGTCTCTAGCTCCAGTTCCAGGGGGATCCGACACCTGTGTCTGGTGCCTGTGGCCATTGCACACGTGTGGCACACATATACATGTAGGCAAAGCGCTCACACACATATAAATGAGTAAATAAGTAAATATTTTTACGAAGCATGGGGACTGGAGGAATGGCTTAGTCACTTAAATGCTCGCTGCATGGGCACGAGGCCCTGAGCTGGCTCCTCGGTACATGTGTTTAAAAAAAGCTCTCAGCCGGGAGGTGGTGGCGCACGCCTTTAATCCCAGCACTCGGGAGGCAGAGGCAGGCAGATCTCTGTGAGTTCGAGACCAGCCTGGTCCACAAGAGCTAGTTCCAGGACAGGCTCCAAAGCCACAGAGAAACCCTGTCTCGAAAAACCAAAATAAATAAATAAATAAATAAATAAATAAATAAATAAATAAATAAAGCTCTCGCTGGCAGCATGTGCCTGTAACTCCAGCACTAGATGAATGGTGGAAACGGGCAGATTCCTGGAGCTCGCTGGCCAACCAGTCTCTCTGGAGTGATGAGTGATGAGAGAGACAGCAAATGTCAACTTCCGGCCTCCACACAAATACGCACGAAGGAAAAAAACCGAGATAAAATAGAGTACAGACAATGTCTCATGTATCCCAGCCTAATTCCGTCTCCAAACCGTGAATGCTTGTGGGAGATGTCGAAATCTATAATAAACGTGATTAATAATGGGTACGAGAGAACCCTCACTTTATCTGACTTTATTCCAAGTCTGGTGTCTGAGCTTCTGGGAGGAGTGTCTGAACCTTCTGGCGTTCTCTGGTATCCAGGAACTGTCTCTCCCGCCCAAACCACTCCCTCACTAAGCGACTAGGAGTCGGACCCAACCCCAGGTCCATGGCTGTGTGCTCTGAATGGCTTCCCAGAGAGCTGAGCTTTTTCTGACAAGGAGGTGTTTGATAAGGTGAAGGCAGTGAGATTCTTAGGTGACCTCTGGTGACAAAGGACAGCTAACCCAACTTCAGATTACTTGGCTGTAAATGGGGTTGACAGGTGCCCCAGAACTAAGGCAAGGCTGATTGCATCGTAAGTGACTCCTTACTGGGATCCTTGAAGCAATGTCTGCATTGTTGGGGGAATTGTCCAGTGTTGGCTACCTTCGTTTGAACAGGGAACTTCTTGCCATCCAGATTTTATGAATTATGATTCATTAAGTCCTCCTCCTCTGTGCTACAGCTTTGTGAGAACACGCAAATGAATCTGTTTTCCTGTGTTCTCCTAGTTTGCTCTGGCTGGGACAAAAATACTTTGGTCAAAAGCAACTTAGGTGAGTGAGGAAAGGGTTTATTTGGCTTCCACTTCCAGACCCTAATCAGTAGGCTGAGGGAAGTCAGACGGGAACATAAGGAATGAACTAGAGGCAGGAACCAGGGAGGCATGCTGCTTGCTTACTGGTTCCATGAATGGCTTACCCTCAGCCAGCTACTTCTCATACACAGCCCAGATTCGCCTGCACGGGGATGGTGCTGTTCACAGCGAGCTGAGACCTGCAATGCCAATGGTCAGTGAAGACAGTCTTTTCACAGACGCGGTCCTAGGGCAATCTGATCTGGGCAGCTCCTCAATGCAAGTTCCTCGTCTAAGATGATGCCAGGCTGTGCCAGCAGAAACTGCTCAGCACAAGTGCTGTCAGCTGTCTGGGTTGGAAAACAATCAACTAATGAGAAAGGCTGGATCTCAGCTCATACTTCCATAGCCCCTTAGACCTGTTTTCTGGGGCCCCCGTGGTGAGGTAGCAGATCATGGCAGGAGCAGGTGGCCGAGTTCGCCTCACATTGACTGGGAAGCAAGAGAAAGAGAAAAACAGGAAGTGGCCAGGGCCCTAATATCCTCATTAGGACACACCTCCAATGACTAAATAGCCTTCCTGTAGGCCCTGCCTACTAAGGGTATGGCTACAGGATGAAGACCAAAGCTGTGGCACAGGGGTCCTTGGGGTCCATTGCACATTCAAACCATGGTAACCAGCGTCCTGAGACTGAGAAGCAGCCCGCCCAGAAGGAAGCTGTGTTGACTAACGCAAGCAAGACAAAGATTGAAAGGCCATTGCCTCCTTCAGCTGCTTTCTCCTCAACCTCACTCACCCTTTTTGACCCCAAGGAAATCAATCTCTTCCACATAAACACACATTAACCTGAGGTAACTCAAACCCCAACCAAGCAGAAGCAAACAGAGAACGAATTATATAAAAACAAGGAGAACACATCACAGTGTTTGTGGGTCTGGCCTCGATGAGACCTCACACACACACAGTCTATGGCTTCTGGAACTTTCCTGTCTTCCAGTGGTCAGGAGTTGTGACAAGGGCTGGGAAAGAGCGTGTGGGTGAGGATGACAGAGGCTTGACCTCCCAGCGTTCTCTTCTTTCTGGTCGTAAGGACCCCACGTTATCAGTGGCAGCAATATGTTTTGATAGAACATGCTATCTCTCTCAGACAGAGGTAATGAAAGAAATAATAGATGAAGTCTTGGCCTGAGCTTCCATGGGGCAGAGTCAGCTCAGGGGTTCTTTTAGGCCATTGCTTGGAACACAAACGTAAGGGCTGAGGGCCGTAGCTGCCATCCTGTGACAGTTAAACACCCGAGAAGGGGAATTTTAAGGAACAAAGGAAGAACCTGGACCCTGAGGACCCTGGAGTCAGCCTTTTGCTCTGCATTTCCTCCCTGGGTTTCTTCCGGGTGAGCAAAGGATAGACCCTGTCTCATTAAAGACTCCCATTCAGGTTGTCACCCAGAACAGGGTGTATAAACCCAAGCCATCATACAACGACAACATAAAGCCTCCAGTGGAGTGATTATGTCATTTTTGTACCAAAAGAAGAGCCCATTTTTAAAAAAAAAATGCTTTTTTCCCTCTCTGCCACCTTGAGCTTAGCCGAATGCCCTAGGGCTAGCAAGATGGCGCCATGGTGAAAGTGCATATTGCTAAGTTCTCCCCTTTGTTTAATTCCTGGAAGGCACAGGAGGGAGCGCATCAACAACACAGGTTCGCATGTGCGTGTCCACACACACACACACACACACGCACACGCACACGCACACACACACACTTAAAACGGCAGAGAAGCACTGTGTTTCTATCTTATAAGAAGTTTGAAATGACAACACCAGCTGGAACAAACGAATCTACATCACTGATACACTCACGGCTGTCGCTGCCTAAATTGAACAGTGGGACCTCACCTAAAGAAGAGAATAGCATGACACAGGTGTCTCCAGGAGCCGGCCAGGCAGCCCTCCACACTATGGTCCCTTCTTGGTGTCCCCCTGTGCTCTGAGTGAAGCCTTGACACCGGGAGAGCTGCCCTGAGCTCCAAGGTTTCTGTGCCGCCCTGCAGGGCGGGCGCTTGGCTGGGCAGTTTGAAAGTCTACAAACTGTTACTGTCTAACCACTGTGTCTCTCACAGCACCCCGCCCTTTGGAGAACCATCGCTGGACACCTTCAGTGGCACCAGGAACGGCTTGCGCAAACTTCTCAGGTGTTGCCGGACTTGAAGGGTTCTGAGGTTTTGAACCAGACTTCAATGTTTGGATCTTTGGGCTCAGTTTAATCAAGAAGAAAATGGGCCTCCTGGCTGGAAGGGAAGGGGTTAAGAGGCTGATGGAAGAAAGGGACCAGGGAGCGGCTAGGACCCGGAATGATTCTCACTGGGCAATGGCATCCACTTGGGCCCCAGTGGATCCGAAACACACATATTAGATTTCCTCTGAAATCCACATGGGTGTAAGAATGCCGGGAAAGGGGACTTAGTGGGAGACACTCTGCCAAACCCAGAATGTTTAAAAAATAATTTGAGTATGTTAAGGTTTGGCGAATCACTCCTGGGTTCGTCTCTTCTGGCCCCACAGTGGGAAGTCTGTCCCCCTGCCCTTCAGCTGGGCCAGGCTGTGAAAGGAGCACAGATTTCTGGGGAGTCTCTCCTTGGAGCTTTGCATTCTTTGGATCCTGGGGTGGAGATCGTGGTGGGGGAAGTGAATGCTGAAGTCTATGCTGTCCTGAGGTCTGAGGTTTCCTGGTGATCCTTCTGTAGCCACGCCCTGACTGTGAGCTCATTGGCAGAGTTTACAATGCTGTGTACAGCAGTCATGTCTGTCTGTACTATTGTTTCCCTAACTCTTCCAATATGACATTATGATGATCCTAATACCCTCACCCCGTTCCCAGAGTGACGTAATGAATGACTACAGCACCTTTCAATATATCATGCTTTTCATTCTTGAGCAGACATTCATGCATTGGGTTTGCATTGCATTATATCGTGATGTTATGTGTCATGTGCTTTGTGTTACTGTGAACCTAGTCTATCAATTAAGAGACAAACTGCATGTAGGGTAGTTCTCATTGGTGATAGCAAATCAGCATAAATATGAGGAATAAAACACAGACCTTTCATGTCTTAAATGTGCATCTGACTAACTCCACAGAGACTTCAGCTAATGATGAATTTCTGCCCATCTTTTATCCTATGAAACTCCAGTGTGCATTTGCACCTGCTTGCGGGCACAGCAACTGCCTTGCACTTCCTCTGTCAGCCACTAGATGTCACGGTACCAAGTTGAGAAGGAAATTGCAACAAAAAATGCATTCTATGGAGAAGACATTCACAGGCATTCGCTTCCCAATTAATTACAAATAAACATCTGTATGAGCGCTTACTGAAGTCATAGCCCCAAACTTCAGTGGTACCACAGGCGCAATCAGAACTGTTGCTTTCGGGCTTCAACAAGAGACCTACAGAGCCCCATTTTTGAGGTCAGCAAGATAGAGGTGCCAATCACAGGCCAGGATGAACTTGGGCCTGGGACCTGCTCTGTGTCAGCCTGCTTTCCTGCTGAACTTGAGGCTGATGATTCCCCCCCCCCCAAACCCCGCAAAGGGGTCACAGAGATTAGACAACAGGTGCTGTATTCCCCGTGTACAAGAAGACATCGCTGCAGCCCGACTCTTGGCTGAGCCAACAGAAAGCACTGTCCTGAGGGTCACCTGCTCCTCGTTCCTCAAAGCTCCCCTCGAAGGGTGACAAGCAAGGACCCTGTAAAGCAAACGTGCCGAGAAATTGCGAAATGGTTACAAGCGCCAAGAGATACCTGTGGTCTCACAGCCAGCCTGGCAGACATATAGAAGGCAGGGGTTCCTGTTGGGCACTTGCCAGCTTTATCACGTGGTCTCCTTTGTCTCAGAATCCTCACCTTTAAAGTGAGGCTGTCCCCCTTCCTGACAGACATGCTCGGTGTGGGAAAGCCAGTTGGTGGTGTGCTATGGGCAATCCATTTATGCCTCTTTTAGTTCCTTCCTTCCTCAAAGCCTTGAAACTCCTGGGCTGGTGGGGGCAGTTTCTCAGCCCTTCTAGAACTTTTTCTGGTCTTCTTCTTCGTGAACAAGCCACAGGTGGGTTCCATCGACTCTAGAACCCTGGGAGGAGAGGCCGTCACAGGAAAATGTGGAGAGTATTGTGTGCATGCATGCTTCATCTGACACCATTGATCCTTTAGAGCACTTTCTAGAAATCTCCATGATTGAGCTTCTGAAAACCCAACTTGGCCCTGGCCTGTTTCTCTTCCTCTAGTTTATTTAGCCGAATCAGAGATGATTTTTCTTAAGACTTAGCTGCAAGGTATATTTCCTAGGTTGCCTCTCAGGCATTGCTTGGCACCGAATGCTACGTTGAGAGGGATCATCCGAGCATCTTGATTGATTAGCTATGTCTGCCATGGACAACAAGATGAATCCAAGTCCCAGAAAGCAGCCTGTCACCCTGGAACGTGCCTAGGAATCTGGAATCTTGCTGCTGGACACGCCCCATCCACAGTCAGAGCAGGGCATCGCAGGAGCTGCACATCCCAACCTGCCACCAGTATGTACCTAACAGGCATCCTCCCTAGCCCCATCCACAGTCAGAGTAGGGCATCGCAGGAGCTGCACATCCCAACCTGCCACCAGTATGTACCTAACAGGCATCCTCCCTAGCCCCATCCACAGTCAGAGTAGGGCATCGCAGGAGCTGCACATCCCAACCTGCCACCAGTATGTACCTAACAGGCGTCCTCTCTTCATCAACATCATCTGGGTGCGTGGTAGCAATGCAGACTCTCAGGCCCAGCCCGAGTCCCACTGAGACAGACTCTGCAAGTTGATATGATTTCCAGAAACTTCCAATCTGCACGGTAGTGTGAGAAAGCCTGCCGGGCCTGGTCGGGTTAATTCTGTGGAGGAAAGCCGCTTGGCCCCACCTCATCAGGAGGACTGAAAGGAATCCCTCTTCCCTCTTCAGTTTGCAGCTTAATTTCAGTCAGGCTGGCGTCATGTTCCTCTGTGAGTCAGAGGGAAGCTCAACACTCAAACCAGGCCCCTCTCTCTGGGGCCACTTGACAATCGTCCCCCAGGAGACAGCGTTCGAGATTTTTAGTTGATACTTTCACAAGAGCCAAGTCTAGCAACATCAAGCCAAAACTATTGGAGAGAGGTTATGTCTTCATTACAGCAGATAAAAAATGTCCTTCTACTGAGAAAACTGGGCTTGAAGACTAACCAGGGCGGTGTTAGGGTTTATCTCTATGATAATTGAAGAGATAGATGGATCACAGGACACGAATCTTAGGGGCAAAGTTTATATATAGCACACTGACTTCCCAGGATGCCCAAAGCAGGACAGGTATGACTGATGGGTGGTTAAAGGTGGGGGGAAGACCACAGCAAGGAGACAGCTCTCCTGCATCATGTTCTCAAGGTAGAAAGTTTAAGTAACAAGCTAGTGTTTGGGACCCTGGTGTCGTCGGCATCAGGAGACGGCTTTGCACAGCTCAGCTATGTGGATGGTATGGTGTTGTGGTGCCAGACTGTTCTGGAAATGGGCGTTTCCAAGGGATGTTGTCAGGTGAGGCAGGGCATGTGGTTATTCTTCATCTACTTGAAGGGTTTCCAAAGTCAAGATGCATTTGCTGGCAAGGTCAGGGTTAGCTTTGCTTCTAGTGAGGTGGCATAGAGGTTGCTTAGGGGAAGGTAAATGTTTCTGAGCCCTCTGTGGGAAGGCTAGACCAGAAAGAAAGTCCTCTGTATGCACAAACTCTGTGCTTGTCAGTTCAACCAACACCAGTTCCAAAGCATTGAGAAGAACGGACTTCGTACTGGATAAACACAGGAATCCTTCCTGTTACTATATCCTAAGCAATGAAGGATGACAACTATCCGCACAGCATCACATTGTGCTGTGTACTGTAAGTCCCGAGGGATGGTGTCCTGTAGAGGAGGATGTGGCTGGTCTGGGTGTACACTACCCCCTTTTCTACAGGAGGCTCGAGCACCTGCGCATTTTGGATTCTGAAGGATAACTGTACTGTCTGAAGTATGACGAGTAATCAAGAAAGCAGGCTGAAACACGGTGCTTCAAGAACTCATGTTTGTCTCCACCCAGAACCATGCTTTAATTTGTTCTAGAGGTGCTGGCCCCAGTGCAACTCAGAAAACCAAGGTCAAAGATAGAGCAAGCAGGAACTTCTGCGTGCTTGACCCTGACTCCTAACCTTCTGCCCTTGAGGCCACTGTTCACACTGGGAAGGCTCCCAGATGGGCCTCTGTCTGTACCACAGCCACATATATTGTTTCCAGAACCAGCCGTCAAGGTCTCTTAGCCCCAGAAGCACTGCTGTCTACCTCCCATCCCAAGGCCTTTGCCCTCCCAGTCTGACCTTTGCCCCCTCAGTCTGACCACTGCCTTCCTCCCACCTTTGTAGGACTGGTCTCTTCCCACTGGAAATCTCGGGGCAAATACTTCTTCCTCCGAGGACTCCCTTGAGCAGTCTGTCTGAGGTGGTGTGTCCATACTTCCATCTGCTCCCCTATCTTCATGCACATGTTCTATTTATTTGCTCCCTGGACTCCTGATTTTCCAAAGGGAGTTCCTGGTCACAGAGATGAAGCTTTGGCCCAGGACAATTTGATCTTGGGTCTCCCAAGCTGTGGCAGGGTATTTACAAAGCTTCTTTTGTACAATACAGGGCGTATTCACCACTGGACACTGGGTAGTTAGTAGGTGTGGTAAATACATCAGAAATAACACTCTATCTAGAACCAATGAAAACAGGCTTATATTGGAGTAATGAAAGCCATGGGTATCTCTACCCATGCTTGAGATGTTCATGGACGAAACAACATCACTGGCTAGCCCAGTGTCCCAGCCCTGACAGAGACCACAGCCATCTCCAAAACTGTCCTTCCTTTACAGATGAGTAGTAGAGCCACAGAACAGGCAGAGTTCAGAGTGGCAACCATTAAGTCAGCAGAGACTAAGCTGGGATGGAGAAGAGACCTTGGAACCCCAGTGTAGTGTTGAATAGTATGGGGACCCAGCATACGCCATATGCCAGAGCATCTCCTGGCTTGTGTCCCTTAGGAAGTGGAGGCCACTCCAGAATGGAAGGCACTCTGTTAATCCTTGGTGTTTTGTAGTGTGTTATGAAGCAGCATATGAAATGGACACCAAGCTTCAGAGCAGAGCCACAGGGCATTGCTTCTGCTCGCGATGACTTTGTAGATGTATCCATTGGAATGGGGTTCCACAACTCTCTGCATTTTGATTGGTTTTAGTTTTCTATAGTGGTGTCTGTCTGTTGCAAAGAGAAGTTTCCTTGGAAAGGGGTGAAGACCATACTTACCCGTGGACATAAGGACAAATGTTTATAGATTGTTATTAGACATTATGTTTGGTTTAGTAAATTTTGATTGCAGATTCTCTTCCAATAGCCATGACTTCACTAGCACTGAGTGCTTAGCTAGATTTCCACTTCCCGGGTATGGCTTCTCTGTGGTTGAGTGGTCTTAAGTTCAACTAGAGAGTGGATGGTTACTGCCAAGGTATGCATGGCACTATTGCACCCTCAGGGTTATCTTGCCGTGTTGGCTGTTGATACGGTTCATAGGCGTCATGGCTGGGTAGGACTGTTGGTTGCCGCCCTCCTTTGGGAGCTTGCATGGTGCTTTCTGGTATCATGGAAGCTAGTTCTCTATGAGGAAACCTTCAGGTCAGTCCCAGTTTAGGGGTGTTTGAGGCCTGTTTCTAGTTTGTGTTTTAAAGAAGAGTAACTCTTTGGAGAACCACTAAGTGACCTCAAACTTGAGAAGCTCTGAGAATGGTCCTGACTTCAGTGGCAATGGGGCAAGATCTTGCCTGTATTTTAATGCAACAGCAAGGGCATCAACCTTTTAGAGATAGCAGAACCAATTTTAAATGTAGTTTAGAGAGCTGCCCATTCCCCAAATCATCTCACTCCTTGGGCTGGTGGCAGGCATGCACCACCAAGACTACATGACACACCCATGGGTGCCCTCCATTTGGGGTATTGGTTGCAAGAGGGAAACTGCTTTTGTAATGTGCTCTTGTGTGCGGAGAGTGTGTGTGTGTGTGTGTGCATGCATGTGTGTGAGTGTTTGTGAATGTGCAGGTATACTTGTCAGAACATGTGTGTGTGTGCATGCATGCGTGTGAGTGTTTGTGAATGTGCAGGTATACTTGTCAGAACATGTGTGTGGGCATGCACCTGTCCTTGGGTGCTAGCAACCTTGGGTACAGTGGCTGTCCTCGGGTGCCAACCAAATTGGGTTTTTCATTGTTGTTGTCTAATTTTGTTTGGGGACAGGGTCTATAACTGGCCTGGTGCTGGCCAGGTAGACTAGCTGACTACTCAGTGGGCTCCAGAAAGCCGGCCGCCTCTGCTTCTCCGCACTAAAATTCCAGTGGGTGTTATGTTTAAACACGCTCTGTGGCTCGAGCACTGGTCTTCAGGCTTGCTAGACAAGAACTCCATTGACGGACCTGCTTCCCCAGCCCAATGGTGACCACTTCTCTTAAAGCAGAACATGCATCCTGATCTGCTACACACAGCTATTTCTGCCGAGCCCTGTGCAACAGGACTGACGACAAGTTTTTGTCCCCTCGCTGTACGAGATCCATTGTCTGTGCTACATGGACTAAATATTACCAATGCTTGGGGTAGCCTGCATACGATTGCCCATGACAGCTCTATCTTAGTCCCCTGGTGACTCCCTCTCTGCTAATCTTTGTGACAGAGAGCATTTAGTTTTGGAAACTTTTCCATTCCACAAACCAGTCCCATTTTAAGGTGGAAAAGTACAGTGTTGTAACAACGGCATTACTGTGTGTGTGTGTGTGTGTGTGTGTGTGTGTGTGTGTGTGTTTTATGTTGCTGCTGACTTGGAAATGTTCAAGCCTGACCCTGACACCAGTGGCTTTTGAAAGGTACTGGCTGGCGCAAAATACCAGACCCAATCCCAAACTGTCTGTTTACGGTTATCACGGTTCACTTCCTTAAGCCATAACTCCCCTTGCATTCTTTCTGCAGCCCTGCCCTGCAGGCTGAGCTGAGAGGCCAAGGGGTTGGGCTGCCTGGGAGCTGCCCATCCAGAATTGTACCTGAGGGGAGCAGATGATAGGTGGGCAAAGGAACTCTCACACTATGAGGGTGCCTCTCCTCCTGGGAGCCCTGCTCCCCAGTCTGGAGCGCCTTGTCTTGAGGGCTTCTACCTGCTGTCTGCAGAGATTCGGCTGCTGCACTCCTAAGTGAAGAAGGTAAAACACGTGCCAGGACACGTGGCAGTCTGGCATGGTGGCATCTGGTTGGCATGAGTGAACAAGAGATCTGCAGCTCTGGCGAGGCATGGCGGATGTCTCTGGCTCTGCACGGAGCTGCCCCTCTAGCAAATCAACTCTTCATCTTGGTGGCAGGTTTCCCAGGGTCCCGTACTGCTGCAAAAGACAGACAGCAGAGATGGGAGCCCACTTTCAGCCCTGTGTGTACAGACAGACGCACCTTGAGGGGTTTGAGTGGAATGTCCCCACCCAAGGGCCTGTTGTCATTTAATCTGCACGGTCATACAGAAACGGGATTTGAAGGTGGACCCTGCAGTGAGTGAGTCATCAGGTCGGATGAGGTCATGAGGGCCCCATGCTGGCATCAGTAGCTTTTACAAAGGTGAAAAGGCACCCAAGCTGGCATCCTTGATCTCTCTCACCATGTGCTACACACAGGCCACTGTAGAGCCCTTACCATCAGGGGCTTCCACAAATGCTGCCCTTGCCTTGGACTTCAAACTATGCCTTCTTTATAAATGACTCGGTCTATGGTGTTGAGTTTTAGCAACAGAATTTAGACAGTCACAGGGGTATCTGCTCCGGTCCTTAATGTAGTAGTGTGAGCGGTGGTGGGACCTTTAAGAGGTGGGGCTAACTGGGAGGTGGTTAGTTCACTGTACAAGGACCCTGTGATGGGACTGAGGTAGCTCTTGTGGGTCCCTGTGAGTAAGTAAACTTGACACTTTCTCTCCAGTATCCCATTTCACCAAACGGCATTTTCTGCCTATGTTTCTGCCACGGTGCCATCTGTCGGGAAACCTTCACTAAAGGTTGCCTGTTCCATACTGTTTGTCGCCCCCTGTAGACAGGGTTTCTCTGTACAGCTCTGGCTCTCTAGAGACCATGCTGGCCTTGAACTCACAGAGATCCTCTGCCTCCTCTGCTGGGATTAAAGGCGTGCACCACCACTGCCTGGCACTGTTTGGCCTTTTAACCCTCGAAACAGTGAGCTAAATAACTTCCCCATATTTCAGACATTCCTCAGCCTCTGACATTTTGTTATAGTCATTGAAAAGAGACTAAGATCTTATAACTGTTCAAGAGGCCAGGAGTGATGGACAAATGAGATCAGGCTAAAGAGACAATGAAGCTGAGTTTCACTCTCAGCCTCCACGGTGTGCTGTCCTGAGCAAGCCCCCGTGTCTCCCTCAGCCTTGGTCTTCTTGCCTGCAAGGGTCAGAGAGTCAGATCCACTCAGGAGGTGCAGCAGGTAGACCTCGAAGACAGCCCTGACTGGCGTATCTTGGTGCCCACATCCTTGTGCCATCCCTCCCTCCACACGAACTCAGGGATGGCTTCATTGCTACCTTAGTGCTAGAACACACCAGATGATGCCACACACCCATGTGATTCTAATCTTTTAAGGTCTTCCGGTTTCTTCCTCTGCACGTCTGTGGGCCTGAGCCTCCATATAAGAAGTTCAGATAACTTGTAGGAGTGACCACATGAAGGAGTCATGAAGGGAGGGGGGAGGGCTCTAGGACTCCAGAGGGCTCTAGGTCTCCCAGTGTCCTCATGAGGCTCCAACTAGGTAAGTGAAGCCATGCTGGATGACTATGGTTGGTGAGAGGCTCCAGGCAAGACCAGCAGAGGGAAATGTGAGCTGAGACCAACTTGTCCCTTGAGCCATAAGAAAGACTAGAGTAGGCCAGGGGTTTCAAACTTTGAGTCTGGAGCAGTCTGCTATGTGACCTAGTCATGGCATATAGTCTAAGATAAGGACTGCCAGTTACCTAGGTAACGCCGACTGGGAGGACTGGATGTACTAAGTCCAGATATCAAAGGCTTATCTTTCCATCTCTCTCCTCAGCAATCAGGTCTTGCTTCCCATGCCCCAAATCTGTCAAAGGTTGACTGAACTCGAAGGTGGTGGCTACTGCACGTGGGGATGGGGATGGGGATGGGGAGGAGACATGAGACTAGTTTCCCCCAACCCTTGCAACTGTAAGGTAAGTTTATGATCCTATCTAGTGCCTGGCTCTGTGCCCCTTGGCAGGTAGACTAGGTCAGGCTAGGTCACATGGGGTGGAACTCCCTGTACGCCCGGCCCCACTCCTCCACAAAAGAGCAAAAGCCAGAAATCCTCTTTATTCTCCAAGGTTTCCAGCAGGGATTTGAAGGCTCTTCTCTTAGGCGTCTTCATGCCATAGATGGGGCCTGTCTCGCCCAGTGTAGCTCCCCTCTGAACCTGAAGGCATGTTCCTCAGGGTCCCGACTCCTCTTAATAAAGTTTATTCTGGTGGGCAGGCTCCTGGTAGCCCTTTTCCAGAACCTGTAGCAGGTGCTCAGACTCAGCTGGTGCCATCACATGTGCAGGTAGCAGATGGTTCTACTGCATGTGTGCCCTGGCTTGTGATATCCCGGAATCTTGTCTAACTCCATGGCAAATGGCAGAAGTTGAAGGAGAGACTGGGGCAACGTAATAAAAATCAGGAAACAGGAACCTTCAACACTAGGGTACTGTCTTCCTTTTGTGAGCCGAGGTGGCGTCCGGGGCAGATAGGTGTGCTCCCCTCCCCAAGCAGCAGCAGATAAGAGATTTTGACAACTTCAGGGGGGGAACCTACAGGCTGCTATTTACAAACGCAATTTAATAAATGCACGAGACAAATATTTTAAAATCTCCCCCTTCTTGGTTCCATCTTCAGCGCTGTTTGTTCTCCTTGCCCACATCAATGCTGGATGTAAGAGGGTCCGCAGAGAGCTCATCTAGATACGCAGGCTGGACAAATGTAAAACACGTTGATTTTTCTTCCTTTTTCCCTTTCGTCTTTCAACAACCGGGCCTGCCAAGCCCACTTCAAGGAAAAGGGCTACATCATGTTAGCCCCATTTTGGAGAATGGGGGGAATGTCTTCTTCTTTTTTTTTTTTTTTTTTTAAGGTTTCTGCCTGTGGTTACCTTGCAAGGCTTCTCAGGCCCTTTGGTCCCTCTGTCGGCTGCATCCCAGCCCTTCCTGGCTCCGTTCCCCAGCACATCTGCTGTGGGCTCGGTGCCCAGCCATTGTCCATTAGCGGCTCCGTACAGAGAGGCCTCCACAGCGGCACAGCTGGAGAGACAACATACCCAGTGTACACACAGGCTCCCTGCCTGTCCCCTTCCACCCTGCGTGTCAGAAACTCTGGTTTCCTGGGAAGCCATTTGCCTTTGCAAAGCAGGGAACCGTGTGGCCTCACTCTGCCGGCCAATCTAGCCCTGTTTCCTTCTTTCAAGAGCGCCCCTTCCCACCCACACAGATGTTTAGAAAATCTGTGGTTTGAGATGGGGAGGAGTAACGATGAGCTTTGTAATCTGGGCTAAGAGTCTTCACCAAGTGCCATTAGAAGTCCAGGAGGCTGTACATATTGGCAAATGTGTTTACAGTTGCTCCCTTGAAGTATGAGTTAACAACTTCGCCTTGCCTAAGGCACTGCTTTCAGGATCAGCACGGCTTCCTTCGAAGGCATGGCACTAGTTTAATAGGCAACAGTCCGGCATGACAGTAAATCATTTTTTAAAGTTTCATCGAGTTGAGCCAGAGCCAAGGTATTCTCGGGTTGGATTTGCATGTCAGCCTTTTTAAAATAGCTCTAGAGTTAAAAAGAAACACACTACAAAAATACCTAGCGAGTGAGTTCACTCTTGTCAGGATCCAACACTGACCTCGGCATGGGACCCCTTAGGGCCCCGAAAGGTGGCTTCATTTCTGAAACACCAGTAACTGCTCTCTGAAGCCTACCCCGTACGCTGCCACACTGCAGTAGGAGAGGGTGGGAGGCTGCGGCAGACCAGAGCAGAATGGAAGTCATGCTCTCCCAACGATGCCACAGTTGGAGACACAGCTAACCCAGGCTTAGGAAGGTACAAGTGTCTGTGACCTCAGTGATGCTTCAGGAAAGCTGTTGTCTCACTGGGCTCCGCCCCTGCTGTGGACCCTGAGGCCAGGAGTAAGGGCAGTTCTCTCAGGAACCTTCCATCCTCTCTCGGTACCAAGTCTTTTTATTGTTTTGTTTTGGTCTGTGTTTT
>NC_022023.1:26545480-26558489 GCF_000317375.1 Microtus ochrogaster | reverse complement strand
GCTGTCCTGGAACTAGCTCTTGTAGACCAGGCTGGCCTTGAACTCACAGAGGTCCAGAGTTCCGCCTGCCTCTGCCTCTGCCTCCCGACTGCTGGGATTAGAGGCGTAGGCCACCACTGCCCGGCTTCTCTGTTCCAAATCCTGTCATTTCTCCCCCTACCATTGGAACCTCTGCCTTGACTGTGGTTGGTTATACACATGTTGGTCTCCCCACAAGCTAGAGCAGGGGCCAGAATCTTGGCTTTGAATAGTCCAGGCAGCTTTGGTGCCGAAGCCCCAAATGTACTTCGAGCAGGACAGGGAAGCACAGGCTTCCAGGACAGGTTCCCTGTCCCTGCCCCTGCTCGGCACAGATCCACACCCATTTCTCGGCTCTTCCTCATTCCTCTCTTGTCCCGGCCCTGTGCTGGCTGCTACCTGGGACTCTGCAGCCACAATCGGTTCAGAACAGACAGTTGAGAGGCAAGATGTGAGCACATCGGGAGTGTGTGATGGGAATTTTCTTCTCCCACAATCCGTTCTAGGAAGCTTCTAGAGACCCCAGGACTGGGTAACACTGAGGGACTAGTTGTCTAAGAGGAGGGCAGTATGGTGGCTCAGAGTGCGAGGAAGAAACACGAGGTGTGGACTGGTCTGTGGCCTGGGAGTGTGACCCTGGCCTGGCATGCCCAGGGCCAGAATTGCTCTCCTCCAGCACTGAGGGAAGGAGTGGAGAGGGGGAAGGGGGCAAAGAAGGAAGAAAGGAAGGAAGGCAGGAAGGAAGGCAGGTCGATTTTTGGAGGTCCTGGTATAGAGTTTCCAGGAAAGTTCTGTGGGCTCACTATATAACCCACCTTTGAGCCTGTCCCCTCTGAAGCTTCTTCCCAAGGCCTTGCTGGGGTGAGAAGCAGGCTGGGGAATGAGCACCCCCTAGCCTCTGCCCAGGTCTTGAGCATGTCTAACAAGGCCAGTGCTGGCTGCCTCCCAGCTCCGCAGGAGACACCACTAACCACCAAGGTTCTGTGTTGCAAGCTACTCCCAGATCGCCTCGGCTCCGGCCTGGCCTCCCCAGCAGGCTTGGCCAGTCTGGAAGCAATGACTGTGAGCAAGAGAAACTGCTTCTCAAGGGGGTTTTGGAAGCAGGACTGGGCATCCACCAACATGGTTTGCACAGGGCTGTGGCTCCAAAGTGGATGCTTAAACTGGGCGGGTGGAGGGGAAGTGACAGAGACAATAGGAGCCATTGTCTCCCAGGAAGCTCTGCTACACATTGCTTTCAGGGAAATTGACTCTGGGGCAGTTGGGGTCCGTTCCAACCCTGCAGCTTTATGTGATTATGTCGGCCCAGGCTTGGGTGATCCCACCCTCCCTACCTCATTAACAATGCTGCGGGATCCAGACATGCCATGGGGGTGGGGGGCTCTGTGCCCTAATTCCTCAGGGCCCAGGAGCATAGGAAGTCACAACAACAATGCATCTCCGAGCAGGAGCAGCCTGTGGAGGCAAAGGCACTTTGATGTGGCCCCTGGACCTGATTGGGGTTGACGGCTAGGGACCGCCAGTGCTCAGGGAAAGTGGCATAAGCTGGGATGTGGGCTTTGGCACCTGAGTCTGATGAAGTCTGATGAGGTTTAACACATGTAAACAGTAGCTTTTGTTCGGTGGGACAAAAGGCCTTGCCCAACCTGAGTCCAGGCTGGGATTCTGGTGGCCACGCTGCTTCCTCACTGTCGCCTCTTGTCGAGGTTTAATCAGGACCCCGAGCTCTCACAGGCTCATTTCTCACTCCACCAACTTTCTAACACTTCGTAATGAGGGGCCAGAGCTGGAGAGCTGGGGACGGAGACGGAGGTGCAGCGAGGGGAGGCAGACGGACAGTTGAGGGGCTGGGAGGAGGGGTATGTGTGTGGTGAAGATCGAAGGAGGCCCAAAGGAAGTTCAGAAAACCACAGCGGGTCTCCGGGGAACTGTGGATTGGTCTGGAAAGAAAAGAAAATAAAACAAATCCTAACGCCCTTTGTTTTCTGGGTGGCCAGACAGTAATTTCCCCCAGTTCTCTACGGTTCTGGAAAAGAAAGCGAAGGATCTATCACGGGGGTGGCTACTTAACACCTTCCACTCCTCTCTCTGCCTCACAAGCTTCTCCCATCCATGGCTTCCTACTGTTGGAGCCATGATGACTGGGCCAAGCCCCCTGCCCTCTCCTCAGTTGGGCTCCACACTTTCCACCTGCCCTGGGCATGAATAAGTGCAGCTCCTTATGCAGAACCAAGGTGCTATCCTGACCTCAGTGGACACACCGGCTTTGCTGGGCCCAGAGTGTAAACAGCAGAGGGTGGAGAGAATAAGATCCTTGCATGTCTTTGTCTGCATCAGTTAGGGCAGGGCAGGGTGTGCAGCAGTAGCAAACACCTACGACGGAGATGTGGAAAGCCCCAGTTGTTGATTTATTCTGTTGTCCATGCTGGGTCAGGGGACATGGATAGAGTCGCATCTAGTTATTTATAACACTCCCCATGCTTTGGCAGAAGGAGAGAGTTGGGGACACCCTGCTGGCAGCAAGGTGACATGTATTCGATTTATTCCATATGTAATCCAATGATTTACATATACCTAGCTAACTTTCAACAGAGGAACAATTCTATCATGATTCTGAAAGCTAGACCCAGAAACATTTGATGAACAGTCCTAATAATCTGTTGTAGTTAGCTAGTGCTGTGTAACAAACCACTCCAAGACTCAGAGGCTGAAAACTTTCACCATTTGTTGTTTTCCTCGGGAATTTGGGGGCAGCTTAGCTGGGTAGTTTTTGCTCATGCTTTCTCATGAAGTTGAACTCAGGAAGTGGCCAGGGCTGTAGGCATCAGAAGATTTGACTGGGGGTGTACAGGCTGTTTCCAAGAAGACTTACCCACGGGGATATTGGCACAACGCTTCAATTCCTTACTGTGTGGGTTTGTCCACTGTGCAGCCTGAGGGTGTTTGTGATGTTATTATCCAGCTGTTATTATCCAGAAGGAGGAGGGAGGAGAGAGAAAGAGAGAGAGAGAGAGAGAGAGAGAGAGAGAGAGAGAGAGAGAGAGAGAGAGAGAGAGAGAGAGAGAGAGAGAGATGGGCAGACACAAGCCTTGGAAATTTACCACTGAAAGGTTTGGCTTATTGGAACCAGGATCTCTTCCTGGTAGATTGAGCCATACCCTTTGTTCAGAAGGTGAATAAACAGCTGAACTCCCCAGAAGCTAAACATATGCTAAGCCCACAAGTTCATCAGCTCTATGCCACAGCTCACTGACAAGCCACTATCCCGTAACCCCAGGATATGGGGTTCAAGAACCTCTAATCATCCTGGAGCAATCTGGATGGAGGTGTTAACTAACCTGTCCAGTGATGGAGAGGCCACCAGAGGCCACGAGAGAAAGCCCGATAGAAAGATGACCAGGATGGAGCGAGAGAGACTCACAGCCTACACAGCTGCTGTGGATGATTCTCGGCTGGGCGTAGGGGGTGAGGTATTTATTAAATGTAAAAGCTGGTCTTCCTAATGCCGTGACCCTTTAATACACTTCCTCATATTGCAGTGGCTGCTGTTATGATATGGTAAAACACCTGATACACAGGACCACTGATGTGGGACCCCGGCAAAGGGGTTCTGACCCACAGGTGGAGAAACACTAGTGGGTTTGGAAATGTCAGGGTCAGTACCTGATCTAGCAAGGGTCTGAGTTCAACTCCTAGCCCCAAAGGAAAGAAACTTGAAAGGAAGGGAAGGGGAAAGAAACAATAAGACAAGCTGTGAGGGGGAGTATGGTCTGCTTGCAGTCTTATCTTAGGTATTTGGAGAACTGGAAGGCAGGGAAGGGTGCTTGGGATTCTCACCTCCTCTGGCAAGATGGTTGCAGTTTAGCTGGATTCCAGAGTCTAAAGACACTTTCTGTTATGGTTTAAGTAAAATGCTGCAGGTCCCTGAGTGGCTGCAGTGGGCAGCGGGTCATGAGACCACTCTACAGGTCCCCGAGTGCATGGGGGGGGGGCAGGCAGCAGGCAGCCGGTCCCCAGAGCAGCCGGTTTCAGGCTGGGACAGCACAGTTCCCCAAGTGGCTGTAATGGGCCACAAGGGGCAGTGAGTCCTAGGCAGGGAGCCACGTGGTGGTGAGAGACCTCAATGGGAGCAGCTAGTCCCACAAGGAAAGAGAGATGGATGGGCATGCCCCGAGACCACACCATAGGTCTACAAAGGAGGCTGATACCAGGCAGGGAGCCACGTGGCAGGCGAGAGACAGACAGATAGGCACGCCATGCAGAGTGAGGTTGGATATGTATTTAGTGGGTTATGAGGGGAAAGGAGAGAAAGGGGAAGAGCAGAGAGAGAGAGAGAGAGGGAGGGGGAGGGGAGAAGTGGGGAGAAAGGCGAGAAAGAAGCTGCCTCTTCCAGAGGAAGATAGAAAAGGAGGGACTCAGGCTAGAAGCTGAAGATCAGCTTGCCTAGAAGGACCAGGGAAGGGAGTGGGCGTGGCTTGTCTCTTAAAGGGACAGATCAGACCATTACACCTTCCAGAACGTGAACATCTGCATAGAAGGAGAATGGGGTATATTGTCCCAAAGTCAGGTAGGGAATACATAGGGTGTGATCCACTGCAGGGAGAAGTTTGAGAATGCTGGCTATAGAGTGGTGGGTTTCCTCAAATAGCCTTACTTGTTACATTTTGATCAAGAATTAGAAAACTTGATAATAATAATAATAATTCTAAAAGAGCATATGGACCTTTGGCCAAAGGAGAAGGGCTCCCGTGACTTACTCGATCCAAGATGAAGGTGCTACCAGCAACACCCTGTGGGTGAGGACTCTGGAGGTTGCCTGACCCTAAGGAAGCCTTGAAGGAATGGGTTTTCCAACCAAGCTCCTCACTTTGTTTAGCCTCAGTGGGAAGCAACCTATCCCAGAAGCACCTGTCCAAAGCTCGTTCAGTATGGGCTAGCTACTTCCCTAGGAGCTAGCTCACTTCGCCCCATCCCCACACAGTCTTTTCCCTTCCACAGGGTTCTTTCTGCTTTATCACTGGCCAAGAACAACAGCGCCAAACAAAAGCTGTCCCGAAATCAGAAACCAAAATCAATTGCTCATCATTTTACGGCGTTTATTCAGTATTTTGTAGCATCGACAGAAAGCTGGTTAACTGAACAAGGAAATACCAAATTGCCCATAGAATGTAGAATAGATAGATGCGCTGTAGTGGCCACACAAAGGAAAGCACCCTGCTGTAGAAGGGTGAGTCGGATTGCAGACCAGTGGAGTCATGATCCCATCCCCGGGGAATCTAAATCATGAGCTGGGGCGTAGCTTGCTTCCGTGCTCACAGGAAGGGTCTGAGAGCCTTTAGAGGCTGGAACTGTTCTCATGCTGGCACATACACAGGTAAGGTGAACAGCAGGGCTGTGTGAGGACCCCAGAGTTTTAGCTTAGAGCTAGAGGACTTGCCTAGCATGCTCAAGAACCTAAGTTCAAACGGCAGCACTGGCAAAGAGAAGACGGGAAGATGTGTTCCCTTTATATGTCCTATGTCTGTGGAGGAGAACGCAAGTGGCCAGTGGTTTTGCGGGATATTTCTGGAATATTCAAATTCAAAGACATTTTTCATTAACAACGAGGAGTTGATTCCCCCCACCCCACCCCACCCCACCCCCGCAATCAAACAGTTTTCAACTTTGAGATGTCCGAGCCTCGAGTTTCCATTCCAGTCTGGCACCCTGGCTATTGGCTACAGGACGTGAATAGCTAAACTACCAAACCGGGTGAAAAACGATGACACGAGAAGGGCTTCTGGCCAGGTTTGTTTTTTGTTTTTTTTTTTTTCCTAAGTTTTGAAAAGCTCTCCCTCAGTCACCCCATGGTTATTAGGTATGTTCAAAAACTTGCCCTAATTATATATTTAAACAAGAAACTCAAGAAAGCAAATTCAAGAAAATGTTGTGTCCATCGTCTGGATAAATAAAAATAAATGTGTGGTTATGAGCTTTAAATAAAGGTGGTTTATATTTTAAAATGTCTAATTATATATCAGCTTGAGGAATTTCTGCAAATCGCTGTAAAAATAACACGCAGAGTACATTACTCCCCCCTCCCCAGGACGATATAAATACACAGATACATATAAAATATCCTTTCTTCTGGTTCTGCGCTGAGTCCTGGTCAATAGGACGGCGTTTCCTTCACATTTGCATTAGGAGCGGCTGTGTGAATCTTCTAGGCAGAATTTTTGTGAAAGAGGTCACAGAGCGACAATACATTTCAAGAACCAGCAATGTTTTCTTTTGCTGATGCTTTTGATAACAACCTTTTATCCTCCGGGCCCCACTTATACCCCAGACAGCATTTCTTCCATTAGGGTGGGTAAAAAGTGGACCCCTTACTGGTTTCTTATTGTTCCTATAAAATCTATGTCACGCCTACAAGCCCAGAGAACGCCCCCATGAGAAGCGCTGCCATGTCCCTCTACTGCCCGGCTCTGTGATATCGGATATGACATGAAAACTAAGAAAGCAGGGAACACAGAAACACTGGGAAACAAAATCTGTATATTTTATTTCAAAGGGAAACTCTTCATTAACGTCTCTTTCTGGCCTCGTGAGACATGCCGAACACGGGTGCACTTTTAATCAAGGAAATTAAACCTGCTTTAGAGGGGGATGAAGCTGCCGAAATGCGCTTGCCAAAGAGAACAGCTTAAATGAATGAAAACACACTTGCTCCGTGAAACCTGACACTGCACAGGAAACGATGGGTGCCCACCCCCCATACCATCCTACAGGAGGGCGTTCGCCCTGGTTCCGAAGCAAAGCAGAGTGCTTCAAACAGGCAGCCAGGCACGGGCGCCGGGGTGCAAGGATGAAGAACCAGAGCCTCAAAAGCGGCTGCACCCGGATTTCTGTCCCCTCTTGAAGTGCACTGTGTATTTTATAGTCATTAAAATCTTTTTAATTATTCAAAGTAGTCATAGTTCATCAGGAATGCACTTTCTTATCTTTCTGGCTACAGGATGTATTTATTGCTTTGTTTTCTTTAATTAGCATCTAAGATTGTGTGAGAACTGATTGGCTGGTTATTGGTTACTTGATTAATGATTGATTTGTGTTGGGCACCCAGGCTGTGCATATGCTTGGCGAGATGGAGCTACCATTGAGCTGTATTCCCAGCTCTCGATCTCTGTTTTCTTTTTTTTTCAAACTCCAATATGATATTAAATTAAATATGATATGATATTAAAATTAGCACAAAGACAGATTGTACTTTATTTGCTGCCATTTGGCGTAGAGAGAAACCTATGTTCTCATAAACAGTTTTAGATGCCCATTCGAAAATGGGCATTTTATTGGCTATTTGAAATCTCTCATTATGTAGGCAAATGGCTGTCATTATGACACCTCGTTTTAACTTGTCTGTCCTGGCATCTTCAGAAGCTGTGGGGAAAATACCGTTTCAGGCCTCCCCTGGGGCTGTCTCATCACCTGCTTGTGCCTGGCTCCAGGACACTGCAGTATACTTGAGGGTCTAGGAGATGATGTGGCAGGGACACTATTCAGTTATTCAGATACCGGGGAGTGGGGCCCTAAGATGACTAAGCATTGAAGGACCTTTCTAACAAAGACCTGAGGTTATATCAAGGTTAAATAATATGAAAAAAAACTGACGTATTATCTTCAAAAAGTTATATTGCTGTCATAGCTGTATCTGTCTTGGGACGTCCCCTGCTTCTCCTGCTGGCCTCTCAGAAAGGCAGGCCACAGGCGTGGTTGCTCACACGTCACCCTGAGCTCTACACCCATCTTTGATTCTCTTCTGTCCCCACTGAACCCTTGGCCTCTTCCTTTCCTGTGACTGCCACGTGAGTCCGCAGAAGAAGCAAGGCAAGGCTCTCTTCCGGGACGTGAATGTTTTGAAGCGCTGGGCTTCCCTGCTTCTAAGCGAAGTATCCACATACATAAGCCTCTCACTCACACTCAGTCTTCCAGCTAACCGCTCTAGAGGGTGGGAGAAGGCTGGGGTAGAGGGCAGACTCCAGGCTGCTGTTTCTCTGTCCTCGATCCTTTCTCCTCTGTCCCCTAAACGCTGTACCACAGTGTTTTATGGCAGCACGGCCCTTCTGCAGGGATACAAAGCACCTTATCCTTTGTCCACACCCTGCTGCAAGAATCTGGGTGAAACACAGCCAGGAGGCAGCATGGGGTGGCTCGTCCCTCCAAAGACAGGGGTTCTCAGAGCCCCCTCTCCGCTGTGACTGCCCTGGATAACGTGTTCCAGGTGTTCAACCTCAGAACAAAGAAGCTTTTCTCTGTGCCTGAGAATGGAGCGTCCTTACTGGCTGCATAAGGGTTCCTCGAGATGGTAATATTTGGTTACAGTAAGATCTGTTATTTCACGGGAAACCCAACAGAGGTGCCTGTAATTTGATTCATGTAGTAACTGGGAAAACTGAAAAGCAGGGAACAGGGGAGTTTGGGGAGGTGGAGATCTGCGTTCAATCCGCTGAACTTACAGGGCAGCCTGCAGCTTCCTGGTACCTCCAGCAGCTATGGTCAGCTACAGCAAGCTGATGCTACTCAAAAGCGTAACACCCCAAACAGTTCCCATCACCCTCACGAGTTCATCTGCTGTTGACCTTCTAGTGATGGCTAACGTGCAACTCTAAAGACCAGACAAGTAGTGTTACCCAATGGAACGGAATCTGTTGCCTAAGAACTTCAAGAGCCTGGCATAAGAACAGACAGGAGGACCAATGGAACCGAATAGGAGATCCGGATATCAATCCACACATCTTCAGATTCCTTGGCTGGATACCTTTATTCTACTGAAAAGAAAGAAACAAAGCTCTTTCCCATCCCTAATTTTAGGGGAATTTTCTTTTGGCAAGTTATATCTGATCAAATGAAAAGCATTTGTCAGTTTTATAGGTTAGATTAAATGGCCATGCTGTTTGATAAACTATCATCTCTCCTAATTAAGAGGTGTCTCTTGTTCTAATCAAACCTTTATCAATTTTGATGGTATCCATAACCTTTCTTCTCCCGTGGAAACAAAAGCAAGACCCCCTTCCCTGATGCAACACAAGTCCTAGTTTCCATTCTGAGGTCAGTACATCTTTAAAGTATATTGACCGATTTACCTCTGTGGTGTTTTTCTACTGTCCAATGTCTCTCTACAGCTGTTGTTCCTTTCTCATTTGCGTTTAGAAAATTCAAAGCTAATAAAGCATTATTCAATCGATTTCTGGCGGTATTTGTCATCCCTCCCTATTTATTTAGCATATCCTTTAGAGTTCCATTTGATCTCTCTATAACTGCCTGCTCTGTGGGATTGTGTGGTATAACTGCAATATGCTTTATATTATCATAAGCAAAAAAAAACTGTTTCATTTTCTTAGAGACATATGCTGGACCATTGTCTGTCCTTATTTGTACAGGTATACCCATGATGGCCATAACTTCTAACAAATTTGTGAATGCTGAGTCAGCCTTTTCTGAACTCAAAGCAGTGGCCAATTGAAAACCCAAATCGGGATCAGTGGCGTGTTGTACATGGTTTCGTTTTCCAAATTCTACAAAATAGAACACATCCACCTGCCAGATTTCAATCCTCTGAGTACCCTTTGAGTTGCTTCCTGCAGGTAGTGGGGTTTGGTTGTATAAAGAACAGGTAGAACATTTCCTTATAATTTACTTGGCTTGTTGCTGTGTGATGAAAAGTCTTTTTTTTTTCTTTAAGCCTTTGCTATTGACATGATGTTTTTAAAAGAAATTCTGGGGCCGTCAGCACATTTCCAATCAATAATTAATCAGTTCTGCATTACCTGTACTAGAAGACTTGGCAGACCCACATGGGATCAGATATGTGTTCCATATGGGATGATTTCCATTTCTGATTGTATCTTGTAACTGGATAAATAATAAAGTCAATTCTCTATCATCTGGTATAAATTCAATGGTTTCAATATGTAAAACAGCTCTTTCTGCATATTGCAAATCAGTAACTATGTTGAGAGGTTCTTTAAAATTCCTCAGTACCATGAGAATAATATGTAATTCTAAATTTTGGACAGAATAAGGGCTTTGATCCACTTTACTGAAATTTTCTGACTTGTAACCTGCCTTTCCTGATTTATTTGCATCAATATATAATGTAGGGGTTCCAGGTATTGGTATGATCCACACAATATATAATGTAGGGGTTCCAGGTATTGGTATGATTCACAGAATGATAGGAAGTATTCAGTCAGTTCTCTTTATAAGTTGAATTCTCTTGCTTTTGGGATAGTTGTTGTTAATCTCTCCCAAAAAATTACTATTAACTTCATTAGGGTTTACTTTCTGCCCATATTTGTCAGTTTCTCATTATTAAAATGTACTATAAATTTCGCTGGGCCTGTTCCATCTAATTCACAAAGTCTCAATTTCCCTTTTATAATTAACTCAGAGATCTTTTCCATACAACTTTTCATTTGTTTCACTCAGTTTACGTGGTAAAAAGTTCCATTCTAAGATACTATCTTCCCTCTGCATTAAAATTCCTGTAAGGGAATGTTTGGAGAGTAATATGACCAGAATGCAGTTAAGATTTGGATCTACACAATCCTTATGTGCCTTCTGTAATTTCTCTTCAGTCAAAGCCAATTCTCTCTCGGCTTCAGCTGATAATTCCCTGGGACTATTTAAGTCCTTGTCACCATCTAAAGTTTTTCTTAAATTAATCAGGACATCAGTACCTATCCTAATAGTGTACCATAGATGGTGAATGTCTCCTTGCAATCTTTGGAAGTCATTAAGAGTCTGCAATTTATCTCTCCTAATTTGCACTTTGGGGGTCTAAGTTTTTTTGTAAACCAATTTTATAACCCTAAATAATTAATAGAATCTTCTCTTTGTATTTTTTCAGGAGCAATTTATAATCCCCAACAAGGTAAAATTTTCTCTACTTATTCAAACATTTTTTTCTATAGTATCTACATTTGAATCAGATAGCAAAATGTTTTTCATGTAATGGTAAACCATAGCTTCAGGAAATTGCTTACATATCATTTCCAATGACTGACTTATAAAATATTGGCACAGGGTGAAGTTATTTAACATTTCCTGTGGGAGAACCTTCTGTTGATATTTCTTAGCAGGCTGAGAATTATTATAAGTAGGCACTGTGAAGGCAAAATTTTCTCTGTCTTTTTCTTGGAAATGTATAGTGAAGACACAATCTTTTAAATCAACAACTATAAGAGGCCATCTTTTAGACACCAAACAAGAGTAACAATTCAATGATGAAAATTTACATAATGATTGAGTATAGCCATAACAGCCATTTTCTGTTGTTCTGTTTTTCCTATATAGTGCTAGGGATGGAATCCAGTGCTGTGCACAAGCTAGAACATTGCTCTACTACTGAGCATTTTGACACTATAGAAATAAAAGCAAGGTCTGGGGATGAAGTAAGATATCATGGACCTGTTATGGACAATGAACTTGAGTTTGATACTCATTACCACAAAAATAAATCTTGTTTAGTGTCTAAGAATGTATAATTTCTCATATTGAATAAGTAAAAGCTATAGATCTTTTTAAAAGACTTTATTGAGAGGTATCTCAAAACTACTCAGTTTAATACTTCAAAGTATATAATTTAGCAGCTTAAACAGTTTACAATGTTGTAAAGCCATTCCACAATTACTTGCAGAATATTTTTGACAACCACAAAAGAAAAAGAAATCTCATATGTTTTGTACCTTTGCTTCCCCCTCAACTCTAAGCAGTTAAACCTACTTTGCCTGTATTGATTTACCTATTTTGTATAAACAAAATCATACACTTAAAAAAAAAAGAGGCCATCTTTTAGATAATAGGAAAGGCAAGTAAATTCCAGACTGTAGAGAGTCCACTGGCTGAATCACCTTATTAACAGCTCTTATATCTGTTACTATTCTCCGATTTCTAGATTTCTTTTTAACAACAAATACGGAAAATTCCAAGGACTGGTTGATTCTTCAATATGCTGAACATATAGTTGTTCCTATATCAGCTGTTCTAAAGCCCCCAGTTTCTCTACTGTTAAAGGTCATTATTTAACCCATACAGGTTTGCCTAGTGACCATTTTAAAGGTAGGGTTATTGATGCCTTTGAAATAATAGCAGCTGTTGTGCCCTGTTCTTGTACAACATGAATGGCCAGTAACTGCTCTTTATAATATCTTATAATATTTTCCCTAGAAATGTACATTAGTTTATGTCTTGTTTCTAAGATTGGAAGAATATTAATCTGAGCATTCCAGTGCTGTAACAAATCACATCCCAACACATTCATTGCTATGTTAGCCACATATGATTTTAATATTCTTCTCTGTCCTAACCATATACATTTGACCCATCTTATACTCTGATTTACCTGAAATAACGTTCCAGTCCCTAAACACTGAACATTTACATCCTGAAGAGGCCAATTTGTATGCCAAGATTCTGATAAAATTATTGGTATATCCACATCTGTGTCTAGCAGACCTTCAATGACAATGTCACTTATTTGTATTTTTAATTTTTGTCTTTGGTCATTTATAGAACCTTGCCAAAATATGCACTTTATGGTTTTTTCCTGAACTTTTTGTCCTCTCTTCTATAGCTGTTCTTTTATCCAGAGCAGTATGATTTCTTACAATAGGCATTAGGTTCTTTAATTGCTCTGGGAAGGAATTTCCTCTATGATGGCAGGAAACAACTGAACTGGATTTGGCACAGGGGCCTGCAAAAGGCCCCTCATGGAGTTTCCCAACAGCCAAGGATTATCTTGAATATCTCTTGTTGATCTATATTCATTAATCTAATGCCTACCTTTGCCAGTCTTTTGCCATAATCCAGAAGGGGGAGCATTTTGAATGAATTAGTCTTAGAAAAAAACATTGTTTCTAGGAACATCTTGTCTACAATCCCCTTTAACCTGGTGGTGGCACACACTTTTAATCCCAGAACTTGGGAGGTAGAGGTAGGCAGATCTCTGTGAGAT
>NC_022023.1:26538897-26545380 GCF_000317375.1 Microtus ochrogaster | reverse complement strand
AAAAAAAAAATTGTTTCTAGGAACACCCTGTCCACAATCCTTATTAAGGTGACCTTGTTTACTACAATTGTAACATTTGACATTTTGATTTTTTTTCCTCAAACTTCTGGAAATAGTCTCTTCTATCCATGCATCATCATGGTCATAAGATTCAATATTAATTGTATCTCAAATCTATTCCTCCAAAGGTGCTTACCTTGCCCTTAATGGCCCAGTAATATTCTGACACAGAGAATTGGCCCTTTCAAAAGCCAGAGATTCAGTTATTTGTCTAACTTCTGAATTTGGTATCATTCTATTTACTGCTGAAGTCAATCTTTGTAAGAAATCCATGAAGGCTTCCTTTGGGCCCTGTAAAACTTTAGTAAATGACTCCATTTTCTGTTCTATTTCTCCAGTTCTGTACCAAGCATTCAAAGCTGCTGTATGGTGCAAATCCAGGGTGTGGTTATCACATACAGCTTGCCTTTCTATATTAGCATAATCCCCTTCTCCGAGAATTTGATCTTGGAAAATTTCCCTACCTCTAGCTTTACTCCATTGTTCAATAATCTTATCCTCTTCTCTGAACCAGGTACTTCATTGTAATTGTGGACCAGCCTATGAAACACTTTTGATCAATTCTATTCAGCTGTTAGGGATAATTCTATTACAAACTGACCATGAGTTTAACACTTGCCTCACAAAAGGTGAATGCATGCCATAGGAGACTATTGCTTCCTTGAATCTCCTTGAATCTTACAAAGGCACAGGAGTCCAGTTAGCTGTAACAGAGCCTCTGCCATTTAGCAATTTCTGTAAGGTTACTGGATATATTAAGGTTGTTTTTCTGAAAACCTTAGGTTATTCTTATAATGCAACACTGAAATTGGCTCTTCATTAAATTCCTCTGTTTGAATTTGAATATCTCTGTAATCTATTTTATTAAGTTTTTCTAAGGCCTATATCTTAGTACTCAGATTAACCAACATTTCTAGTGATAAGACAAAAAATGGCAAATCTGATCATGTTTACAATCGACTTTACATAAATCTAAATTAGATATCCCCTCATTTAATCATTCCATTGTCAAACTGTCTAGCACAGTTCTAGCCTCCCATCTCCACCTCTGCTTTCACATGGGTTGGTTGTGATGGTCTAGCCAGGAGCACCTAGACAGGCCACAGGGGCTGTCACAGGGAAATCGTTGGATAGTGACTGCTGAGAGATGTTGGACCCAGCTTTCCAGAACTGCTTGCTACACAGTGATAGAAATATTTGAAAAAGCACCATAATTGCCTCTGCCACCCTCCCCACTCCCCCTGCCGACTCTTTACCTACTGTTGACACATTGACCTTTCTGTCCTAGACTTGTGTGGAATTAAGTGTCCCTAGGAGCTGATGTTGACCGCTCTACTTCCTCCATCATGGTTCTGGATCTTGGGAGGCTGTTTGTGTACCCTGTCTTTCCTTTTTGCCATGGATGAAATACACTAATCAAATATAGTTATGGGTGTGATTACACTATATTACACTACAATAGTATAAAAAGTATTTAATTATATTATAATATGTTATCATACTGATCTAGTTTGCTTTTTCTTGCTGTGATAAAGCCCATGACAAAAAGCAAGTTTAGGAGGAAAAGTTTTACTTACTGTACATGTCCTGACCACAGGGGATCTTCAGGTTCAGGGCAGGAACTCAAAGTTGGAATCCGGAGGCAGGAGCAGAAGTAGGGGCATTGAGGGGCGCTGCGTACTGGCTTGCTCTACATGGCTTGCTCAGCCTGCTTTCTTATACATCCCCGGACCACCTGCCCAGGAATTATACCACCCACAGTTGACTGAGCTCCCCCAAATCAATCACTAATCAAAAAAATAGAAAGAAAGAAAGAAAAGAAAAGAAAAAAGCCCCACAGTCTTGCCTATAGGCCTTATTTAATGGAGGCATTTTCTCAATAGAGGTTATCTCTTCCCAGATGACCCGAGTTTGCGTCAAGTTAACAAAAAGTTAATATACACAGCTAATTTATTATTGTATCCTATATAATATTAGTCATTATCTATCAACATTGACTTCTCAAAATCTCTAAACATTAGGAAAATACATAGATGCTTTATATTTTTATTTTCAACTTTGTCAAAATTATGAAAACCGTAAAAAAAGATAAAATTATTTCTTATGTTTGTGGTTTAATTTTATCTTCCATGGCACCAGCCTTTGGTAGCCATCATCCCTTTCTCCTCCGCTGAGATCAACTCCTTTAGGAAAATTACATAGCAGTGGGATTGTGCTACATTTGTGCTTTGAGCCTTGCATTTAAAAAAGAAAACAAATCGAAATTCAATGGGAATATCTAATGTATCACTACAGCATCTATTTACATGACTATTAACTGTGTTCCTTTTCCTCATCATTAAAATAAGAAGAGTTACTGGGCACCGCTACCCTCCTGTAGTTTCAGCATTTAGGAGGTGGATGCAGGAGGACCAGGAATTTGCTACACAGAATTTGAGGCCAACTTGGACATTGCACAGGCTGGTTTTGTGGATCAGTTCGACACAAGCTAGAGTCATCAGAGAGGAAGGAGCCTCAGTTGAGGAAATGCCTCCGTGAGATCCAGCTGGAAGGCATTTTCTCAATAAGTTATTGAAAGGGGAGGGTCTAGCCCATGGTGGGTAGTTCTGTCCTTGAGATGATGGTCCTGGGTTCTATAAGAAAGCAGGATGAGCAAGCCATGGGGACCCCTGCATGGCCTCTGCATCAGCTCCTGCCTCCAAGGATTCTGCCCTGTTTGAGTTCCTGCCCTGACTTTTTTAAAGGACAAACAGCCATGTGGAAGTATAAGCCAAATAAACCCTTCCCTCCCCCACTTGCTTTTAGATCGTGGCGTTTCGTTGTAGCAGTACAGACCCTAAGACAGGCTACACAAGTCTCTTTCTCCAAAACAAACGTGGTGCAGACAAACCCTTTCCCCATTTTCAACATGAAACTGGGGCATACCTGTGCCTCCCTATCTATATTCACGCTTTGATAGCCCCCACCTTTGCTTTCCTGTATGTGTGCCCTGGCGAGACCTTTTGAAACTAAATGGCAGGGATCTTACCGCTCTCTTTCTGAAGTCTTCTACATGAGTCCTGACATAGATGAGTGACACAGGCATCCCGACTGCTACAGTGAGTAATGGCATGTGATCACAGGACCTGTGATGGCGTAGATGTCTCCTTAGCTTCTGTTCCATCCCCTAGAACAGCAGTTCCCAACCTGCGGGTTGCAACCCTTTCACAGGGGTTGCCTGAGACCATCAGCAAATACAGGTGTTTACATTATGATCCATAAGAGCAGCAAAATCACAGTTATCAAGTGGCAGTGGAAATAAATTTCTTGTTGGGGTCACCACAACACAACTGTATTAAAGGGTACAGCATTAGGAAGGTTGAGCCCCACTGCCCAAGAGCCTCTCCTGATACTGGCTAGGGTAAAAGACTCAGACTAATCTCTTGCATAGTGTTCTTTTCCCTCATCTTCTGCAATTGTGCAGATGAGCTTGGCTTATCCTGGGGTGCCATCCCAATACACCTTTCGTCAATGAAAACATCTGGGTTTGATTTTTTTTTTTATTTAGTGCCTTTAGTGTATCTAACATGCCAAACACCATTGCTTAGCCTGGAATTAACCATAAATGTATTGCAGTAGCCTACAGATTAGCGACATGGCTCGATACCTCTGTTTTATATTCTGCTTTCAAATATCTCGTGTACTTTATTGAATATTGTGCTAAAAAGGAAGTACAGAATGGCCACAGGGTTATACTTTCACACCATCATAAAGAAGAAAACAGGCCAGTCTGAAGGCTGGCTCCAGTTCAGGTTCAATGCCGATGGCAGGAATCACTCCCCAGTGAGAGTATGCCAACTTAACTCTCTGGAAAGGCACGCTGGGAAGTACAAGAAGTTAGGCTGGGGTCAGTCACCTTGAAGAGACAGAAAATGCCTTGGAGGTCAGCGTCCTAGCCTCTGGGTGTTGGCTTTCCTGCTCGCTTTGGGGAGGTGACCTGCTTCTCTGTGCCTCAGTTTCCTCGTCCTGGGAGGGAGAGTAGCAGTTCCTTCCTGGTATTGTAGAGAGCTTCACTCTGTAGTCCCAAAGAGAGGCTTGGAAAGGCGCACAGCTCTCTGACGAAAGGAGGTGAGGAACTCGCAAACTTAGCCAATGAATCTTTATCACCAAGCAGCCAAGCTCCTTTCAGGAGTTTCTGTGAAAAGACACAAACATACATCAGGCTTGCCCGAGCTTCTGCACTGAGCGCATATCGTGACTTCACAAATTTTATGAGTCTGCAGTGTAAGCAGCTCGAAAGACCCTGAGGTCGTCTGGAAGCTTCTAGCTCCCTCTGTCACATGTAGACTCCACCTACACACCTACACGTTGCATGAGCAGCCCAACTGAATTGTAAACATACAACACTTGGCGCACCATCATAGGCAATCATGCAGGCACATGTGATTCTGGAAACCTGCTGGCTGGGTTAATTATACCTCATCGGCCCTGTCTGCCTGCCGCTCTCCTTGTGCTTTTCCTTGGACGGGAAATAAGAGAGCTTTTGATTTTAGGTTCCTGTGGGGGGAGGAGGGAGGAGAATCACATTGCTAATCTCCCTGAGATGCATGAGGTGAACCACAGATAAAGGTGGAAATTGAGAATCTCTTTCCTTTAAAGAGACAGCATAAAAACCATTCTCTAAGTGGCTCAGAACTGTACGATGGAACTCAAAATTAAAAACAGAAAGATGGGGTGGAGGAGGAAGGGGAAAGTAAAGATCACAAGGCTTGTGGCCCCAAATAGATTCAGCTCACTAGAAGAGCACACTAGAGCCCTGTGACTTGAGTGTTTGACTGTCCCACAAGAGTGGTAGGTGGCAGTGGCCAGTGTGATCCAGAAGGATGATGTGTGGTTCCCCTCTGTATGCTATGAATATGTTTTACTACCATTGGTTAATAAAGAAGCTGCTTTGGCCTATAGAAGGGCACTATATAGCTAGGCAGAAAAACTAACCTGAATGCAGGGAGAAAGAAGGCAGAGTCAAGCAGATGCCATGAAGCCACCCAAGAAGCAAGATGTGAGGTAACAAACCATGAGCTTTGTGGTAAAATATAAAGTAATAGAAATGGGTTAATTTAAGATACAAGAGCTAGGTAGGAATATGCCTGAGCCATTGGCCAAACAGTGTTATCATTAATATAGTTTTGTGTGATTATTTGGATCTGGGTGGGTGGAAAATGAAAATTCAGTGCCAATTTACAGGAGGAGAAAAACCTGCCCCTTCTGGTGGTTTGCCCAGTCTAACTTGTCACTGACCTGATTTGAGACTGCAGATCTATGTTTAGATGAAGGAAGAGGAAGATGCTTCTCAGTTCTTTCGAAGCTTTAGCATCATCTAACTAGAATGATATGAAAATGCCGTTTTATATTTCTTTTGATGATTTTTGTTTCCCACTGGTGATCATCAAAAAATATATACCATTTTGAATCATTATGACCAAGCCCACCATGGGTATCATTTGGAAGGTTTGTACTGGTGCTGGGCAGGGTGGATAGTTACTTGCTGGCAGCACTGGAAAGTGCCTGTCATTTTGAGAAAGGTTCTTAGTGCTTAGGACTCAGACATATATACATACATACACACATATATATGCATATCCATAGATATGCATATGTATATGTATGTGGTATCAAACTTATTTTACAAATAAAGAGAGAGCTGGTCTTCAGGGCAGGGCAAGCTGCAAGAGAACACAGGAAGTGGTTGGTCACACTCCATGAGAGGTTGGGAATCGCCACGCTTCACACCCAACCCAAGCTCCACGTGTTCTGCTATGAGTACCACTGTGCTTCTAGAAGATGGAAAGGGGGGAAACAGGTCTTGGAAGAGGAAATATGCCATGGGATGTCCCCCTTAGGAATAAGAAGACAGGAGGGGAAATGCCAATGGAGAAAGTGCTCGTCTAGAGTTTAGGTCATCAGAAGCCATTTCAAGATGGATGTGGTCGTGCACAGCTATAATCCCAGGGGGCTGGAGGGACAGCTCAGTGGCCAAGAGCATGTAATGCTCTTCCAGAGGACCAGGGTTCAATTCCCAGCACCCACATATGTTCTGTAATTCTAGTCCTAGGGAATCCAATTCCCTCTTCTTGCCCCTGAATGTGCTGCACACACACACACACACACACACACACACACACACACACACACACACACACGATGCACACACACATACACGATGCATACACATACATGATGCATACACATACACACACACGATTCACAGACATACTTGCAGGTAAAACATATGTGTGCACAAAATAATACTTTTTTAAATAAAAAAGAAAGTGGAAGAGGAAGGTAGGTAGACTTCTGAGGTTGTCCTGTGATCTCCACACATGCACGCCTATACTCATGCATATACACACATACACACCCACACACATGTACACGCATGCACAC
>NC_022023.1:26536904-26538797 GCF_000317375.1 Microtus ochrogaster | reverse complement strand
CATGCACACCCACACACATGTACACGCATGCACACCCACACATATTAAAAAGCAGAAGAAAAATAATGCATCTGTGAAGATGTTCAATATAACTTTGTGGCAGCATATCGTATAATAATACAGAAGCAGAAAACAATAAACATATAAAATTTATGCGGCATGGTAACCAGCAACTAAAGAGTATCTAAATGCCAGCCATGGAGGAAGGAGTCACAGCACTCTTGAAAGAGGGAACTATGAAATGGCTTGGACACTGAAGTGATAGTTGCTTAAAGATATGTCACCGGGTGTGCACAAACCCAAAGCAGCTGGGTAAAGCAAGGGGACTGTGAGCAGGTATTTGCATTCATTATTCTTTACCCTTTTCATTTTGAAAACCTAAGTAAAATTACTAAGCTCCCCCCCAGGTTTGGTTCACTCTTCTCCGTACGTGAAGACATGCATTAAAAGAGCTAGTTCCTGTAAGTTTTCAGTACAAGAAACAAAAGGCCCAGGCAAGCGGAGCTGGCAAGTCCCCAACTCCAAATGATAAGGTTTTCAACACCTGAGGAAAGGTTGCTCAGAGTGAAGGCATCAAAGGCAGCCATGAGCCAGCCATCGCAGAGCCCGGTACAGTGTGGCTTTTTCTCAGCTGCATGGCTGCTGGATTTGTCCCTTTCCTCGTCTGCACAGTGGGAAGAGGGCCAGTTGTCCTTCTTGTGGGACAGAGATGTGCATTTCCCCCTTGCCTGTGAAGCACAGCGATGATATTGTGATCAGTCGCTTGCTGTGCTCCTGACCTACTTGCCCCTCCTTAGGGACCAACTCTCTCAAATTTAAAATAAGTCTAAAACGTGGAATGTGTAGATGTCTTTGCCCTTTTAGAAGGCATTGCTACGTCCCAAATGTTGATTTCTGGAGCCTGAGGGTTGTGGAAGTGATAGAGAGGCCTTCTGAGAGAGGCAACTCCACAGGAGAAAGTGGTTGACTGCTGAATCAAAAGCTACAGCAGATGCTGTTGATTCGTGGGACTAAACGTTACCTTAGGTATATAAAATTCTAACGAGGGTCTTGAACTCAACCTTACCCTGATTGAATACCACCAGCTGGATTATTTCGGGATCCCTATTGTCTTCTGAAATGGTCACTCTAGTCCTCTCTCCTCTTAGAAACATCGAGAAGCAGAAGCCTCGCTTGATGGCTCTTAACCCTTCCTATTCCTCTGTCCCCCTCTTCACTGCTTCCCCAGCCGCTGGGACTCTTCATCTGACCTCAGCTCTTCTCCGTTGCAAGATGGATCCTGGTTGTCACTGACATTGGGATGATACCCAATGATCTTGTGAGAATTGACTAATTACGGCTCAGTCAAGGTGAGGTAGTATACAGGGTACCTTCTCCAGATCTGAAAGCCACTTGGTCCCTCCCAAGATTAAACTGAAGGGAGGAAGACAATGTGCTAGCCTTGATGCAGACCACCCACCAGCAGGTGTTGACACCAGTCAACAAGGAAATGCTTTTGAAATCTGCTCTCCCAGGAGCCTTCAACATTGTGCAGGCCCAGCTTCGACCCAGTTGTGCAGGCCTATCTAAAACAGCTGGAAGGCTCAGGGCTCCAGCATGGTCTTGATTATCCTCACGAAGGCCAAAATCTTTGTTCTTTGAGAGTGGGTTTCATGTTGATAAAATGCTAAATCATTCGTCTCTGGGGAATATAATCATAATAGGCGACATTATTTTTATTTGACAAAAGTCTTGCGACCATATACAAAGTTCTGAGGCCCCTCTGGGGGTGAAGTTCATTAGGGAACAATTATAAGAACACCCCAAAGCTGAAGCATGGGATGGGACAGCTACCCCTCTAAGAGTGGCCTTGAAAAGCCATCCCCAGGGAAATGCCCCAGGGTGGGTTCAGCG
>NC_022023.1:26526606-26536804 GCF_000317375.1 Microtus ochrogaster | reverse complement strand
GAGGGGGAACCTGTCTGTTTTAGACGTGGGTCTCATGTTTCTCCAGCACAGAGGCGTTCCAAGCGACACCCACTAACTCAATGGCCATCCTGTGGTGTGGCATCTCCCACTGGCTGATCCACGTGCATTCTTACGACTGCCAGGTACAAGGAGCAATTATTTGATGTGTTCCACAAATGGCTGAGTTTCCTGAGCCAGGGAGCAGAGTACAAATGCTCTTTGTATTATCCTCCTCTCTTCCTGAAAATGCTGGGCCTGCTCTACAAATAATCGAATTATGCTCGCATCAAGATTGCTTTAGAATTTTGTTTGTTTGCTGTTGACTTTTGATTCTTTGGGGGGTATTTTCTGGTGTTCAGATCCTCTGGTATCATGTCCATATTAGCCAACCTCTTCTTCCTCAGTCACTGAAACATTAAAGAAACAAGAGCATGTCAGTTTGGCGACTCTGTTTTGTGAACATGACATTTGATGATAAATAAAGCAGTCTGGCTGCCAAATAGAAGACAAACAGCACTGTTTCGTTGTTGTTGTGTGGGAGTTTTTTGTTTGTTTGTTTGTTTGTTTTTGTGTGTGACCCATTAAAAATTACTTTCTTTTCAAAAAGCTGTTGGTCAGTAGTCAGCAGGAGTACAAAGAACATTCTAGAAGAGTTGTAGGATGCCTTGTGTTCCTCTCCAAGGCTAAGTAGATCTAGACAGGTGCTGCTTGTGTTGGGCTATGTGTGTGTGTGTGTGTCTTGAAGGGAAAGTGTGTAAGTTCCTATCTTGAGCGTATTTATGGATACCATTCAGGTTGGTCAAGGAGAACCTGTATTTCGTAAAGCTTTCCTTCAAAAACAGAAGCAAGACTACAGTTGTTCCTGATGGCAGAAAGTAGAAGGAGAAAGGGCTGGGGATGTTGCTCAGTGGTAGAACACTGGCCTAGCATGGTCAAGTTTCTGTGTTCAGTCCTTAGTGCTAAACAAAAAAAAAAAAAAAAAAAAAATGGGGGAGGGGGTCAAATCATAACGTCAGAAACAAAGAAATCTAGCTGAAACCTGGAGGATTTGTGCTCAGAAAACCTCCCAGGCCTGAAGTTGAACAAGCAGGGCAGGGTATAAACAGACTTTGCAACGGGGAAGGGCTGACCTTCCCTCCCGACTGCTGATTGCTATCTGCCACTGATCATTACCTGGTTTTGAAGGTAAAAGTCGAATGTGCTCACACCTCCGAGAATAACATTAATCCCCTCTGCAGAAATCCTTGCGGGCTGTGCTGGGCTCCAGGAGAATTTCACTTTTCCCTTTATCTCTGCCTTCCATCTGGGCTGTCAGGCCTGTCGCATACCTGCAGCCTACAGCCTGGAAATCAGGGACTTTGATGTTCTAAAAGACGCTTTATCTGGGGGTAATTTTCACCAATTCTTACGTTATTGTGTAGGATACCCGGAGACTCTGAGAATGAGCAATGGCTTTGTCTGCTAAGATCAGAGCAATTTGCCAGCTTTACCGAGGGACGAGGTCTCATAAAGGGACTTTTGAGCTGTGGTCTGTCAACAGCACTGGGAACTGGCACCAAGTCAGCTCTCTGATTATGGATAGCTCAAGCCTCAGTGGGCAGAGAGAAAGGCTGTGGGCACACGGAATTCCTCCGAGCTGGAGCCGCAGACCCTTCGGCTTATTACTGGCTTACAACTGGGATTGTTTTTTAATTAAAAAGGCAATTCATATAGGAAGGAGGGGAAAGGTGAGGCGTACGGTGAAAAGCAAGACTCCTTCCCATCCAGTTCCTAGCTGACTTCCCTGCTCCGGCCAAGCTCCTGTTGCCCAGACGGATGTGGCTGGGAATATTCCAGAACTTCTCCGAGCCGGAACCTTCCCTACCTTCCACCAAGTGAGTGGGCACACTCCACCTGGCCTCTTGCTGGACCCACAGAGCTATGAATTTACCCTTAACGAGGGTAATGTCTGACTTTGCCTATTCTTATTCCTCTAAGACGTTTTGCTCGGCTTTGGACACCCAGCTTTAGTTCTCTCAACACACACATGAGTTGGGCTCAACTATTAAATTCCTGTTGTGCCAGCATTGCCAGGGTGAAGGGGTCAACCCAAGATTCAGAGCCTGAAGCTGTCTGTGACCACTATCAATCTAGTCACCGTACAGCCACCTCGTATGTTCTCTATCACACATTTCAACACAGTACGTGAGCCCCTGATACTCGAGCCCATGAACCGGACTTTAAACTTGACCAGGGCAAAGCGGCAGAGGTGCCACTACACTCTTGCTTCATAAAAATCATTGTGTTCTCTTTGGAAGAATATCCAAGCAACATTTCATCACTTTTCTCCCATTTTGCTCCTGTGAGTATCCTGTTTTCTGTGGACTTCATTGTCAGCTTTTGCCACTGTTTTGCTGCTGTTTCCTAACTGGTAGGCACCAGGTTCAGAGTCTGTCTCCCTTTGTATGTCTTTGCATGCTACTGAAGGATAAAGCCCTGGAGAAACACGGCCAAGAAAGAGACACCAACAGAGTCACCTCCCAGGCTGCACCAGTCAAATATCTCATGGGCTGTCCCGTTTCTTCATGAGAAGGGACACTTTTCTTAGTCATTGTCAGCTTGAAAGTTCTAAAGCATATTACTTAATCATGATGGAGGATGGGCAGCCATTGCTATTCATTTTACCTGAAAGCAGCCTGGCTTATACGTTGCTTGTTTACCTGTTGTTAGCTTATTGAATCTCCATAGATCACTACATATTATGGAAATAGGATTTTTCTGTGCCATCTACCAGATTGTGGCTTATTTTTCTCCCCAGATGGTGACTTACATCTTTTGCCTCATATGTGACTGTATTATTTCTGTTTTAAAATCCAGATTTAAGATCAGATTTATAATCCTTACTACATAGTATATTGTCAGAAAAGGGCAAGATGTTTTCAGTGTTCTCGAGCCTTACATGGTATCTTGTCAGTTTCATCATTTACAGACATTTAACTACATTTACAAAGTTTTGGTTAAATGGAATAAGATAAGGATTACATTATTATTATTTATTACTGTTTTTCAGATTGCTACCCAATTGTTCCCAACTCCAGGTCTGAACAATCTACCTTTTAATCTGTTTATTTCAAGAACAGCTATATACCAAAGTCCCATACGCTTTTGTTTTGAGGTGCTAGGCTTGGACTTGGGGGCCTCGGGCACTCTAGACTGTTCTGTAACTGAGCTGTATCTGTGGTTGTCCTCTGTCTGGCATGCTTCTGTACTCCCTATACAAGATTCCATTGATATTTATTGATACGTGAAAACGAAACTACAGCTTCCACTGTACTAAATTGGAAAATCCAGTCCTGTCCTGTGGACCTTGAGTCTCTTCCTGGACCTTTTTCCCTACGTGACTTCCACATTACCTTGTGTCCTTACGTAGTGCTGTCTGTTTAAACCAATCTGATACAAACTCAAGTCACTTAGGAAATGGAACCTTAGTTGAGGAGTTGCCTCCATCCGACCGGCCTGTGGACATGTCTGTGGGACATTTATTGGTTTTGTTTTTATTGTTTTGGAGGGCCCATGGCATTGTGGGCAGTGCCTCCCCTGGGCAGGTGGTCCTGGTTTGTATAAAAACAAAACAAACAAACAAACAAAAAAATAGCCAAGCAAGCCAAAAAGCATCATTCTTTTTCAGACTCAACTTTAGTTCCTGTCTCCACGTTTCCTGCCTTGGGCTCCTGCCCCGTTTTTTCCTGGATGATGGACTAAAAGGTGTGGGCTGAAATATAATCTTCCCCACAAGCTGGTTTTAGTCAGTTTATCATAGCAACAGTAAAGTAGCTAGGACAGAAATGGGAACCAGTGCAGTGCTACTGTGATAGACCTGACAAGGGTTGGGGCAGGATTGTGGAAGCATTTTGGAACTTCAGACTGGAAAAGTCATTGATGCTCAGAGTCTAACAAGGTGCTACAGGAGCTTAGGTCATAGGAATGTTGAGAAGATCGCAGAAGAGGGAAGCCTGGCTTGAGAAGATTCAGAGGGGACATTAATGTAATATTTTGGACCAAGAATCACTGGAAATGAAACCTTTCCTTCTTGGGACAACTGAAGCTGGTTAGCTGATGTTGAAACAATCAGCTTTTATTAATAAGAAAGCAGAATCTGTGAGATGAAATCTTCTGGGAGTATTTCCTCAGTGTCAGCACATAGAAGCTGTGGTCCAGCTGCCTCTCAAGCTGGAAACCAAAATTGGCAATGTGTAAGAGTCTCCCATGTGGTACTGATTTAGAAGGTATGAAGGGATCATGGAAAGCAGCTGAGGCTTGGCACTGTGAGAGGCAGGAAGAGGTCATTGGTGAAGGTGCAGTATCAGTTGTGGTGAAGAACTTAGACAAGTAGAGATGCCAGGACCAGGGGAACATTGCCAAAGACAGCATATGGTGTGGGGCAGAGCCAGCCTGGGCTTATGAGACAAGCTGCAGGTACTATAGCTGTCAAACTGGAGAGGCGGGCCTACTCAAGTCCTTTGGAGCCCAGAAGACTGTGGCTGAGTCCCAAATGTCAGACATGGAGCTACAAGATTTGGAGCTACACTGCTAGACTTTGTTTTGCTTAAGCATGATTATTATTATGCCTTGGTTCTGTTCTCTTGGAATAAGAAAATGTGTAACACAGTTAAGAGACTGATTTTTTTTTAATAATCTACTGCATGTTTTTGTTTGAGATTGTAATTTTTTGTTTTTATTTTTGTTCATTTATTTTTACATCTCAACCAAAGTTTCTCTTCCCTCCTCTCCTCCCAGTTCCCCACCCTACCATCTCCTCCCATACATTCTTCTGTTTCTCTTCAGATACAGGTGGGGCTCTGATGGATAGATGCCAGCCAAGTATATCAAGTTGCAGTGTGACTAGGCACCTCCTCTTCTAGTAAGGCTGAATCAGGCAGCCCGGTTAGAGGACTAGGTTTCCAAAAGCAGGCAACAGAGTCAGAGACAATCCTTGCTCTCACTGTTAGGAGTCTCACAAGAATTTCAAGTTATACAACCATAGTGTATATGCAGAGGGCCTATGTCAGTCCCATGTAGGCTCCCTGGTTGTCAGTTCAGAAGAGACTGAATTTTTAAAGAGATCTTGGATTTTTTAAAGTGTCGAAAATGTTAAGAGTCTTCCCCAACCTCTGCCTCTTGCAATCTCTCTGCTCGCTCTTCCGAGACAGTCCCTGGAGGTGGGTGAGTGATGCATACACCCCATGTAGGGACGATCACTCCACTGACACATATTCTCTGCCCTTGGAACAGTTGCCAGTTTCTGTGTAAATTGCCATCCACTGGACAAAGAAATGTCTGCAAAGAGGGATGCACATTATATTAATCTGTGAATAGAGAGATATAATTTTAGAGAGCAGTTTGATACTATGTCCATTTAGTAGCATTAATGGTAGTAGACGCACCCTTGGGGTCTGTGAAATCCACAACCATGGTTTCTTGGCCAGATTTACACTGCCAAGCATATGTTGCCTCCTGTGGAGGAGGTCTTAACTTCAATCAGAGAGTGGTTTGTTCCTTCTATATTATTTGTGCCAATGTTGCACCCATGGGCATGTCTGGTCATGCCAGGCATTGCTGTAGCTCACAGAGTTATTTCATAGCTGGTAAGATTATTGGTGAGGATCACCCCTGTCACCGCCCCCACCCAGCAGCCTACAAAGTATCTGTAGATACTAGGAAAACATGGAGGAAGTTTCCTGGTCACTATCCATGTGACTGTGTCCATGTCCTAGGTCAACGTGTATGTTGTTTTCATCTACGGCATCTTACTATGAAGTTCTGGTGGGCATCCAAGAACAATGGTAACAACCTGTGTTGGTTTTGAGGTCCCTAGGAGACCGTTGACCAATAACTTGAGGGGAGGCATCCCACACCTGCCACTGAGCTTTTGATTTGGCAGTCAATGTCATTTGAGAGCCATTTAGTGAAAATCCCCTAATTATTCTTAATGGCTTCTTTGTTAATTCTCATGCGTGTCTCTGTGTTTGAGGCCCATTCTTATTTAACATTTGCAATAATGAAAATTATTTTCTTCTTAATTTGTGTGCATCGCATGTCCCTTGGCTGATCACACGGGCCGCGATGCCAATACAACTTTACCTGACTATGCCCATCGTTTCTGCTGACTTTGGTACCGATGCCTTTGATGCTTTCTCATGAAACACTGCTGATTTGTATCTGCATGGATGAAATCATGGTGGGCTCATTTGCACTTTACACAAATACTTTTTTTCTAAACATATGAATAATTATATTTCTCTTCTCACCTCTACACTATATTTGCTAGCTCCCCTAAGCTAAGTCCTGTTGGTTGGAGTGTAGTTTTCTTTAAAAGTACAGTTGAATTAATTAGACTTTTTGGTAGCTATGTTCATGAGTGAGTCCCAGCCACATTTTTTGTTAAGTATCATCTGAATTTCATGCACAATACTAATAAAATGCTCATGAGATTTGGCACAAGACCTAAACTACATTTCAGGTACATTTCCTATAAAGTACATGATTCAAAGGTGGAGTTGGGGCCATGGAGCAAGAAATCTGAAAAGAGAGAAATCTTTGTCTTACTCCTTTTTAACAAAAACCAAACTGATCCCCCCAAAACAACCATACAAACAAACAAACTAATGCTCCTCCCTGGGAAACAAAACAAAAAACAAAAAACCAAATGTTTTGGTTTATCAAACAAACAAACTAACTAACTAAAAAACCCAAGAAACAAAACAAAAAACTTCTTTGGGGAGGATTTGTCAAATTTTATAATTAAATATACATTTCTGACTCATCAAAGTAATATGTTGAATATGCTCTTGTAGCCTGGATTAATTCATGTGATAGAAAAAGGTCATGGGCAAACAACCAGGCAAATCTAAATGAGACCACAGCTTGTGTTGGGGTTTTGTCCCAGCACTCAGTTCTGACACAGGGACCATGGTGACAGAAGACAATGCCATCAGCGAGAGAGGGACATTCAGAATCCCTCCCCATCTTTGAGTTCTCTGTAAATCTGAAAGCCTTCAGGAACTGGAAGAGAAATGATCTGGAAGAGCAGTTCCAAGAACACTGACAGCAGCTCTGCTTTGCGGCCTTGAGAGAATTCGTCCTGCACCCAGCTGGGCTGAGGGCTCTCCAGGAACCTTTCCATAACTCTGAAATCCTTATGCTGCGGGCTATTCTGTTTCTATGGCTACCTCTCCTGACGTCTACTCTTAGGAATTTATGTTTTCTTGTCGAACAATGGCTTTTCCCACTTATTTTTGTAGTGCTAGGCAGGGTTGTTATTCATTTTGGAATAATATCCCTTGTAGCTAAGAATTTTCCCATTTCTATATTTTTCTTCCACAATTTTTCTCCCTTTCCCCCTTGGTTGGGCTAACAGCTTATTTCAACAGTTATAATACACTTATTTAATAATTATTTAATTATCTAGCATAACTCTTTTTCCAGAGAAATACCTCTTAGACTTATTTATATTTTTCCCCACTTTTAATCTTTTCTCCTTTTATTCTTTCTTTTCTCCCTGGCATCTCCTCAAACTTGTTTTATTTCTCCTCCCTTTAATGTATTTTAGCTGAAAGTGAACCCTGGTAAGTACTTAAGGCTATGGGATTTCCTCAAGGTGCCACTTCAGCAGAATCTCACACACACACACACACACACACACACACACACACACACACACACACACACACGGCCCGGCCCTCTGAGGAGGCCGGCTGCCCCTGTGTCCCCCAACCTCAGCCTTCAATGCTGCCACACCCCATCCCCAGGTTTTCTACAAGGCCGCTGAGGAGATCCAGCCACCAGTCCTCCAAGCTGGGCACCTCCCTGCTTTGTCAATTGTCTCAGTGGGAAGGCATTGCTAGGAGTCATTCAGAAACATGGCACATAAAACCCAGTGTGGGCTTTATGAATATTCGCACGCAAGCTATAAAAAACTGCCACTCCAGCGCTGAGGCTTCTTAAGGAATAGATTTGGACTCGTCCTGCCGGTCTCTCGCAGTGACTCAGGCTGATGGAAATGATACAACCCCCCCGAGGGCTTCATTTCGTTCGTTGCCGATAGCATTCCCCACTTTCCTCTAGGTCCCAATGCGGTGGGTCCATCCTCTTGGTCTCATTTGGCCGATGGCTTTCCCCGTCTTCCGAGCCAGCCCTCGGGTGAGCATTCTTTCCTGAAACACATCACCAAATCAGATTACTGGAGTGAGCTTCCCCCGGGAGGAATTTATTGAGGTACAAGGGAAAAGACGCGTGTGTTTTGTGTTACACACCGTTGACTATAGCCGTCCACAGTTCTGTAAGGCTGAAGGATGTTTTCTATTAAGTTGCTCCTGGAAGCCAAGAGGTCTTTCCATTGCTGTGTGGAACAGCCCAAGTCCCCTCTGTCCCTCAGTTTCAAGTACATGAGGGAACTCTTGGGTCCCCCTGTGGCCTACTTTCCCTTTTAGTGCCCGTCTGTTTCTCTCTTTGAAAGGCTCTTCTTTATGACAAACACAGACACACACGGACTCCACGAGGGCACATTCCCACAGAATAGACACTCCACCAGTACTCCAGTTGAGAGTTACATAGTAGTAAATAGCTCATGGTAGCTGCTATTGTCTTATAATTATGAGCAGAAAAGAAATACAACGTGCTAAGGTGTGCTACTGCCATGGAATCCATCTATCTCCTATGTGTGAGTTTGTGTGCTTTTAGGGGTTTAACGGGGCACAGATGAAGCTAGCCATTGGCACAAGAAACAATGCATCATTTCTCAAGCTGACCAAGCTCAAAGTGTCATCCGGTTATACTCGTGACACCAATAACATCAACCGAACAGTGTCGGTCTTCACACCGCATTCGCCACGATGCCCTTCTCAGGGCCGCACATAAATTGGTGACGTCAACTCCATAATCTAGGAGTTTTTATTCCTATTTTTTATGGGAGAACACTAAGGCTCAGAGAGTGACTAATTCACCCGAGACTGTGGCTGGAGAATAGGGCCTGCAGAAAGAGGCATCAAGATTAGCCTGATAGGTGCCAGCTGGCAGAGACATTAGAGACCTCTCTCTGTCAGGGCTACATGAGAGCATGCTCAATAAAGCTCCAAGAGACAGGTGATCTATGAATGACCCGTGCAGGCTGGAAGCATCCTCTAATGGTTGTTCCCAGCTCCCTGGCTCGCCTCCACTCTTGGGAGTACAGTCTTCTCTAATAAACTGTATCTGTTTCTATCACTATCTATGTGTCCTGGTCCGGTCCTCCCTTGTGAGAGACATCAGAACCTGGAAATCTCAGCAGTATTGAGCCATAATCTGGAGTAGGTATTTGCAAACATAAGATTAGGGTCACATCCAGAGTATGTAAAATTCTTTTTGTGTTTCAAAAGCAAGAAAATAAATGACACAGTTAAAAAAAAAAAAGAGTGAATACACAGAAAAAAAAAACAATACAAAGAAGAACAAGTGGAACAATTGAAGTGACACTTTACCCAGGAAGATTTAAGGGTAGCACACAGGCACTGAATGATATTCTCAGAACCTCCAGCCACTTCAGAAAATGAATTTAAGATCGCCCGGACACATTGATCCATTGCTGGAATCTCAGGAAAACTGACTGTGAGCCCTGGTGACTGCTGTAAAAACACTGCTCTGGGTTCCATAATTTGGCGCATGGGATCTTTTTTTCACTACCAGGAGCTAAGAGGCAGCTAGGATCTGCAAAGAGCTCCCAAGCAAGACGCAAGCTTGTGCCAGGCTGATAGTGGCAGTTCCTAAAATCAGCCCTCCCGATGCATAAACTTTATTAAAACCCAACTCTTGACCCAGGCGTAGATATACCCAAAAGGACACCCTCATCAAAAGAGCATGGTCCTAGACCAGGGTTACTACGCTGGGGGTCCTGGGACCAGTCATCCACAAACTAAGACTCAGAAAGATAAGTGCTTGGTGCTTGGAGATTACAGAGTAGATAGGGGACTTCTCATACCCCCAAGGGGACCCAGCTCGGCTCCCTAGCACCCAGGAAAAGTCACATGCAAATGTAACCCCAGTGCTAGGGATGGGGGCAGAGACTGAGATCCCTGAAATGCACTGGCTAGACAGCTTGCTGAATGAATGAATTTCAGTGCCAGAAAGACACCCTAACACACACACACACACACACACACACACACACACACACACACACACACAC
>NC_022023.1:26518717-26526506 GCF_000317375.1 Microtus ochrogaster | reverse complement strand
ACACACACACACACACACACACACACACACACACACACACACACACGGCACGTGCATACACATGGTGACGAATGACTGAATTAATGAAGAGACATTTGATATTGACTGACTTCCGGCCTACCCACACATGGACATGCAGTGCACACCTGGATGCAGACATGTACATACATGAACAACAAACACACACCAAAAAGAAAAAAAAAGTGAAAATGAGCCCCACTCTGATAAAAGTCTTTCAGAACTAACAGCCTGTGAGAATTCTTCTTGGAGACTCTACAGGAGGCATGGGCTCTGGCTGGTCATGCCTGGATGGTCTAAGCTACAGAGGGCTCTGTCCTGGCGTGGATAAAGCCAGGCGGATAGCCTGGGCCTCTGACCACCAGGGCAGTGGTACATCTTTGGATCAGCATGTCTGCCTCCTCCCCCAGGTTGCCACTGTGTGGGGCTGATCTCTTTATGCATTTTCTGCATGTGGCCCTGACCTACCTACCATGCAGGGAACCAGGCTCCGCCACAGTGTGAGGGGAGGAGGGACTTGTCAGCTTAGCTTGCTTGTAGGTTCTTAGGAAGTATGGACTGTTTGTCAGACACTGAAGGCAGGACAATTAAGAGGGTTGAGGACCACTGCGAAGGGCTTGCTTTCATTTATTTTGCTCACGGAGAGAGCCCAGGGCAGATAGGATTACCAAGATCACAAGGGAGCTATGATGTCATTAGGTGATCAGAGAGCCCGACTGGTGGGGGCAGCTTGCCGGCTCTCACCACCACCACCACAGCCTCCAGCTCCACTGGGAAGGAAACCAGTGGTTCAGCAGATGCAAGAGCGTTCTGCATCCGACGTCTCCAGACAACATTGTGCTATGTGGCTATGGCTCACAGGAGCCGTGACTGTAAAGGGGCACCTGCTCCCTTGTGAACGTTGTTAAACATCTAAACGAGCGGCCTGAGAGATGGTTCAGTGAGTAAAGACACCTGTGCTACACCTGAACCCCCCCCCCGAGTTCCATCCCTGGGAGCTACTCACACAGTGGGGAGCACCAACCCCTGAAAGATGTCCCCTGACCTTCATGTGTGCACTGTGCAAGCATGCAAAGAAATCGATGTAACTTAAAATTTTAAGTGGAAAAAAAATTGAAATTTTAGTTTTAAACATACTACAGTGTTATAGCTCTCTTATCCCTCTGTCTTCTGCATCGCTTCGTTTCTCCCTGTCTCACTTAAGGCAAATCAGCCATGAAATTATTTTAGTCTGTGTGTGTACACGTGTTCCCATGTACCATGAAACACATGTGGAAATCTGAGGATAACTTCTGAGAATTGGTTCTCCTTCCATCGTGCAGGCCCCTGGGATTGACACAGGGTTTTGGGTTTAGCCACAGGGTCTCTACCTGCTGAGCCATCTCTTCAGCACCCCTACCCCCACTTTAAAGCATCTGAAAACAGGAAAGGAATAGGGCATTTCCTTACTTCCTGGCAACATTTTCTGCCTGTATTTGAGAGACATTGTCCAATTGACAGCATATGGTTCTTACATCTCAAAGGACAAGTTCCATTGATTTTCTTTCTTTGACTAAAAATTTGAGGCTGAGTGTCCTGTCTGTGCACTCTTTATTCGGTCCCTAAGAATCATTTCACCTTGCCATCCGCTCAGTTTTCCTAAGCGAATCCAGAAGCATCCTTTAACTTAACAAATGGCAGGTACTTCCAGGGCAGGTGCTGGTTACACTGTGGTTCTTTTTAGTAGCGTTAACGGCAGAGTGCGAACAGCTGGTTTAGTGAAAGAAAGCATAGACATTCACATGCATACGAATCCCACGTAAACACTGGTGACACCAGGAACACGCGACACACTATTTACAATAAGTAACAGGCCACACACAGTGCTCTTTCCTGTAACCTCAGTCCAGCTCTGGTACTCCCAGGAGACTTTCATCTTTTTTTTTTTTTTCCAAACTCTTGTATTCACAACAAGGGAATGTAGGTAGCTCTTACAGAATCCCTGAATCAAATATAAGTTGCTAAACAATGGAACATCACCATGTTATCTCATGGTAACCACAACCTCATGGCTTCAGGCACAATTTAGAGTTAATTGGCATTAAAGCACATTAATTTAAGCCCTCGTTTATAGCTTTGCCAATTGCCAAGTGGAAATACTCTCAGTGTTACCAATAACAAGCAACCATGACGTTCAGAATGTGAACTTGGAAAGAGGGCTGTGTTAGACTCCCACTATACAAATGTAGTGAGCAACTCCTTATGCTGAATGGGTGATTTCCCAGACCCCCAGAGGACGGATGAGCCTGCAGGTAGCATCTGATGCTTGTATGCTACTTTTCCCCATGTATACACTCCCATGTTTAATTTATAAGTTAGGCATAATAAAAGATTAATAACTGCAATTAATAATAAAATAGAACAATGACAACAATCTATTCTAAGTTATTTAAAACGTATGTCTTTTTCATTTCTGGAATTTTCTGTTTAATATTTTGAGGCTGCAGTTATCTGGGACAACTGAAACCCTGGAAAGTGAATTTTTAGCTGAAGGGCTACTTGAGGCAGGCTGGACTGGGCAATAGCCCCTAGCCGTAAAGAATTCTGACCATTCTGCTTCACCTACAGAGACCATAGGCGCTGGGAACTGAGAAGAACCCACCCTGCTCCCAATGAAACCACACAAAATAGCTGTAACTTCCTGATAGCTGCCCACATTTGTGCATATGTGTATGGATCCGACATCCTGTCCCTCCAAATGCACTCAGCCCTCATCAGGGGAAGCATAGGGCCCTTTGTTGTTCTAATAAAGCAGCCCCAGCCCATTGAGATCAAGTCAGCCTCATTTTTCTTACATCTGGTGCTGAGACCCGGGACAATTTCAGGGTCTTTCCGGGAAGGCAGAAAGCCCTCCCTCCCCATTCCTCTGGGAACACACACCCTCTAAGATCACTAGAGAAGCTCAATAGTCACCAGCATCACCTGAGACCTCTGATCTTTTGTGGCCTCACGCTTGTGAGTAGTGCAAGTCCTGTAGACTGATCCTGTTCTTGGGACTTTATTGGTGCTCTGTGCAAACCCGGCTTGATGCCAGTCCTCTCTGCTCTCCTCTGGGTCCTCTCTTTCCATCTTCCTCTGACCCTTCTTCCTCTAAACTCTTCTGCCCAGACTCTCTGGTCTCCAGGCTAAGAGTCCTTTTGTTGTTTGGTCGTTGCCATTCACATACCCAAATTCTGCAGGACAAAGCGACCGTCCATTTGGGTCTGACTCGGAGGCAGGCTCACTAGAGCCCAGAAACTCTGGGAGCTTCTCACTCCAACAGTCTTGGAGGTTCCTCCAATATCATGTTTCAACTGACTTTGTGACTCTCTGAGTCTTGTGAGTGTGAAGTCTCACCCTCCTAACACATGGGCTCATTTCCACCTTTTTCCCCAAACCTGGGGGATGCCTTGGGCATTGGGATAAGATACTCCACCAGCCCTGATTGCCATTTCAAATTTAAACCAAATTTAAAAATGGGTTCTAAATGATCTGTCCTAAAGGCCTCTCTCTCCCTTAGCTTGTCTCTGAGATAATCTTTAAAAGATCCTTAGTGATTTCCAGCCCACCAGACTCGTTCAATTATCCACTCAAACTGGTCACAGTCCTCCCGTAAAGGCCATTGCTTATCCCAGTTAGAAAATTTCAATTTTGACGCTTTTGTAGACCCTAACTTTCTCAAACAAACTGAGCACACACACCCTGCCCCCGCAGCTCCCCTAACCCCTGTCGTTTTAACCCTTCTCATCCCAGCTACTCAGTTCCTGCTTATAAGGAAGCCCAGAGCCTGAACTTAATGCAGCTTGAAATGAGAAAACAGAGAATAAAATCTATGCTTAGTCCTAATGTGCTCTATTTCTACTAGGGCCCCAAGCGTGCTTTTTCTAACTGAGATAAGGTGACTTTTTGTTTTGGGGACTTCTTTACCTTATACCTTTAGACTGGCTTTGTTTCTGCCTCACCAACCTTAGGTACTCTCTGGTTTTATTTCTACTTTTCAATTACTAGTTAGGTCTTTCAGGTTGTCTGTCCCCCATCTGCAGTCACACACAAACTGGCTAGGAATATGTACATCACCAGGTTCAGCCTTACACGGATTCAAATATCTTTGGGGCAAGGATAATATGTAACAATTGTCACAGACTGTTTTACTTTACTAAGAAGGTGGCTTTGGAGATGGGGTTTGGCCTGCTCGCTTCAGACTCAAGCATATCTGTCTCAAAGTTTCTTCCAAAGCATCTGTCCTGGGTCACGCTGGTCCCCTGACTTTGTGACAGAGAGAAAAAAAAAACAATGAAACAGCCTAGGGAAAAAGGCATTTTGCATTTAAAACCAGCTAAGAGACAAGCTGTTTTCAATAGGCGCTACTATCTATCTCATGGTGGAGGGTCTATAATAAAAGCTAACAGGGTGTTCATACGTGGGAAGGATAAAGCGACCCTGTCCAGAATCGTTCGCTAATAACTACAGCACTACAGTTTTAACAGGGCTCCGTCAGCTAAATTCAGTTAGATGACGTAAACATGAATTTAATGACGATCATGATAGTCCACATGTTACATACATAGGCTATAAAGACGCTCTCTATAGGGTTCACTGGGAAGCTTACAAAGCCTAATTGTTTTACAGTATGTTTGTCACATCCCTGTCTGTGTCATTTGGACTCCACCATCTCTCAATATGGTGATGTTGCATCATACCCTTAAAACTAAACAGTGGCCTGCTTTGGAACTCCAACTGTGCCTGCTGAAAACAGTTACAGCTGGATTTGTTGAATGTTAATATTCCTTCAAATAAGGACGAGATTGACGAGGTCATTGGCCCATCACCTGAGCACTCATTCACTTCTCCCAAATGGTCTTATATAATTAGACCTTTGTTACATTAGACCTCAAGGTTTTCTGTGTGTGCAGGCTAAAAATTGAAAATGGGGAGGAGATCCGTCTATCCAGCAATAAAGAGCTGTTATATATTCTGAAGAAAGGCTCTGCATATTACCTAACACCTCCCCCTAAAAAAGTCTTAGAACAGCCGGGCGGTGGTGGTGCACACCTTTAATCCCAGCACTCGGAAGGCAGAGGCAGGCGGATCTTTGTGAGTTCGAGGGCGGCCTGGTCTACAAGAGCTAGTTCCAATACAGGCTCCAAAGCTACAGAGAAACCCTGTCTCGGAAAAAAAAAAAAAAGCCTTAGAATGAATGATGAGTTTGTCACTGCTATGCTTCATGGTATTTTAATTTTTTTAGTCAAGAGAGATTTACGTATACAAGTCAAAATGGTTATATGTAATTGTAGATTTATTTCTCTAAATAATTCCCCCTTCTTGGTTCTCATTTACAAAACATGATCCTCCAATACCATTTCAGGAGATGGAACTTACAAAGGTTGTAGAATTGGCCTTAAGATATGTGTCTAATGACTTATGTCTTTGCCAACTTGTTAACTTAGCTATTTAAAAAAAAACCTGAATCTTATTAAAAATTATGTCTTATAAAAACATCTACACACACACACACACACACACACACACACACAGGTTCCTAGTCTCTCTATGGACTGCATCTACAGTTTTTGATACTAAAAGATTATCAATGAAAAATGGTAATTTTTAAGGCTCAAACTTAACTAAGATAAAATTATAAAATCCTGATCTTATAAAAGTTACCTTATTGTAAGCTGTTAAAGATCATTCAGACATGCAAGTTATAAATGATCAAATTTTTTAGTGTGCTCAAAATTGTGTTTGTAGCCATGTAAGTACAAGTTTGATTCTTTTACAGGGACAAATTTGAAGGAAGAAACCAATTTACATTTCCCATTATACAGGCTTCTGTATACGTTGTCCAAGTGAATCCTAAAGCAAGGAACTCAAAACAAATTTAAAGTAAATGTAGAGTATGTTTAATGCAAAAATAATATTAAAAAGTCAGGTATATTTAAAAACTGGTTATGAGAAGTTAAAATGGGCTAACTTTACAGTACACTTCCATGGCAGGATGTCTCCAGGTTCATGTAGTACCCTATCCCTTGGGTTGGACACAGCCCCAGGAGAATGAATTGCATCCTACTTGCCAGAGTCTGTGGCTTCTGTCTCTTGCTTGACCAGCTCTGGCCGCGTAGTTCAAACAAGCAAACAAACAAACAATAAACAAACAAACAAACAAACCCCTTTCCCTATCTATAGGGAAGATGAGTTAGTCTTAAGTCTCACACAGCAGAGGGATGCATTCTCTTGCCCAGTGGGGAGGATTTTAGAGTCTGCACTTACATCCTGAATGTCCCAAACAACAGAGAGGCGAATATGAGGATTCTGTGAACAGGGGACGCTTGGACAGCACAGCGTGGCCCACCTGGTGTGGGACCCGCATGGTAGATGAGTTGGCCACGCACTTTACCCTGGCTATCAACTCTTCTCTTAGTGGAAGCTAATTCCAGGGTCCGCACCCTAACCATGAACGTTCCCTGATTACAGGAGGTTGCCAGATACCTCGTCAAACTCACATTTGGGGTATTTATTCAAAGGAGCCAAGCGGTATCTTTGAAACTTTCCTATATAAATATAATATATATAGCAATATAAATATTATATATATATAGCAATATAAAACTGACTCAGTGGGGTTCCAGTTCTCTTTCGAACTGATGTTTAGATGCTGCATCTATCCGACTTCTTTTACTAAGTTTCCAGGTGCTTGGTCCTTAGGTGGGAGTCTGATGTAACAAACTGTTAATTACAGTTTCTTTATCTTTCTACAGAGCTCTGGGACATGGGCCAGCCAGTTGTACAACTGTATCTAACCTTACTAAACAAAGCTTATGTTAACTTTGTCTCTTAAAGTCCCCCATAAAGTGTCCCCCACAAAGTCGTACAGTTATTGCCCCCTGACTGACGCTCTGGGTCTTTTGTCGTCTGTTGAGTTTTACAGTGACCCTCAGATGGACCCTCCTCTGAGGTGCTCTAACTGTTGCCCTGTCTACAGTGTCCCCTCGGTCAGCTCGAAAGGAAATCTGTGTGCTCCATAGCCCTAAAAGCAGTTCTGGTGACCTGTGAAGCGGTGTGACACCAACCAAGTGCCTCTTACTGTGACCCTACTGAGCTCCCCTGCCCCCTGCCACTATCCCTCAGGACAAATCTCCACAGAGAATTCTCCTGACTGCGACCCAGCTGGCCTCACTCCTTCTCATCACAGTAACCACACATTCCCTTCCCCTGCTTGCCTTAAACCCTGTTTGAGGGACACCCACCTCTCTCTCGGCATGACCTCTCATTTTGGTAGGACACATTTTCTAGTAGCTCTCTGAGAAAGGGCAGGGGGATTTTCTGTGGGGTGCAGTTTCAGACACACATCTAATGAGAACCACTTATCTAGGCTTTCACCGCTTTGTTGAGGTGCTCGCTCGTCCCTATTGTAGTCAGAAGTCAGCGCTCACCCTTTCTCCTGCCTAACAAGCAGAGCGATCCCTTCTGTGCTGTGTTTTTCTTACCGCCCCGATTATAGTAATGAACATTCTTTGGCTGCGAAAAAGACTTTCATGTGGCACATTATGCTTTTCAAGCCTTTGGCTTTGATATTTTTACCTTGCAAATTCCATCAGACAACAGCCGTCATTCAAGGCTTTGTCCCCGTTCATGTTTTTTCCTGCCCCTGTCTCAAATTCTGCACCCAGCACCCGGCTCCCCACAACTGAGCATCAGAACGATAACATCTTTAAAGACAATACTCAAGTCTGACTTTGTTCCTGGGGGGGGGGGG
>NC_022023.1:26514681-26518617 GCF_000317375.1 Microtus ochrogaster | reverse complement strand
TTCAGTGAGACAGAGGATTTTATTTGCTGATTTGTATCCTAATTCTCTTAGCATTTACAATTTGTAAAACCTGTTTTGGCTAATTCCATATCCTAATAGCTTCACTCGGGTAATGAAGAGCACAGACCTAGGAAGAACTTGTAAATAGGAAGAATTGTAAATATCAATTGTAAATTACAAATGGGACTCAACAACAGCCTGAGGGGTTCCGACCGAAAACTTCTATAAATCCTGCCTCATGAACAATCTTTGTGTAACTTTTTGCAAGGAAATCTGTGGAGATAATAGAGGAGTGGAGAGAGGGTAGGAAGAGCCAGAAAGACAGAGAACATGAGCAGGAAGCAATCAGTAAAGAGCTGCTTGGAATGGTTGTCTAAATGTAAGCATTCACCCAAGCTAACACTCTCCAGCCAAAGGACTTCTGATGCATTTTGAAGAAAATGATTATCTTATTTGTTTGTTTTGAGTCAAGGTCTTTCTGGGTAGCTCAAGTTTGCATAAACTGGCCTTGAACACACTGAAACTCTTCTGCCTCAGCCTTCCAAACACTATGATTGTAAGTATGGATCTATGCTCAGCTCAAAAAAAAAAACCTTTTAAAAAGTAAAGAAGAAAAGAGGGGCTGAAGAAAGGGAGGGCTCAGTTGTTAAACACTTGCCTCCCAAATGCCAGGGCCTGAATTTGACACACTGCATGCGTGTAAAAATGGTGGGCATGGTAGTGCACACTTGTAAGTCAGTGCTGGGGAGATAGAGGCAGGATCTTGGGGCCCACTGCTCAGCCTGTTTAACCTAATCAGTTAGCTTCAAGCTAGTAGATAGACTCTGTCTCCAAAGAAACGGCCAGTGTTTGTGCAGATGACACCCAAGGTTGTCTGAACACTGCATGCACATGCGAGTGAACACACATCTGCGTACACGCACACAAATAAAGAATAATAATAATAATAATAAACAGAATAGAAGAGAAGAAATTCCCTACATTTCAGAAAGTTCTTCCTAGGTCTGTGCTCTTCATTACCCGAGTGAAGCTATTAGGATATGGAATTAGCCAAAACAGGTTTTACAACACCAATGTTGTTAGTGGTCTGTAGGGGATATCTTAGGGTTAAATTGCCCAAGAACTTTGTACCATTTTCTGTGATTTCCAGGGAGGGGACAAAGCCAGGTGGACAATAAATGAGAAATTTATTGCTATATCCTCCAAGGCTGGTGTTCTACTGGGGACAGCTAAAGAAACCTGAACATGGGTACTACCTGACCTGTTTTTTATCCAACCAGTTCTGTTGAAACACCCTCATCATGTCCCATGTGCCCCAGGGCAGCTCACTGCCTAAGCCCCCCGAATACCCCCATTTTCACCAATGCTCGGGCTTCCCTTTCCATGGTTTGTGTTTCTCACTTTTCTTCTTGACCTCTGGACCTCTGCTGGCTCTGGATTCATCATCCCCAAAGTATATTCTGTTCTGACCACGCTGGGCCTCTGACCAGGTCCTGGGAATGGCACTGTGTTAGAACAGTATTGGGCTGGTGCCAGATGAGTATTGGTGAAGGTGATTGCATTGCCTAAGAAGACAGAGGTCCATACAGCTCCATTGTGTGTTGAATATACAATGTGGCGGATTTCCTCATTCTGTGTGTCAACAATGTTTCTGAGCCAGGACAGAGACAATTTTTAAGTAAGTATCCACACACAGGTGTTCGGCATCTTCTATCCGGTGGCAGTCCCATGACTCTCCCAAGGCCTCTTACAGAAAGACTCCACCGTAGAGCCAGCTCTGTCTGCACACCATGTTGTCTGAGCACTCTGCTTTTCTCCTCTCCTTCGGCGTCATCACTAACCATTGGCTGCAATGCAGTCTAGGGTCTTCCGACCCATGTCCACACACAAGCATGCAAACAGTCCACTAGCTTATACATCCTCTGCTTGTCCAGGAGGTTTCTGGTAAATCAATCAACTCTGCAGCTTCATGGCCAATACATAAGGGAGGGTGCCTCCATGACCAGGGTCACAAACCATCAGGATTCTTGACTCCCCTCTATGGACCCAAGGAGACAATCCCGAAAGGCCACAGTCAGAAATCAGCACATTTCTCAGGGTCTGGCTGCCCAGGTCCCATGGCCATTTGATTATATACTTTATCTCATTACGAAGCTAAATTAGCCATGCTACCAGCCAGCACAAGAATCCGATTTTCTGTTGATGGAAAGTCTGCAGTTTTACATTAATTATAAGGGGGATTCTACGTTGTTTATCATGGGCTTTGCCCAAAAATAAAAGTTTGGGAACAACTTATGCCTCCAAAAATGAGGGACGAGGGGGGGTTGCTCTCAACAATGGGGGCTTTGACTTGATTGGTTCTCAGTTTTGTTCGTTTCTTCTGAATTCAGTCTTTACCTAAAAAGAAGTAAATTGACAAAGTTAACCGATAGAATTAGGAAGAAATTTGAAATTTCCCACTAAAATTAGGGGGGTATCTTTGAATGAATCAATCAATTTTTATTATGCAGGCTTACATAAGACTACCTTCAGGCAAGTACATAGATGTACGTTTAGCATATTCCAGCCATTCTCTGCTACCCTCCTCCTCTTTCCCCCTTTCCTTTCCCACAATCCTCATCGTTCCTCGATTGATTTTGTTTCTACTTTCATGTCATTGTTACTTTTATGATAACATTTATAGTGTATGGGACTCACACATGAGAACAAGCATGTAACATTTGTCTTTCTGAAGGGTAGTTCTTCCTAAGGCTCCTTATTCCTTGAAAATAAAAGGAAAATTCCAGAATTCAGAAGCTGAAGAGATGATCAGAGCCGATTATGTATCCTGATGGTGATTTAAAAAAATGACTATAGTTTAAGTTTCTTCTCCATCAAAGGAAATGTATTCTACTGCTACCTCCTTGTAACGGCCTATAAAAAAATAATTAAGTTTGTTCTTTGACAAGCCATGCATGTATATAATGTATTCTGATTATTTTCTCTTCCTCCCCCCTCTTATCGCCTTCTCATCTGTATTAACCTTCCCTCTACCCTCCATCCTTCCACTCATGACTTTATGTTTTGTTTCCTGACCCACTAAGTTTAACTAGGACCACCTGTGTGTCCATTGGAATGGAACTATCCTTTGGAGCCTGGTAGAGTCACTAGTGAAAACAGCTGAAGGCAATGACTGCCTCTCCCTGAATCTACCAGTAGCAAATAGTTTAAGGGGAAAGGTTAGGGCCCTTGGAGTCCTTCCTCCATTGCACTAGACTATGGATGGATGGGCCTGTTCTTACATATACCCTGTGCAGGCATCTGCAAGCTACTATGAGCTCATGACTGCAATGGTTGTGCTTTGCCCAGAAGATGGCATTTTCAGCTCTTCTCCTCTCTTCCGGCTCTTGTATTCTACCTTCCCTTTCTTCTACGATATTCCCTGAGCTTAGAGGAGCCGGTATAAATGTCCCGTTAAGTGGCAGGCACTTATCTACCCTGTAGTCTCAGTACCTTATGTAGTCATGGATCTCTATATTCACTCCATTCCCTGGAAAGAGAGACTTCTCTAAGACTAGAGTAGCACATGCATGCCTATGTGTTTGAACATGAACATTTACAAAAATGCTTGACACTATGTTATTTTATCTAAGCAATAGTATTTAGTTCCCCACTAGGGACCATGGTTTCCCCGATTATGGGTTTTGGGCCAGGTTTACAGTATCAAGTATGAATTCTTTCTGATGGAGGGGGGTCTCAAACCTAATTAGAGAGTAGTTGACTACCCCATAGTAACTGTGCCACTGTTGCCACACATCACTGAACAGTAGAGGAATTAACTTCTACAGCTTCCAACTAAAAGAAAAATTGGATGATTCAAGATGACTTATAATCGAAGGTTGTTCTGTGATAAAATATAATCATTGGGATCTCAATCTGTTTTTTGTTTGTTTGTTT
>NC_022023.1:26499983-26514376 GCF_000317375.1 Microtus ochrogaster | reverse complement strand
ATCTGTTTTTTAATAAAGGTATTTCTAGATGGTGTTTTATATTTAAGGATAAGATTACTGATTGAGAAAAATAGCAGGTACCCGTGTTTCTAATTATTTGGAGGAGTTGCTATCAGCTGATTGGAAGATTGAAATAGCAGATATGGACTGTTATTTTTCTTCCTGCTGTTTGGCTTTCTCAGACTCTAGGTATTAGAGGTGGATGGAAAGAAAGTTTTATGACACAATCACTGGAGATCCAGGGAAGAATCCCTGACTGCTCTGGTAGAATTCTATACCCAGCAAAAAAATAACCTTCAGGAATAAAGAGAAAATAAGGGCATTCAGGTTGGGGAGAGAGCTCAGTGGATAAACTGCTTTTACACATATGTAAAAGTTTAGACCTCCCAAACTGATATTTCTTTTTCAAGTTATGTATGTAAGTCCAGCACTTCATATATATAGACTGGAGATCCCCAGGCAGGCTAGTTAGCTAGATTAGCTGAACTGGTGAGTTTCGGGTTCAATGAGAGTCCTTGCCTCAATAAATACAATGGAAAACAATGAGGAAGACATCCAGTGTCAACCTCTGGCCTCCATATGAATGTGCACACATGTGGGCATGCAACAGTACATGTGTGTACCCACAAACATGCATAGTCTGTCTGTCTGTCTGTCTGTCTGTCTCTCTCTCTCTCTCACACACACACACACACACACAGAGAGAGAGAGAGAGAGAGAGAGAGAGAGAGAGAGAGAGAGAGAGAGAGAGAGAGAGGTCATTATCAGATAGAAGAAAACCAGAAGAGTTTGTTAATAAGCTTACCCTAGGAGAATGAATAAAGGGAAAAATGGGAAAATTTCAAATACAAATGAAATAACACAAGGAAAGCGAGAAAATCAGACAAGATGAAGTAACAGCAAAATTGATGAAAGTAGAACACCCCTCCCTTCTCCGGAGCTTTTAGAACTAAATTTGATGTTGAAGCAGAAATCATAACAGCATTTCTCATGGTGCTAACGTACACAACGGCAATGTTTTAGGCAACTGTATTTGTGGAGAGTCTAAAGACATTAAAACAGAGATATAGTAGTTCGATGTTTCACCTGAAGTGCTAGCACCTGTAACCTGTGACAATCATATGTGTACATTTTAATATATGAAGTAACCACTAAGAAAAACATACAAAGAGAATCACTTACAATAATTCAGATATATAAAAACGGAATTCCCCTGTCTTAACATGAAGTTGACATGACCAAATACCCATGAAAAGAAGCATGGGGAGTAAGAATATTTTTTTGGCTCTAGGTTTCAGAGATTTCCGACCACAGTCCTCACCTGTGCTGATTCTGGGCCCATGGTGAGACAGAACATTAGGACAATGAGGATGTGGCAAGAGACAACTGACCTCGTGACTGTTAGGAAGCAGGAAAGAGAGCACAGAAAGGGGTCAGCACAAGAGAAAGCCCCTAAAGACATACTTCCAGCTAGTCTCTGCTTCCTACTTTTGATTGTTCTCAATAATGCTATTGTATTATGATTCTATTAAGGCATTAATAAATTGATTGTATCAAAGCCCTAAGGTCCCAACCATTTCTCAGAAGCCTGTCAGTTGGTAGCCAAGTCCCCAATAGAGGAGCCTATGGGGGACATTTCCTATGCAACCTAAAATCTCTCTAAGGTGTGTTTAACCTGAAAGAAAACAGAATGAGGACACTGAAGAAGAGGCTGGAGAGATGGCTCGGCAGTTAGTGTTAAATGTTCCAGAGAACCCAGGCTCTGTTCCCAGCACCCATTTTGGGTAGCTCCCAGCTGCCTGTAATTCCAGTTCCTGTAGTTCTGATACTGTCTTCTGACCTCCCAGGTACCTTCCTGCATGTGGTACACATACAGACATTTAGGCACATACACATAAAATAAATACATCTCCAAAAATACTTTTTAAAAAAGGAACATAGGGAAGGAAGAAGAAAGAAAACCAACTGAGAGGCTTACATCATTGCGTGCAATAATAACATTAAATGTAAGTGATCTAAATTTGATGTGGGAGGGGATGTCTGCTGTGAATATGTTTTATTGCCATTGGTTAATAAAGGGGCTGCTTTTGGTCAATGGCTTAACAGAGTAAAGCCAGGCTGAAAGAGATATAGAGAGTAGGCAGAGTCAGGGAGAAGCATGTAGCCACCCACAGGAGACAGACACCTCTTCTGGAACCCACTGGAACCTTGCTGGTAAGCCACAGCTACATGGCGATACACAGATTTAATAGAAATGGGCTAATTTAAGATATAAGAGTTAGCCAGAAATAGGCTTAAGCTATTGGCCAAACATCATTGCAATTAATACAAATTGAAATGTGATTATTTTGAGTAAAGGTGGTCGGGAAATGAACTAGTGGCCTCCAACTACATAAATTCACTAAACATCAACAGAGCCAACTATATACTGTTTATAAGCAACTTATTTCAAATGAAATGGTATAGGTAGTTTGAAAGTGAAAAGACAGGCAGGAAGATAGCCATGGTGGGGAAGTAGAGAGGAAGCTGAAGTTGAATGCTCAGTCGCAAAATCAGAGCTACCATTAAGTTCTGATTCAGAGTGAGAGGAGCAGTTCCAAGCTCCCTAAGGACTGGGTGTGCGACACCGTGTTCAGCAGTCAGCATTGCCCATACAACAGGCTCATGACATTGCCACATTTTGTAGATAAAGAACTGTCATTCCAATTGTTGACCCAAGACTTTTCATAGACCAGACAGCTCATAACTAGGAGATCAAAGGCAGCTGCCAAACACAGTCAGATATTTTCCTATTTTGGGGGAAGCAACTGTCCACAGCTCCCTTATAGGTTGAGACAGTGGGTTCCTGGACTGGCCCCTTCTTGGAAAAGGGAGCTTAAGCCCCAATCTTACCTCTTGCCATCCTTGTCTCTGTGTTCACATCCACAAGAAACCCCAAATATTGGATGGTTCTAAGAGTCTTTTGGTTCAAATGTTTTTCGTGGAAGCAGCACTCTGCTTTTTATCTTTGAAAACAAAGGACTTTTTGGAATATTTACAGACAAAATGGCATGATGCCTGAGTTTTCTTTGAAATAATACAATGTCTATGAGTGTGTGGGGATTTGGGGGATAGATGAAACAAGATTATCCATGGTTTAATACTTGTGGGAAGCTGTGAGTTAGTGCACGTGGGCCCATGCCTCCAGTCCCTCTCCATCTGAGTATATTTGAAAGTGTCTGTAATAAAATGTTTCTGAAAACATCGCCCCCAAACATAACCTAGAAAGGAAACAGAAGTCACATGAAAGACTTGGCTAACTTCCCACAAGGCTAGGCAGGGCTTGGGGAAGGATGCTGAGCTTGGACTGCCAAGGCGTGAATGAGTCTGAGGGTTGTTGGGCATGGACCAGCCGTTTTCTTGTTGCCTTCATGGCTTATCCTCTAAGGACTAGGTGCTGGAATTCCAAAGTCAGGCAGAGGGAATCCCTACGAGAGACCCCTCTCTAAGGAGGTGACCACCTCAGAAGAGGATAGCGGGGTCCAGGCAGACGCCTATCCCATGTGGGGCTGTCTGCGGCCACAGTTTATCTTCCACCGGCCCATCTTGCTTTGACTTCACTTGGCACCGATATTCAAATCTGTTCACATTCTACTTTCATTCCATCTTTTTTTCCCAAATATGTTCTGGGATGCTCTCTCCAAGACGCTTTCTCCAAAGCATCTGTCTTTCAAGTTCTTTAAAACAGTGATTTCTGAGATGTGGTCTTGCCAAAAGTGTTCTTCCTCACGATGTAGATAAAGGGTATCCGATTCCACCTCCGTTCCTTCCCACATGTTCCTCCATCGTATCCCCTGACCAGTTTGTTTTTCAACAATGTAAAAACACAAGCCCCTGTTTAATAATGAAATCTGGCTCTAATATTTCAATCTGGCATGCCCGGTCTGTGCCGAGGTTAATGGTGGCCAGGAAGCAGGAACCGCAGTATTGGCTCCTTAGCTCTGTGTAGTGGTTTGAAGAGATGTTTGTCTATGGACTTCTGACAGATGTTTCTGGGGAGCACTCTGGTCAGAGGACAGGTGAGCGTGGTGAGTTACGTGCTGTGTCCTGACTTGTACCTCAATTTCCAGCTCCCCATACAAGGAGGGTCCTCTCTTAGATCCCTAATGTCCACTGCTCTTTTCTCTCTCAAAGTTTCATACAGCTGGGGCTCTCCTCCGGATGGAGCAGCATTCACTTGAGGGCCCGTGGCTCAGTGGGTTACTTCATGTCCATTCCCATTTGTATACCAATACCTTGGTTATAAGGGTCAGTATTATAGGCATTTGGGCACCTTTGGAGCCAATAAAGGAAAGAGCTATTTCAGAGTGAGGACTGTCTCCAGGGCCTTTCCCATCAGCCCGTCAAACTGCTGCAAGGATCTGGATTCAAGTTACAAACCAGCCAGTGACCTGGGACACACTGTCTGGGGCTGGTAAGGGAAAGAAAAGACTAGGTGATGGCTGTGGAACACTGCTGGTCTTGCTTGTGGGTTCCACTGTGATGGGGCCTTCCACATCAGGGTTTTTCCAACATGGGCGCCTTGTGCCATTTCATGCCACAAGGGCTCTGTAGCAGGAAAGACAGACTCTTTCCAGGTACCTTTGGACCCTTCTGAGCACACACTGGGGATTTGGATCCAGTGCCCACACGCACACCGCTGTTTGGAAAGGTGAAAATCCTTATCCCTAGCACCCTGGAGCTGAATCTCCTTCAACACAGCCACACAGGCCCAGAGGATTCTCCCTCTCCCTCTTGGTTTTGGCTTCCTGACGTCAGTCAAGGTTTTCGCTGGCCTTGAGGTCTTGGCCTTGGGCCCAGAAAACATCATTGTGGACAGTCCAGACCCCAGGGTGATGGCCCAGATAATTTGACAATTGAGGCCCAAATGTCAGTTTCCAAAACCAGAGAGATTTCTGTGTAGCTTGACATATCATTAAAGCCAGACAGAGAAACCCGACATTGCCTCTTCGCGGCCTCTCTTTAAACGATGCAAAAAGCTCGTCCACATCTAATTGCACTCAAGAAACGTGACAACTGTAATTTTAGACATCAAATGTCCACGGGGGGAATAAAGGTTAAATCTTACGGACTCTATTCATCAATAAGTAATGTACAATTAAGCATTTTAAAGTGAAATCTTGTTTCCTGCATTAAATATTTTTTCCTAGCCCACTGGCAGAAGTTTCCATTGGCTGTCTTCATTTACATACAGTATTAGACTTTTCTCACCAGCCTTTGCAGGAGTTTTTACATATGCTTAGTCTTGGAACCATCACCACAGGCGTCTTTCCGGACAATTCTAACCTCCCCAGGGAGTCCTTCCTGCTGTTCTTTTGTCCCTAACCCTCCGCCTGCATTTAACCCCTGGTGGCCCTTTATCTGCCTTCACCTCGGCAGCTTTTATTTCTTCAGAGTGTCGTGCAGATGGAACTCCCCTGGATTTGTTACTTTTCTTGTAGGGATGATGAAGTTCTGACAGATGTGGACCCTGGGACAGGAGAGTTTATTTGGGCCTACAGTTTGCGGGTGAAGTCCACCATGGTAGGGCAGCCTTTGTGTCAGGAATTCTGCAAACACTGTCTGAACACAGAGTGAAGAATGTGTGTGTGTGTGTGTGTGTGTGTGTGTGTGTGTGTGTGTGTTCAGTTCCCTTGCCTAATGGGGTCCCAGCCCAAGGAATGGTTCCACCAGTATTAGGGTGAGTCTTCCCACATCAGCAAATCTTTCACAGACATGGCAAGTTAAGAGTCAACGGGGATTTGTTTCATTGCGCATTAAGCTGACAGTCAAGATGAGCCACCACACCTCCAGCAGGCCATGGTTTAGAATGACTCCTTAGGTCTTTCTAGTTCGTGCAGACACTGTGAAGTGTCTCAGTAATTTGCTCCTTTTGCTACTGAGCTGCAGTCCTTCACGCGAGGACACAACATGCGTGCCACTATCCTGTATGAGAGACACTGGGCTCCTTCCCACTTTCTCGACTGCTGTGTGTAACACTGCTTTTGGTGTGAGTGCCTAGAATGGTTGATTGCATTCACTATTATACTAGCTGATTTCCTGTGTGTTCTTGATCAGACAGAGGAAGTCCACCTCTGCCCTTGTTTCAACTAGACGCTTTTAAATGATCCATGAATGTTGAACTTTGGCCACTGCTTTTTTTCCCTTCTGTTTAAGGATATGAACATGTTACGTTTAAAAGTCTCTGTGTGAATTTTAGGTATCAACTAAGTATTTGGAGAAGAGATCAAATGGAAGCTAGTAATCTTTTGCTGAAGTGGGTTGGTGTACTACTCACTTTTCTACTGCTGCGATAAGAACAGCAGTAGAAACATGTCCAAGACAACTTATAAAAGAAAACATTTAATTGGGTTTATGATTTCAGAGGCTTAAAGTCCAGGCTGGTGGAATGAAGGCATGGTGGCAGGAATAGCTGTGAACTCACATCTCAAGCCATAAGCAGGAGTTAGAGAGCTCACTGGGAATGCTAAGAGTTTTCTGATTTTTCAAAGCCCAATGACACAAGATTCTGAAAAGGCCACACCTCCTAATCCTTCCAAATAGTTCCACCAATTGGAAACCAAATATTCAAATACACGAACCTATGGGGTAGGGGGGTGGAGTCATTCTCACTCAAACCAACACAATTACTTTTCTTGATTAAAAATTTGGCAACTGCCCACAGACTCCAGGTCTGTGGACTTACCCTGCTCTCATCTGTTGGCCAGAAGTATATATCTTTAGCTCTGTGTCTTGAGCCATATGGTAGAGTTGGACTCATGCGCCAATGTGTAGTAATACCTCATAGTAAATATCTTCACACATATTACACACTGAAAGACCCCCAAGGTGGGCTGCCTTTCAGTCTGGAGAGACACCCTTTCAAGGAACAACGAGTCCACTCATGCGGATGCAAACAGCAAGAGGTTTATTGGGTGGACACAGGTACCTGTGGGCGACAAATCCTTTCGGAGGACTTGCGCCCCTTCAGGTTGGGGCAGTGGGTTTTTATGGGGTAGGGCAGCAAAAGCGCGGGAACAGAAGCGAGAGGCGTAGTTACAGATTTTTATTGGTCAGTTTGACTGTGGCCGAGCTCAGAGCAGGGCAAAGCCCCTAGTTTCCGAGAATTCAGCCGTGGGCTGCCTTAGCTCTTATCTAGGGCAGCCAGGGTGTCTTTCTCGGTATCCACCGTCCCCCGACGCCCGGCCACATTCTTGGTATTCCCCCAGTCCTCCCCCTGGCCCAAGCCACAGGGGTCCCTATCTCGTTTTGGCAGCTTCTAAAACTGCCCTTTGTTAAACCCTGAATATTCAGTACAAGCCTTGCAAAATGGCATTTCAGGTGCTAAGTTGTTTAACAAGCTTGGCGGGGGGTCTTTCAATAGGAAAGAGGGCAGCAGAAGCAGATTACAGAAGCAAATGCGTGGTTAGTGGTCAGTTGGAATGGGACAAGGGGCATAGGTGGTTTTTCCTGTTAATTGATGTCCTGTCTTATCCTATTCTATGGATATAGATAGCCTGCTTTACAGCCAGGGACCCTGACCTCACTCTGTACTTACATTTGTTCGTCAAAAAGCCTTGTGAAATGACATTACCGCAGCTAAGCTGGGATCTTTCACACACATTGTATATTAATAGAATTGTGGTATTACGAATAATAAAATGAAATCTCTAGAAGATGATTCTTGACTTTCAGTGCTCTATTTTTTCTTTTAATGATTTATTATTATTATTATTATTATTATTATTATTATTATGTGCATTGGTGTCTTGCCTGCATGTGTGTCTGTGTGAGAGTATTGGCTCAACTGGAACTGAAGTTACAGACAGTTGCATGCTGTTATGTGGGTGCTGGGAACTGAACCCAGGTTCTCTGGTAGAGCAGCCAGTGCTCTTAACTGCTGAGCCATCTCTCCAGCCCTCTGGAACAGGATCTTAGGAATGACTTTCTGAGTTGACTGGAATTGGCTCTGCCATCTCATCAGTCCTCAAGATAGTAATGGTTATTTCTGGTAGCAAAAGAAGTAGTGATAGTCAGTGAGGTGACCTACATATTAGATAACAAAATGTCTCTCTTGAGTAGTCCTAAGCTCACAATTTTAAGAAGTAATGATCTGGCTTGGGGGTATAGCTCAGTTGGTAGAAGGTTTACCTAGCAGACACAAAGCCCTGGCTTCAATCCCCAGCACCATGTAAAATCAGACATTGTGGTACATGCCTATAACCTCAGCATTTTGGAGATAGAGAAAGCAGAATCTGCAGTCAAAGGCAATCTTTGGATACATAGTTAAGTTTGAGGTCAACCTTGGATACTTTTTGCTATGGAATAATCCTCTTATAAACTGTAAAGATTTTTCACTTGAATTGGTTTAATAAAATGCTGATTGGCCAGTAGCCAGGCAGGAAGTATAGGCGGGGCTACCAAACTAAGGATGATGGGAAGGAGAAGGGCAGAGTCAGAGAGTTGCCAGCAAATACAGAGAGAATCAAGATGATAATGCTGTATTGAGGAAAGGTACTAAGCATAGATAAGTATTATGGGTTAATTTAATTTAAGTTTAGGAGCTAGCTAATACCAAGCCTAATCTATTGACCATGCATTTACAATTAACATAAGCCTCTGAAGGTTTATTTAAGAGTGACTGTGGGACACAGAAACTTCTGCTCAGAGCTTTTTTTCCTCCCAGCATTGACAAGGATCTGAGTGACCTGCTTACAACACTCACCTACATTTTCCTTAAACTAACAGAAAGATAGGAGACTGACTGGCTCTTCCTGCTGTCACTTGACAAAGTAGGAAAAGAGAAGCTAAGGGATTTCAGTCACAGTCCAAATGCCTAGTTAATGACCTAAACACCTTTATGTCTTACCCTCTCTAGTTAAGCGGCAGAGCCTGCTGAAAACAAAACCTACAATCTCATCTTGCTGGGTGACCAGTTAGCACTGTAAATTAAACCCCCAGTCCTACAGAGAATGTTGACTTCTAGGGAAGGCTTGAGGTCCTGAAAGTTAAGATGGGATGTCTGAGAAGATCCTGATGAAGCAAGCCAGTAGCATTAAACCTCTAAATGCTGACGAAACTCTCTGTGAGCTGGAACAGGCTTTTTGCTTCCAGAGCAGAGGGTCTCTCCCCTCCAGTCTGGGGTTGAGGAAACCATGAGCAAGGACGCTCAAGGGTCCTGATTATTGTTTGGTGCTTTCTTTTATGGAGTTCAAGGAAAGGAAGAGGTTGTCTTTGAGATGGTCCTTATTTTACTCAAATCTACCCCCATCTCTAAAGCTATAAAGGAGTCCCACGTGGACTCCAAAGGAAAGGGGACAAAATGTGGTCAGAGGACAATACCACATGTAGCAGTATAGTATTTTCTCATCAGAATTTCCAGCCCGCAAAAAATGACACAGAGACTTAGTATTAATTATGAAAGCTTGGACCTAGCTTAGGCTTGTTCCTAACTAGTCCTTATAACTTAAATTGACCCGTTATTTCTAACGTCCATACCTCCACAAGTCTTGCCACCACATCCCCACACTGTCCATCCTGCTTCTTTCACATCTGGCTGGGAAACTGCCTTTCTTCTTCCCAGAGTTCTCCCTCCCCCCAGAAGTCCCACTTAACCTCTTCCTACCTAGCCCTCGACCACTTAACTCTTTATCAAACCAATCAGGAGGCCCCTTCGCAAAGTCACATCTTCGCAGTGCAAACAAATATTCTGCAACATCCATACTCTAAGAAAGCTACCTGCGCTTCCTTATTCATACAGATCCAGCTCAATGGCATGTGGAAGAATAGGCATCACAGGTGTGGGATGGCCACGGAAGGAACATAACGTTGCACCAAGGTTGATTTGTTGCTGGGGAACCAGTAAACAGTTCCCGCTCTTGGCATTTTGGCTCAGGGGATTTGAAAGGGCTCCAACATTGTCGAGCTGTTGGATTGAAATGGAAACCAATTTATGGCCTAGAGTGAGTGAGCCAGAGTGCCAGCCTGTCTTTCTGTGCTGGAGAGGAGGGTGAAGTGACAGCTATGTTAGGATGAACCTGCTATCTAAGGCCTGAACACACTCTTTTTTACCATGACCATGTGGAACCCAAGCTTCTCTGAAGTGTTCTGGGATTGGTTGTGTGCTTGACCTGAGAATCAAACCTGCGGTCCCTTGAACTGGAGTAGCTAAATGCAAAGAGAGTATTCAGATCCCAGCATAGCAGAGGTCAAGGAATCTCAGGCACCAAAGGCAGGGGAAACATGGTAACAGCATGTACACCCAATTGCGCATAGGATACTCCCTAACAGTTCACTTCAGGACAAGTTTTGCTTTAGTACAAAGCACTCAAAACCAGTTCAGACTTGATGGGTCCTCCCATCCTTGGACTAAAATGTACTGGAAATAACATCTGAATAGAAACTGTCCAAGTTTGGTAGTCATTAGGGGAGGAGAAACCTATTCCATTGTTTGGAGAGGAGTGTAATGTAGTCTGAGGTATGTGGGGGATCCAGGGTTACTAGGTGTCATTGTTTGGAGATAGCATTGTGCAGGCAAAGGAACTGGGCTGCCAAGTACATTGGAAGGATTTGTGAAATAATTCCCTACACTTGCCTGCCTTAGTAGGGGGTAATAAAGATTGGTGATTAGTGGAGGTTAAGCTCAGTTAAGTTTCATAGTAGACACAACAACTCCTTAACTCTTCCTGTGGTTAGTTCCCCAGTTCCCAAGCATCACTGGGGGAGACACACTTAGTGAGGGCCGGAACCTCTACATTGATTTCCTACTATGAGTAAGGAGTTGTATGGTGGTAAATGTCAAATGGAAATCAGAACTCTCTCGGAGACAAATAGGAAACAAAGACAAGTTTGCTTTCTTGGAGGGATTTCGATGATGTGCGCCACTGTCAAGGACGTGAGAGATGCCGAGAGTCTTTTTGTATATTGGTGTATTTGACTTGCTATTACTCATTGAGGATGTTAGCGTCTGTATTATTGTGGATATTGGCCCGCATTTTTTCTTTATTTCTATCTTTCTTTGTTGACTTTTAATACTGCCAGCTTTCTTAAACAGGTTGGGAGGCACCCTCCCCTTATCATTTTTTTCTGGAAACTTGTGAAGAATTGTTGTGATTTCCTTAAACTGTTTAGCCAAATTCAGCAGTGAAGCCTAGACCTAGGGTTTGCCTTTCAGAAGGTTTGTTTCAGGCTACAAATACATATATAATTGTAGATGTAGATATGTTACATGTGTAGATGTCATATATACACATTATGAATATATATGACATCTATATAATTGGTTTCTTCTTGGCTTAGTTTTAGAAGTCTGTAGCTTTTAAGGACTTGGCTCATTTCATTTTAATTGTTCAATTTATGTGCTCTGAGCTGCTTGCAGTATTCCTTATGATGCCTTTAAACACATCTCTTTCCCTTTCTGATAGTAATGTTTTTTTCTTTCTCCCTCTCCCCACCCTCCTTCAGCTTGGTTATATTTCATGCCTTTTGTTGATTTTTCTTGACAAAGCACATTTGATTTCATCATTCCTGCTTCATTTTTGTTCTCCTAACTTTGGGCTAGTTTTGCTTCCCCTCCTTAGTTATTTGTGGAAGGGGGCTACATTACAGACCTGAAACCTTTCATGTTCTAAGGGGTTAGTACATTAAATGTCCTTCTAAACACAGCATCGCTGCAGGCTCCCGACTCATTCTCGTATTTATATATATTTATATAATTTTCATTCACTTAAAACTGTTTTCTAGTTTCCACCAGAGACTTCCTTTGGCACCATCGGTAATTAAAAAGTTTATGTATTTGATGGCTGATTTATTTTCAGATATTCTAATTTTTATTTCTAGTTTAATCCCTTTATTGCCATACACCATAAAATTAACAAACTAGATTCTCAATATTTTTTTCCTATAGTGAAGAAGCCAAGTGCGGCCTCTTCCTTCCTTCCTTCCTTCCTTCCTTCCTTCCTTCCTTCCTTCCTTCCTTCCTTCCTTTGATTTAAAAAAACTATTTTTCTCATTTTACATACCATTCCTATGTCTACTCCCTCCCCTCCACCTGCTCCCTCCACCTTCCCCTGCCCCTCATCCATTCCTCTGAGAGGGTAAGGCTTCCCATGGGAAGTCACCAAAGTCTAGCACATTGCTTTGAGGCAGGACCAAGACCCTCTCCACTATACCTAGGCTGAGCAAGGTATCCCAACCAAAGAGAATGGGTTCCAGAAAGACAGTACAAGCAGTAGGGATCAATTCTGGTCTCACTGCCAGTGGGTCCACTGTCTGGTCCAGCCATACAGCTGTCACCCCCATTCAGAGGGCCTAGCTTGGTCCTGTGCTGGTTCCCTCCCTGTCAGGCTGGATGGAGTTGGTGAGCTTCCTCCCATTAGCTCAGGGAAGCTGTTTCAGTGGGGGTACTCATCATGGCCTTGACTTCTTTGCTCATATTCTCACTCTTTTCACTCGTTGACTAGACGTTGGCAGCTCAGTCCAGTTCACTGCATCTGCTTCCATCAGTTGCCGGATGAAGGTTCTATGATGACATTTAAGATGGTCACCGTAGATTTTCAATTTTTAATTGATTGAGTTTAAATAATTTCAAATTTATTGAAGCTCAAACCTTTTTTTTTTTTTGGAATGTGGCGTGACTTTGTGAGGGTTCTCTTGAACACATCTTGGTCACCAGAAGGGACTGACGGTTCTTCTTTCATCAGGAGGGGCCCTCAGTGTCAGTGAGTTCAGGCTGGTTGATGGCCTTCTCAAGTCCTTCCTATGCTTGATGGCTTTCTGTCTGTTTACTATTACCCAGAGAAAAGTATCAAAGCCTCCAACAGCAACTGTGGATTTGTTTATCTTTTCCAGTCTATCTGGTTTTGCTTAACTTGTTTTGTAGCCCTGTTGTTAGGAAAATATACATTTAAGATTATTATGCTGTCTTTAAACCTATAATTTTTTTTAGACTTTAAAAAGTAATTTACATATAGAATAAAATCACATTCAACTAAAAAGAATGCGTCAGAAGAAAAACGTTTATTTTTAATGTACAGTCTTGTTTCTTCACTTTTTTTTTTAGAGTAAAGTACCTCTAGAAATCAAATTACATTATAGGCTGTGTATATATACATTATATACTAAATTTTGATTAAATGTTTCTTCTTCGCCTTTTCTAAATATCTCCTTTGTTGTGAAAAGGTTCTCATTTTGGTTGATGCAATTCCTGAAATTCAAGGGTAGGTTTTTCCATTGCAGGCTCCAGAGACACAGCCAAAAGCCACCGTTTTTTCTCTTCCTTCTTAGCTGCTCCCTGGGGTGACTCTGCTTATGTCTGCCTCAAGAAAATCCAACTCACATGAAAACTATGTGGAACACCCCCACATTTCACACCAACTGCTGAAGCTCGGCTTTTACCTGCGGTCTTGATGAAGGTCGTTTTGAGAAGAACGGTAGACACGCATTTCCCAGAATCCCCCCGTATGAGGAAGTGGTACGTGTTGGGCACGCAGGGATGGGTGGGACAGCTGGGTGCGCTTTTGGCTTCAGTGCCAGGCTCTGGAAAGGGGCGGGATGTAAAAATTCGACAAGGACGAGAACTTTCCTAGGCATCGCTGGAAAATGGCTTCGAAACCACCTGCATTGCATCTGACTTTTCTTCCTGTGACACCAGAGGCTCAATTACTTCGGGAAAGCAACACCTTTGGTCAGCAAATTTGAATCCTAGTGGGCTGGCCCTGGAGTGTTTCTCTCCTGCTCTGGGGTACTGGTTTTTGCCTCGGAAGTTGTCATCCCTACACACTGGACATCTGTTGCAAAAACCACTCCAATTAAAGGGAAGCAAACTCCCCAGCGGCGGTTTACCAGGTCCCCCATGGACTGTGAAGTGAACATTTGATACTTGCCCGAGGGAAGGATAAACTCACATTAGCTCATAGGTGCGTGTTAACAGGTCCCTGTGTGTTTATTCACAGCATTCCTGGTAACTGACAGGAAGTAATGTCTCCCAGCCTGCTATCCCAGGTCCATTCAGAGCCTGGGGCTGGGAACAGACTAGACTTTCCATGTAGGTCTACCATCTCTATAAATAAACACAAATGTCTCGATTCATAAAGGACCCCCACACCTTCTGAAGAGCTGGACCCTAAATCGATGTCCTTAATAAAACCCAGAGGCTGCTAGGAACCTCTGAGTGCCTGCAGAGATTGATGACGGGAATGGACAAACACAACCCTGGGTCTCATCTTTTAGGACCACAGAGAGGTACCAGCTCTCACGACCTTAGGTCTCATCTTTTAGGACCACAGAGAGGTACCAGCTCACAGATCGTTGGTCGCATATGCTTAGCCTGGAGGCATTGACAATTCAGACATTTAAGTGCTTGCTTTCAGGGATAG
>NC_022023.1:26493034-26499733 GCF_000317375.1 Microtus ochrogaster | reverse complement strand
AAAAATGGCAGCAGATTAATAATGACATCAACGGATCATCTGCTTGGTAGAAAAAGGTAAGAAAGAACGATCGGGGCCGTGAGAAGTCAGCGCTATCTAGCATCCACTCCTTCAGTCCGGTATAGAAAAGAGGACACACTCAAGCACTTCCGTGGGTATCTTTGTATTGCCTGAGCCACCCTCTACCTACTACAGCTATAGCCCCAGCTGGATCACAGCTGCAGAAGGCCTGTGCTACCCAATAACCAAAATTCCATCCTGACATTTCACCCCTCCCTCACTTGTGTGGCCTGTGTCCAGACCCAAGGGATGATTCTGAGAACATCTTGGCCCACCAAAATCTATCCGATCTACTGCTACTAACCTCGGGCGAAGTGGCCACTGGCTGTCACCGGGATTAATTGGCGGCGCCTTAGCTCACCACACTCAGCCGGCTGTGCTTTTTCCAGGAACCCTCCAGTCCGGTTCACTGCACGCTCACTGGCTCTTTGTTCCTCTGTGGCCATAGCCACAGCAATGGACTTCAAAGACCAGGACTTCGCTCTTTTGTCTTTATTTTGCTTTGTTTTCTCCTTATTTATTTATTTATTTTTTTTTTATCAAGTCCCTGCCATTGCTTATTCGGCCTTTTTTTGAGCAGTCTGGGAAATACTGTGCCTTATTAACCGGGATAAACACAAAATCTAGCCAAGGGCACCTGAGAAGCTGTTCATCCAGCCTGTGACTAAAGGAGGTGGATTCTAACCTGGCTGCCTCTACTGTGTGTGGAAAGGAGCCCTGAGCAGCGGAGCCAGTCACGCTGGGGCATCTTTAGAGCTCCAGGCCACCTTCCCCAGTGGCTCCCAGGCAACCACGATGCTGGGAAGGCAGATTCCCTTCCCAGATTGAGTGTCTGGCATCGTTCAAGGCAGGCAGCTGAGCGGCCCACCAGGTGGGGACAGTGGTTGATTGTCTGACTGGAAAAAAGCCCCTGGGATTGTGTGTCATAGGGAAGGGCTCCGCGTCTGATCTCCATCCACAGTGACCCAGGGCACCTGTGGCCCTGGCACAGGCCTGCTGCTAACTCTTCTGCGGAATGAATCAACATATTGACATACCCCCACATCCCAGGGGTACCTGCCTGCAAAACTAAGGAACTTGAAAGCAAAGAGGTCACGAAATCCTGTTATTAGACCACAGGCTGCAAGACCCTATTTGTTCCAGGCAAGCTGTGGACAGGTATGTACCAGCAGAGACCTAATACCACCCAAGGGAGTTGTGGGACACACACACACACACCACAACACACACACACACCACACTAGACACCTGGGCCTTTCTCCTTAGAGGTATAAAGCTTTTTTATTTTCCCTGGAGGAGGCTTTTCATATCTGGAAATGTTAAAAATTAAGATCCCTATTCTCTAAACAGCTAGGAGAGTCTGAACGTCCCCAACGCACAGAATGGCAGATGTCTGGGGCCAGGGTGATGGTTGATAATTGCTGTGGCTTCATTATTGCTCAACGTCTTCTTGTCTGGGGCCATCGTGTTCTATCCCTGACCATGACAGATGCTATGTGGCTGTTAAACACTTCTTTCAAGGCTGAAGATTGAACTCGGGGATTTGTGCAGGGCACACAAGTGCTCTCTACCACTGAGCCGGTCTCCCAGTCTTCCCCCAATACTTGTAAAAAGATAGAAAAGAAAATGGAGGGCGTCTGAGTTTCTCCTATGTCAGAGGACACAAAATTTATCTCAGAGTACCAACAACACTGCCGTTATGAGTCTGAAGTCATCCAGTTTTTAAGTACAGAGCTATTGAGTTTGATGATAATATTCTGGTTTTTTTTTTTTTTTTCAGCAGCTGTTGGAGTGCAAACATGAAGTCTGATATGCGTGAACTGAGCAGAAAACGCTGTCCCCTGGATAACAGTTATGTTCTTTGTGTTCCCAAGGATCTGGGACGTCTCCTGGGGATTCCAGCCACACTCCGACCTACCCTTCCCCCCACCCCACCTCCTTGGGACCGCAGCTGAGATTGCCAAGTTGACTCCAAGTCCTAACAGATGCTTCGGTTTTATAGCTGGTGTTCCTGGACCCTGGACAGCCACCGGCTCCTTTTTATTTTGCTCCACAAACCCCAGGTTTTGATTCACAGAACGATTCGTTTCCCTAACTCTCAGTTCATTTGGTTTTGTGTGAGCCTCTCCAGGCTGGGTCCCCGCTCTTCAGCCCACCCAGGCCTGGCCCAGCGAGCCAGATGGATGGAAGCGAGCCCAGACCCATGCCTCACCACAGCCGCCTCCTTGATTCCCACCATGTCCCAGTCTCGGTCCCTGTCTTCCGGTGTGCCCCCCCCCCCCAGATGCGGTAACTGAGAAGGTCGCGCTGACTTTGACCTTTGGGGCAAGCACTGAGACTTGATTTTGCTTTCATTCACCCAGTGACTTGGTGTATCTCTCTAACTGCATCACGTGTTTCTACTTTGACTCCTCCCACAGTCTCCTTCCTCCCGTTTGGTCCCTGGGACCTTTGCCTACCTTGGGCTGGGACTAAGACTTCCTTAGAGCTCAGTCCTCTGTTTGGGCTTGGAGAATAGAGCACACTGCAAGCGCAGGGACAGTCGGGGCTGGATAAAACCTTGGATCTTCGGGACTCAAGTCCAGCCTTCTCACTGAACCATTTATGGTCACCTCTCTGAGAGCTAGGTGCCAGGGCCTCGTGCTGACATACTGTAACATGGGCAAGCTTCGGATGGTGCAGGGTGATTTCTGCTGCCAGTGTTCTTCTATTATTTCAGAGCCTGTGCGTGTCCGTTCCTCAGCCTTACTGCTGAAAGGTAGTGGAGGCGGTCCTCCGTTTTCTCTTCTCTGGGGTGAACACAACTCAGCCTCTTTGGGGCTGGCTTCTCTGCTCCTCCCCCTACTTCTGTAGGCGGTGCTCTATCCCTGTCTATTCTAAAACGTAAGCGGTAGCAGTATACAAGAGAATATGTGCAGGATGAACAACAAAACACCGACCTTATGCCGGGGCAAGTACACAGACTTATCCGCATCTTTGTGTACCAGCTACCACGCCTCCATCCCTTCCGCCTAAGGCTCCAGAAAGGACTCAGAAACGACACACACTCTCTCTCTGTGGCTCAGTTGGCCCTTCCCATGGGCTTTTCTCCACACAAGTCCCTTTAAAACAAAACAACCCTAAACTTAAACCATAAGCTGTCTTGTTTTCTTGTTTCCTCCCCGCGCCTGCTTTTTTCCTTTCCCTAACAGCTTTCATCTGGTATTTGTCTTTTGTCTCTGAACTCCTTTCCCCTGGGCCTTCTGAGGTGGCTGCTTGGACCTGATCCTCTGTTAATCCCCAAGCCCCAGTCTATGCTCTCCGCCATATCCTGTCCCGTCAGTGCTGACACATATCCACAGCATTTGAATGGCGCTGCCTTTGTAAAAATGACTTCGAGTATGATAGGGCGTCTTTTCATTTTAGGGGACTAAGGATCAAACCCATGGCCTCTTACATGCTTGTCAAGTGTCCTCTCTCTTAGTGGCCTCCCTGGCCACGTGAAATTTTCTTTGATAATGGTGTTCAAATCAATTTAGTTCTCCATATTTCTTAATATTTCCATGTGAATTATGTAATCAAATCTCCAATAGGAATCAAAAAGACAAAGTATTTTCACTAGAACTGTACTTTCATACATTCATAATAATGTTTGTATTAATTCTTTGAGAGTTTCATACAGTGTGTTTTGGTCATGTATGCCCTTCTTCCCCAGATTCCACAGATCTAGCCCCACCTTCCTATCTACCAAACTTCCTATTCTCTCTCTTCTAAGCTTCTTGAGTTGAATTTGTATTGGCCAGGTACCCCTGTGTGTAGGGTTTCCTGGGGTGCAGTTGATCTACCAGGGGTCACACTGTTAGGGAAAAATGACACTCCCCCTTTGCAAATACCAATAGCTCCTCATCTAGGGAGAGGATTTCATGAACACCACCCTCCGCCCATGCTGGGATTTGGTATGGTTTGAGCATGACAAATCTTGTGCACATTTGTTGTTGGATGCTGCTCATTCGTTCCCAGCCACTTAGACCCAAAATAATTACACAGAAACTACATTATTTGCAATACTGTCTGGCCAATAGCTTAAGCATATTACTAGCTAGCTCTTATATCCTAAACTAACCCATCTCCATTAATCTGTGCGTCACCACAAGGTTGTGGCCTCCTGGCAAAGTTCTGGCGGGCTCCAATAGAGGTGTCTGTCTCTGACAGTGGCTACATGGCTTCTTGCTGACTCCACCTACTTTCTCCCAGCATTCAGTTTTGTTTTCCCCACCTAGCTCTATTCTGCCCTATTACAGGCCGAAGCAGCTTCTTTATTCATTAACCAATGAAAGCAACACATATACAGAAGGACTTTCCACGACACCTAATGTTACATCACTGTGAGTTCATCCATGCAACTGTCCTGTTGCATATGGAAGATGCTGTCTCCTTGACGTCACCTTCCATCTCTGGCTTTTACTATCTTTCTGCTAGCTCATTTTCTAAGAAGACCCCGAATCTTGAGAACTTTGTTATATAGATGTCTTATTTAGGGCAGAGCACTCTATATTCCCAAAACCTGACTAGTCATATGTCTCTATGCTAACTGTCACCCACTGCATTAAGAAGCTTCTTTAATGAGAGCTGAGAGATGCACTGGTGTGTGTGTGTGTGTGTGTGCATAATAAGCTGTTAGGGGTCATTTCAGTGCTATGCACATTTAGTGGAATAACAGTAGAAGTTCAGACTATTAAGTCCTCCTTCACAGCCTCATGTCAGTGTGCATTTGTGAAGTCAACAGCAAACAGATGAGTCTTGCATTTACAAGTTCTTCAAGACAATAGATGAAATAATTTATATTTGGGGTAAATATAGTCTCTATGGGAAAGAAGAACTACCAACTGGTTTCATGTGTCTCTGTCACTATAGATATAGAGATCATACAGGAAATACCAGTGTTGTAATTGGCAAGTGACTCGGCCGGGCTCTCTCCATGTTCCTTCCCCCCTGCAGGTGGGCAGCCTGAGGCTCACGGAGACCCTGGACCTGGACCACTTTCCAACGTCCTGTGTCCGTTCCATTGCTGCAAATGGTAAGGTCCCCTTCTCCAAGTCAGCTTTGGCTGACACTCATCTCTAGTGTTCCCCATGGCTGAGGGCTGGGACCTTGTTTCTCATCTCCCCACTGTAGTCCCTCGGCCACTCGGGGTGGCCCCTGTTCCTACCCTCTGAGCTGATGAGCCTGAGGGTGGCCTGACCTATCACTTAACCCTTGCTCTATATCAAAGACATTCAGAGATACACAGCCTCTCTCATGTTCTTGACCAGAGGACATAAACATTCTAAAGCTATCAGTCCAACCTCCCCCAGGAATGTCTTTTTCACAGCCCCAGAAACCTCTAAGGTTAATACCCTACTCAGAAATTTCTAACCTTACTTTCCTTTGCACTAACAAATGGCCCATGTGCCCTTAAACAACCTAAAGTGGGAACCTTCTAATTTCTATCAACAAACAGGCATATTAACAAGTTTCTATCCAGCCATGCTTAACTCTGTGCGGCTGGTGTCTCAAGCTCATCTGCTTTCCTTTCGCCGGACAGCCCCACCCCCCCACGTCTGTAAATGCTCCTTTTCTCACTCCTATTCCGTCTTTGCCACTGCTAGCACAGGCCCCGCAGGAACCGACAAGACTAGTTGGATCCAGGGACTATTCCAGTTCCATCCCTTCTTCCCTGCCACGGCTGGATGTGCTGAATAATTTTCCTGTCTTTTTTTATTTATGAAAGAATGTGTGAATGGTGTGGCCAACAGATGTGATTCTGTTTTAAATGTATGTTCTTCACAAGGTCTGTGTCTCTCTTGTTATTTGTATCTGCTTAAAATTCCCACCGTGGCTCTAAAAATGGTTTCTCCATGCAATACGTGACTGCCACCATCTTAACTAAGGGCAAGTCAGCTAACCAAGTCACCATCTTTACTGAGGTACTCCATGCTTAGTCTCACTGTTTACGTACATTTTCGTTTCTAAATTCCTCTTACTGCCCATGTTGCATGTCTATTTTGCACAGTGGCATGCTTTTGGTAGAGCCCACTAGAGCATCCACTTCACCCAACTCCTGTTTAATGTATGTGTGTGTGCATGCATGTGACTTTTGAGTTAACTCTATGTGTAGACATGTTAGGTTTTAACTCTGTGTGTGCATGTATACAAAACGTAAATTTAACTGTGTGTAAATGTATATGTACTTACTGTTAAAAATGTTTTAAGTAGTCTGTTCATTGTATCTCACTCCAGGCTAAGAAAGCAATAAGTCTCTCAAATATTTTAAATATGGTATATACTTCTAGTCTCTTACAAAATACTGTATGTGTGATCCTACCCTGCTTTAAAATACATTCAGCTGTTCTCCACTATTATAAGCTTCTATTGCAAACAGTTTTTTTTTTCTTCTTTGTCTTTCACAAGTATAAATCTCACCTGTTAAGTTAAAAACCAATAGAGTCAAGCTTGGACTCTGCTTTCCAGGCAGATCCTACACTGTAATCACAACTTATCTACACCCAATCCACAGCTCTCAAATGCTCGGAGATCTGGGGAATATGGCATTTAAATGTTTAATTATTAAAAGACTTTTCATAACAGAGAGACAGGTTAGCTCCTAGCAGCAGCACTCTA